>NW_025963781.1:0-555000 GCF_023055435.1 Haliotis rufescens
AATCGAACCCGGGTCTTCGGCGTGACGAGCGAACGCTTTGACCACTAAGCTACCCGACCGCCCCTGTGTTTTAATATCAGAGCAAAGAAGATGTAATTTATGTGTATTTACGTGACAATATATTATGAGTTAGTAAGTATCAATGTACTTTAGGCCATCTGTCCGCCCGACCGTCCATCCGTCCGTCCGTCTGTCTGTGCGTCTGTCCGGCCGTCTGTCTGTCCGTCCGTCCGTCCGTCTGTTTGTCTGTATGTCTGTCTGTCCGTCCATCCATCCGTCCGTCCGTCTGTCTGTCTGTCTGTCTGTCTATCTGTCTGTTAAATATATAAACGCAGTATGAGTAGGGAAGGTTGTTCGTGAGCACTCGTACCCACATGTCATTGTTCAAACGTGGTTCCATCCTCTTGTTAACAAGTATATGGTCAATGAGGTCAACTTGTATCACATCCGCATCTGGCCGTGGGAGTCTCCATGGATGTTTACCAAATACATTAAGTTACCATTTACACGTACCTGTTATTCAATGTGGTGAATATAATGCGGGTGCCACATTCACATATTATTGGACAGAAACTTTAAGCATCAACAAAGTAACACGGCGATTCGTTGACTGGGGTATTTTTAAGATGGCATCGTGCATTCTGATCAGTTAGCTTTGGCTGTTAACAGCGATGGGAACAGGAAGAGTCTTTTTGCAGGCTACGCGTACGGAGAGAGCGAGTGGTGATGTGCAGCTTATATAGAGGGCGAGTGGTGAAGTGCAGGTTACAGAGAGGGACGAGTGGTGATGTGCAGGTTATAGAGAGAGGCGAGTGGTGATGTGCAGGTTATAGAGAGAGCGAGTGGTGAGGTGCAGGTTACAGAGAGGGGCGAGTGGTGAGGTGCAGGTTATAGAGAGGGGGCGAGTGGTGAGGTGCAGGTTACAGAGAGGGGCGAGTGGTGAGGTGCAGGTTATAGAGAGGGGCGGTGGTGAGGTGCAGGTTACAGAGAGGGGCGAGTGGTGACGTGCAGATTACAGAGAGGGGCGAGTGGTGACGTGCAGGTTACAGAGAGAGCGAGTGATGATGTGCAGGTTATAGAGAGAGCGAGTGGTGAGGTGCAGGTTATAGAGAGGGGGCGAGTGGTGAGGTGCAGGTTACGAGAGAGGGGGCGAGTGGTGAGGTGCAGGTTATAGAGAGAGCGAGTGGTGAGGTGCAGGTTACAGAGAGCGGGCGAGTGGTGAGGTGCAGGTTATAGAGAGAGAGCGAGTGGTGAGGTGCAGGTTACAGAGAGGGGCGAAGTGGTGAGGTGCAGGTTACAGAGAGGGGCGAGTGGTGACGTGCAGGTTACAGAGAGGGGCGAGTGGTGAGGTGCAGGTTATAGAGAGGGGCGAGTGGTGAGGTGCAGGTTACAGAGAGGGGTGAGTGATGATGTGCAGGTTACAGAGAGAGCGAGTGATGATGTGCAGGTTATAGAGAGAGCGAGTGGTGAGGTGCAGGTTACAGAGAGAGGGGGCGAGTGATGATGTGCAGGTTACAGAGAGAGCGAGTGGTGAGGTGCAGGTTATAGAGAGAGCAGCAAGTGGTGAGGTGCAGGTTATAGAGAGGGGCGAGTGGTGACGGTGCAGGTTACAGAGAGGGGCGAGTGGTGACGTGCAGATTACAGAGAGGGGCGAGTGGTGACGTGCAGGTTACAGAGAGGGGCGAGTGGTGACGTGCAGGTTACAGAGCAGGGGCGAGTGGTGACGTGCAGATCTACAGAGAGGGGCGAGTGGTGAGGTGCAGGTTATAGAGAGGGGCGAGTGGGTGAGGGTGCAGGTGTTACAGAGAGGGGCGAGTGGTGACGTGCAGATTACAGAGAGGGGCGAGTGGTGAGGTGCAGGTTATAGAGAGAGCGAGTGGTGAGGTGCAGGTTACAGAGAGGGGCGAGTGGTGAGGGTGCAGGTTACAGAGAGGGGCGGTGGTGACGTGCAGGTTATAGAGAGGGGTGAGTGATGAGGTGCTGATTACAGAGAGGGGGGGAGCTGGTGAGGTGCAGGTTACAGAGAGAGGCGAGTGGTGAGGTGCAGGTTACAGAGAGGGGCGAGTGGTGACGTGCAGGTTACAGAGAGGGGCTAGTGGTGATCTGCAGGTTACAGAGAGGGGCGAGTGGTGAGGTGTAGGTTACAGAGAGGGGCGAGTGGTGATGTGCAGGTTACAGAGAGGGGCGAGTGGTGAGGTGCAGGTTACAGAGAGGGGCGAGTGGTAAGGTGCAGGTTACAGAGAGGGGGGAGTGGTGAGGTGCAGGTTACAGAGAGATGCGAGTGGTGAGGTGCAGGTTACAGAGAGGGGCGAGTGGTGACTTACATGTTACAGAGAGGGGGGGGGGGGGGGTGCAGGTTACGGAGAGGGGCTAGTGGTGATGTGCAGGTTACAGAGAGGGGCGAGTGGTAAGGTGCAGGTTACAGAGAGGGGCTAGTGGTGATGTGCAGGTTACAGAGAGGGGCGAGTGGTGATGTGCAGGTTACGGAGAGGGGCGAGTGGTGATGTGCAGGTTACAGAGAGGGGCGAGTGGTGATGTGCAGGTTACGGAGAGGGGCGAGTGGTGATGTGCAGGTTACAGAGACGGGCGAGTGGTGATGTGCAGGTTACAGAGAGGGGCGAGTGGTGATGTGCAGGTTACAGAGACGGGCGAGTGGTGATGTGCAGGTTACAGAGAGGGGAGAGTGGTGACGTGCAGGTTATAGAGTGGGGCGAGTGATGACGTGCAGGTTACAGAGTGGGGCGAGTGATGACGTGCTTGTTATAGAGAGAGCGAGTGGTGAGGTGCAGGTTACAGAGAGGGGCGAGTGGTGAGGTGCAGGTTACAGAGAGGGGCGAGTGGTGAGGTGCACGTTACAGGTAAGGGCGAGTGGTGAGGTGCAGGTTACAGAGAGGGGTGAGTGGTGAGGTGCAGGTTATAGAGATTGCGAGTGGTGACGTGCAGGTTACAGAGAGGGGCGATCGGTGATGTACAGGTTACAGAGAGGGGTGGGGGTTGGGGTGGGGGTTGGGGGTGGGGGTGGGGTGCAGGTTACAGAGAGGGGCCAGTGGTGACGTTCAGGTTACAGAGGGGGGTGTTGGGGTGCAGGTTACAGAGAGGGGCTAGTGGTGATGTGCAGGTTACAGAGAGGGGGGTGCAGGTTACGGAGAGGGGCTAGTGGTGATGTGCAGGTTACAGAGAGGGGGGTGGGTGGTGGGATGCAGGTTACAGAGAGGGGTTAGTGGTGACGTGCAGGTTACAGAGAGGGGCGAATGGTGAGGTGCAGGTTACAGAGAGGGGGGTGGGTGGTGGGATGCAGGTTACAGAGAGGGGTTAGTGGTGACGTGCAGGTTACAGAGAGGGGCGAATGGTGAGGTGCAGGTTACAGAGAACTCGTTAGTCGCCTCTTACGACAAGAATAGGTTGCTGCAGACCTATTCTGCCTCGGATCTTCGCAGGTCGTTTCTAGACGTAAATGTTGTTTCATTTCGAAGGTTTCAGTCAAAATGTAAGTCGAAGGATACAACCACACATACTTTTTATATTGGAAATTAATCGTACAGAGACGGGCGAGTGGTGATGTGCAGGTTACAGAGAGGGGCGAGTGGTGATGTGCAGGTTACAGAGACGGGCGAGTGGTGATGTGCAGGTTACAGAGAGGGGAGAGTGGTGACGTGCAGGTTATAGAGTGGGGCGAGTGATGACGTGCAGGTTACAGAGTGGGGCGAGTGATGACGTGCTTGTTATAGAGAGAGCGAGTGGTGAGGTGCAGGTTACAGAGAGGGGCGAGTGGTGAGGTGCAGGTTACAGAGAGGGGCGAGTGGTGAGGTGCACGTTACAGGTAAGGGCGAGTGGTGAGGTGCAGGTTACAGAGAGGGGTGAGTGGTGAGGTGCAGGTTATAGAGATTGCGAGTGGTGACGTGCAGGTTACAGAGAGGGGCGATCGGTGATGTACAGGTTACAGAGAGGGGTGGGGGTTGGGGTGGGGGTTGGGGGTGGGGGTGGGGTGCAGGTTACAGAGAGGGGCCAGTGGTGACGTTCAGGTTACAGAGGGGGGTGTTGGGGTGCAGGTTACAGAGAGGGGGTTGCAGGTTACGGAGAGGGGCTAGTGGTGATGTGCAGGTTACAGAGAGGGGGGTGGGTGGTGGGATGCAGGTTACAGAGAGGGGTTAGTGGTGACGTGCAGGTTACAGAGAGGGTGCGAATGGTGAGGTGCAGGTTACAGAGAGGGGGGTGGGTGGTGGGATGCAGGTTACAGAGAGGGGTTAGTGGTGACGTGCAGGTTACAGAGAGGGGCGAATGGTGAGGTGCAGGTTACAGAGAACTCGTTAGTCGCCTCTTACGACAAGAATAGGTTGCTGCAGACCTATTCTGCCTCGGATCTTCGCAGGTCGTTTCTAGACGTAAATGTTGTTTCATTTCGAAGGTTTCAGTCAAAATGTAAGTCGAAGGATACAACCACACATACTTTTTATATTGGAAATTAATCGTGGCAAGGGGACGTTTCACGAAAGCATCTTAACGTCGTAAAGTCAATGTTACACTACGATGTCGTAAGACCTTACGACAAAAAATAGAACAAAAGTTTGTCAATTATGCTTTAAGTGGCATTTTGCCACGATCATATTATGTTGCTAATTACCTATTCTAACCAGAAATGCTACCTATTCTAACCAGGAATCTTACCTATTCTAAGCAGGAATGTTACCTATTCTAACTAGGAATGTTACTTATTCTAACCAGGAATGTTACCCATTCTAACCAGGAATCTTACCTATTCTAAGCAGGAATCTTACCTATTCTAACCAGGAATCTTACCTATTCTAACCAGGAATCTTACCTATTCTAAGCAGGAATGTTACCTATTCTAACCAGGCATGTTACCTATTCTAACCAGGAATCTTACCTATTCTAACCAGGAATCTTACCTATTCTAACCAGGAATCTTACCTATTCTAAGCAGGAATCTTACCTATTCTAACCAGGAATCTTACCTATTCTAACCAGGAATCTTACCTATTCTAAGCAGGAATCTTACCTATTCTAACCAGGAATCTTACCATTTCTAACCAGGAATCTTACCTATTCTAGCCAGGAATCTTACCTATTCTAACTGGGAATCTTACCTATTCTAACCAGGCATGTTACCTATTCTAACCAGGAATCTTACCTATTCTAACCAGGAATCTTACTTATTCTAACCAGGCATGTTACCTATTCTAACCAGGAATCTTACCTATTCTAACCAGGAATCTTACCTATTCTAACCAGGAATCTTACCTATTCTAACCAGGAATCTTACCTATTCTAACCAGGAATCTTACCTATTCTAACCAGGAATCTTACCTATTCTAACCAGGAATCTTACCTATTCTAACCAGGAATCTTACCTATTCTAAGCAGGAATCTTACCTATTCTAACCAGGAATCTTACCTATTCTAAGCAGGAATCTTACCTATTCTAACCAGGAATCTTACCTATTCTAAGCAGGAATCTTACCTATTCTAACCAGGAATCTTACCTATTCTAAGCAGGAATCTTACCTATTCTAACCAGGAATCTTACCTATTCTAAGCAGGAATCTTACCTATTCTAACCAGGCATGTTACCTATTCTAACCAGGAATCTTACCTATTCTAACCAGGAATCTTACCTATTCTAACCAGGAATCTTACCTATTCTAACCAGGAATCTCACCTATTCTAACCAGGAATCTTACCTATTCTAACCAGGAATCTTACTTATTCTAACCAGGAATCTTACCTATTCTAACCAGGAATCTTACCTATTCTAACCAGGAATCTTACCTATTCTAACCAGGAATCTTACCTATTCTAACCAGGAATCTTACCTATTCTAACCAGGAATCTTACCTATTCTAACTGGGAATTAACGCCGCTGAAAACAATATTCCAGCTATATGACGGCGACCTGGACAACATTCATATTCAACCGATTACTGAGTGTGAGCCATTCCATTCAGAGGACTCTGTTACCCCAAAAAATCCCAAGAGTTACATAGCAATAAATCAATTTCAAGTGACTCTGTGACATTTGATTGGCTAACGAAACACTCTTTTACGTTTATGTTTCCCGCTCACTAAAAGACTCCTGTTTCCTGATTGGTTGATAATAAAATGAATGGGGCCTTTTGTTGAATTGTTATTATGTCCCTGATTGTTTATTATATTACGCTGAATTAATATTTCGAAGAAATTTATCAAGCAATAACCAGTGGCTGATAACACGAACACCGATCCACGCCTTCCGCTTACAGTGACATTCAATCAACAAGTCGACCACTCGAGTATGACCACTCGATTCCCAGTGTCGTCAATAATTATTTTAACCTGCTGTCATCACTGAATTTCAGTGGGCCCTTCACAAAATGTCCCCCGCTTTTTTACATTTTTCACTCAATGGATGGAATCTGTTCCGTCGGGGGGGGGGGGGGGTCGGAAGTGATGCAGGTCTCAGATGTTCACTCAGGAGACAAAAAACAAACACTGTTCTAAAGCTGTCAGTTTATGTAACACTATCGTAATTGGGTGAATGTTGGTAGACGTATGCAATCGGAATATTGGTATTACGAAACCATTCTCAACTGATGCAAACAAGATCCAGGCTGCACTGCCCGTTGATAAAGTTTTGACCTTTCAGAGATTCCTGTTTTATAAACTACAGCGATCTATTGAAATATAATCCCTCAGCGCTCATGCCACCGTGTGCACAGAGTTCTACTTCCTTCGTCGTTTTAACTCACTGGAACAACAACTGTGAAACTAGAAACCAGAGACTGAAAGAGATCAATTCTATAGCAACATCTCACATGGTTAACATCTAGAATTGTAATGATCTGAACTGAATCATCCGAAGTTCAAACAAGCCGGTCATATCGGTGTTCATATCCAACAGTAAAATTTCACTGAATCAATTAATTAAATCAATATAATTCGGGATTCTCTAAGCCAAATATATACAGGGGAAATCGAAACGGTCAGAATTGTTTTACAATTCAGAAAAGAGAAGAAAACAATTTGTGTTTTACTGCTAGTGTTATCTTGTGGGAGGGAAACCGGAAGTGATGCAGGTCTCAGATGTTCACTCAGGAGAAAAAAAAACCTTACAAGATAATTGGATAATTTCTGGTGTTTAATATTTCCTGCTTCGACATCCAAAATGGGGACAATTAACGAACACTATTGTTAGATGTAAATGTGCACCATATATTACACAAAATAACTGCATTTTAAACAAATTACGACTCATTATGTAAACAGAGAAGTGTAACTATATACCACAGACCTTAGAGGAATATGTCACAGGAGAGACTGAAATAAGTGAGTCAGGTTTAACGCTACGTTGACCAGTGAGTGAGTGAGTATGGTATTACGCCGCCTTCAGCAATATTTCAGCAATATCACGGCGGGGGACACCAGAAATGGGCTTCACACATTGTACCCATGTCGGGAATCGAACACGGACCTTCGGCTTTGAATTGTATTTCAGTCACGCCGTGTCTGAAGCCGGAAGTGATGCAGGTCTTAGATGTTCACACTCTGGTGAAGACCCCGAACACTGGTTTTCATTAAGTATCATAATTCGGGTAGACCTAAGCAAGCAGAAAATTGCCTTTATGAGATCATTCTCAATTAAAACGAACAGGATATATCATTCTGGCTGCACTGCCAGTTGATGTAGTTTGGACCCTCATGAATTCTTGTTTTATAAACAACAGCGATATATTAAAATATAATCTCTCAGCGCTAATGCCACCACGTGCACAATGTGTCCTACTTCCTTCGTTGTTTTGACTGACACTCACTGGAACAATGACTGTGAAACTAGAAACAAAAGAAACTGAAACAGATCAATTCTTTAGCAACATCCTACTTGGCTTGTGTGAAAAGGGATTGTTTTCTTGATGGATAGTATCTAATGTTATAATTATCGGAGCTGACTAATCAAAAGTTCTAACAAGCCGGGGGGCGGTCGGGTAGCCTAGTGGTTAAAGCGTTCTCTCGTCACGCCGAAGACCCGGGTTCGATTCCCGACATGGGTACAATGTGTGAGGCCCATTGCTGGTGTCCCCCGCCGTGATATTGCTGGAATATCACTAAAGGCGGCGTAAAACCTCATTCCCTCACTCACTCACCCAAACAAGCCGGTCATTTCGATGTTCATATCCCACAGAAAACTTTTCATTTAATAAATGAATTTGAACACGTTATCTTGGGATTCTCTAAGCCAAATATATACAGGGGACATACAAACGGTCAGAATTATTTTACAATCCAGAATAGAGTAGAAAATATTTTGCATTGAACTACATGTCTTACAATGAACATCCGTTAATCCGGATTACAATATATGTGTTCAAAATTTCCTGTGCCCCTTTGTATGTAAACCAAACCTTAAAATGGTTTTCCGAAAGAGAGGTTTGCGGATAAATGGGGCACCACAAATGACGGTGTTGGTGTAGGAGGATTACTTGTTGGAGCTTCTTGAAATCTGAAAAATTGTGGGACATTAAGAAACATTATTATTTTCTGAGAATGTAACTTAAATGTAACGCATCGGTTTCCTTCTTTGTCAAATTCAGGGAGATTCGATCTTTTACTAATTTAGTGGAGTCTGGTTCGGCCAAACGTTCTTTTCGTGTGTCTGTGTGTACTGCTTGTATGTCCGTGTGTCTGTGTGTAGTGCTTGTATATACATGTCTCTGTGTGTACTGCGTGTATGTACGTGTTTCTGTGTGTACTGCTTGTATGTAAGTGTTTCTGTGTGTACTGCTTGTATGTACGTGTTTCTGTGTGTACTGCTTGTATGTACATGTTTCTGTGTGTACTGCTTGTATGTAAGTGTTTCTGTGTGTACGGCTTGTATGTACGTGTTTCTGTGTGTACTGCTTGTATGTACGTGTTTCTGTGTGTACTGCTTGTATGTACGTGTTTCTGTGTGTACTGCTTGTATGTACGTGTTTCTGTGTGTACTGCGTGTATGTACGTGTTTCTGTGTGTACTGCTTGTATGTACGTGTCTCTGTGTGTACTGCTTGTATGTACATGTTTCTGTGTGTACTGCTTGTATGTATGTGTTTATGTGTGTACTGCTTGTGTGTACGTGTTTATGTGTGTACTGCTTGTGTGTACATGTCTCTGTGTGTACTGCTTGTATGCACGTGTTTCTGTGTGTACTTCTTGTATGTATGTGTTTCTGCGTGTACTTCTTGTATGTACATGTTTCTGTGTGTACTGCTTGTATGTACGTGTTTCTGTGTGTACTGCTTGTATGAACATGTTTATGTGTGTACTGCTTGTATGTACATGTTTCTGTGTGTACTGCTTCTATGTATGTGTCTTTGCGTGTACTGCTTGTGTGTACGTGTTTCCGTGTGTACTGTTTGTGTGTACGTGTTTGTATGTGTACTGCTTGTATGTACGTGTTTCTGTGTGTACTGCTTGCATGTACGTGTTTCTGTGTGTACTTCTTGTATGTACGTGTTTCTGTGTGTACTGCTTGTATGTAAGTGTTTCTGTGTGTACTGCTTGTATGTACGTGTTTCTGTGTGTACTGCTTGTATGTACATGTTTCTGTGTGTACTGCTTGTATGTAAGTGTTTCTGTGTGTACGGCTTGTATGTACGTGTTTCTGTGTGTACTGCTTGTATGTACGTGTTTCTGTGTGTACTGCTTGTATGTACGTGTTTCTGTGTGTACTGCTTGTATGTACGTGTTTCTGTGTGTACTGCGTGTATGTACGTGTTTCTGTGTGTACTGCTTGTATGTACGTGTCTCTGTGTGTACTGCTTGTATGTACATGTTTCTGTGTGTACTGCTTGTATGTATGTGTTTATGTGTGTACTGCTTGTGTGTACGTGTTTATGTGTGTACTGCTTGTGTGTACATGTCTCTGTGTGTACTGCTTGTATGCACGTGTTTCTGTGTGTACTTCTTGTATGTATGTGTTTCTGCGTGTACTTCTTGTATGTACATGTTTCTGTGTGTACTGCTTGTATGTACGTGTTTCTGTGTGTACTGCTTGTATGAACATGTTTATGTGTGTACTGCTTGTATGTACATGTTTCTGTGTGTACTGCTTCTATGTATGTGTCTTTGCGTGTACTGCTTGTGTGTACGTGTTTCCGTGTGTACTGTTTGTGTGTACGTGTTTGTATGTGTACTGCTTGTATGTACGTGTTTCTGTGTGTACTGCTTGTATGTACGTGTTTCTGTGTGTACTGCTTGTATGTACGTGTTTCTGTGTGTAATGCTTGGATATACGTGTTTCTCTGTGTACTGCTTGAATGTACTTGTTTCTGTGTGTACTGCTTCTATGTACGTGTTTCTGTGTGTACTGCTTGTATGTACGTGTTTCTGTGTGTACTGCTTGTATGTACATGTTTCTGTGTGTACTGCTTGTATGTATGTGTTTCTGTGTGTACTGCTTGTAAGTACATGTTTCTGTGTGTACTGATTGTATGTACGTGTTTCCGTGTGTACTGTTTGTGTGTACGTGTTTGTATGTGTACTGCTTGTATGTACGTGTCTCTGTGTGTACTGCTTGTATGTACGTGTCTCTGTGTGTACTGCTTGTATGTACGTGTTTCTGTGTGTACTGCTTGAATGTACGTGTTTCTGTGTGTACTGCTTGTGTGTACGTGTTTCTGTGTGTACTGCTTGTATGTACGTGTTTCTGTGTGTACTGCTTGTATGTACGTATTCTGTGTGTACTGCTTGTATGTACGTGTTTCTCTTAACACGGCTTGTATGTACGTGTGTGTTTGTACTACATTTATGTACGTTTTTCTGTGTGTACTGCTTGTAAGTGTTTCTGTGTGACTGCTTGTAAGTATTTCGGTGTGTACTGCTTGTGTGTACGTGTTTCTGTGTGTACTGCTTATGTGTACTTGTTTCTGTGTGTACTACTTGTATGTACGTGTTTCTGTGTGTACTGCTTGTATGTACGTGTCTCTGTGTGTACTGTTTGTATGTACGTGTTTCTCTTAACACGGCTTGTATGTACGTGTGTCTTTGTGTACTACATGTATGTACGTTTTTCTGTGTGTACTGCTTGTAAGTGTTTCTGTGTGACTGCTTGTAAGTATTTCGGTGTGTACTGCTTGTATGTACGTGTTTATGTGTGTACTATTTGTATGTATGTGTTTCTGTGTGTACTACTTATATGTACATGTTTCTGTGTGCACTGCTTGTATGTACGTGTTTCTGTGTTCCCTGCTTGTATGTACGTGTTTCTGTGTGTACTGATTGTAAGTATTTCTGTGTGTACTGCTTGTATGTACGTGTTTCTGTGTTCCCTGCTTGTATGTAAGTGTTTCTGTGTGTACTTCTTGTAAGTATTTATGTGTGTACTGCTTGTATGTACGTGTTTCTGTGTTCACTGCTTATATGTACATGTTTCTGTGTGTACTGCTTGTATGTAAGTGTTTCTGTGTGTACGGCTTGTATGTACGTGTCTCTGTGTGTACTGCTTGTATGTACATGTTTCTGTGTGTACTGCTTGTATGTGCGTGTTTCTGTGTGTACTGCTTGTATGTACGTGTTTCTGTGTGTACTGCTTGTATGTACGTGTCTCTGTGTGTACTGCTTGTATGTACATGTTTCTGTGTGTACTGCTTGTAAGTGTTTCTGTGTGACTGCTTGTAAGTATTTCGGTGTGTACTGCTTGTGTGTACGTGTTTCTGTGTGTACTGCTTATGTGTACTTGTTTCTGTGTGTACTACTTGTATGTACGTGTTTCTGTGTGTACTGCTTGTATGTACGTGTCTCTGTGTGTACTGTTTGTATGTACGTGTTTCTCTTAACACGGCTTGTATGTACGTGTGTCTTTGTGTACTACATGTATGTACGTTTTTCTGTGTGTACTGCTTGTAAGTATTTCTGTGTGAATGCTTGTAAGTATTTCGGTGTGTACTGCTTGTATGTACGTGTTTATGTGTGTAATATTTGTATGTATGTGTTTCTGTGTGTACTACTTATATGTACATGTTTCTGTGTGCACTGCTTGTATGTACGTGTTTCTGTGTTCCCTGCTTGTATGTACGTGTTTCTGTGTGTACTGATTGTAAGTATTTCTGTGTGTACTGCTTGTATGTACGTGTTTCTGTGTTCCCTGCTTGTATGTAAGTGTTTCTGTGTGTACTTCTTGTAAGTATTTATGTGTGTACTGCTTGTATGTACGTGTTTCTGTGTTCACTGCTTATATGTACATGTTTCTGTGTGTACTGCTTGTATGTAAGTGTTTCTGTGTGTACGGCTTGTATGTACGTGTTTCTGTGTGTACTGCTTGTATGTACATGTTTCTGTTTGTACTGCTTGTATGTACGTGTTTCTGTGTGTACTGCTTGTATGTACGTGTTTCTGTGTGTACTGCTTGTATGTACGTGTTTCTGTGTGTACTGCTTGTATGTACGTGTCTCTGTGTGTACTGCTTGTATGTACATGTTTCTGTGTGTACTGCTTGTATGTATGTGTTTATGTGTGTACTGCTTGTGTGTACGTGTTTATGTGTGTACTGCTTGTGTGTACATGTCTCTGTGTGTACTGCTTGTATGCACGTGTTTCTGTGTGTACTTCTTGTATGTATGTGTTTCTGCGTGTACTTCTTGTATGTACATGTTTCTGTGTGTACTGCTTGTATGTACGTGTTTCTGTGTGTACTGCTTGTATGTACGTGTTTCTGTGTTCCCTGCTTGTATGTAAGTGTTTCTGTGTGTACTTCTTGTAAGTATTTATGTGTGTACTGCTTGTATGTACGTGTTTCTGTGTTCACTGCTTATATGTACATGTTTCTGTGTGTACTGCTTGTATGTAAGTGTTTCTGTGTGTACGGCTTGTATGTACGTGTTTCTGTGTGTACTGCTTGTATGTACATGTTTCTGTTTGTACTGCTTGTGTGTACGTGTTTCTGTGTGTACTGCTTGTATGTACGTGTTTCTGTGTGTACTGCCTGCAAGTGTTTCTGTGTATATTGCCTGTACGTGTTTCTGTGTGTACTCCTTCTACACTTTGTTCGTGGGGGACTACTAAGGGACGGCTGGAGGGCATTTCGGGTACATAGTAACGTTTTTCTCACTAAATATATAATCGTTCAGTATGGATGTTTCAAATGGTCGGGGTCCATCTTCCTACTGATGGTGCTACGATCGAGCCGAGAGATTCTAACCTTGTTCGGCAAGGGTTGAAACTGGACTTTCAGAGTTATTTAACTCCCTTGCCTCGGGAAGATGGTTGGAGTTTCATTCCGTAATAGTTATGAATAAAAGAAAATAAATTTTGTAAGTTGTCTGTTATCTTGTTGGACAGCTGATGAGCAGATCTGTAGTGGAAATAGAAGTAGTCGTACTGTATGTACCCGGAAGGAGTGAAGGAGTATGGTTTTACGCCGCTTTAACCAATTAGCTACCCGACCGCCCCATACTCATTGGAAATGTCACTGCTGATGAAACTGTAAACATTGTGAAACTGTTTGTTACACGGATACAGAGATTATTGACCGAGTGACTTTCTGGATCGTAAATGTTATAATACATTAGGAATATGAAATCATATCATGCCATATGGAAAGAGACGAGGTGTGTTGAGTGAGTGAGAAAGTGAGTGAGTTTAACGCCGCTTTTAACAGTAGTCCAGTTATACCGCTGAAAAACCTAGAAACATAATCGAGGCGAACCGAGATTTGAACCCACAATCATAGGTTTCTGGCATGCCAAAGGGATGCAACTCGGCACAGCGAATCGCGGCGCCTTAGACGACTGGGCCACCCGTGCCTCCCAACAGTGAACTGAGAAAGAAGCCTTTGCATATATGTAATTCCTGCTGTGTGATATCATTTGCATATTTATTCGATTGGTTTATCGCATCAGTAATACTAGCAGTTATACGATAAAGGAAATGTATGTATGTTTTTGGTATATTTGTTACTGTTTATGAAACTGTCAACATTGTGAAGCTGTTCGACATTTGATGGGAACCCTCATGCATTCAAACACACATTTGACTGTTGAGCGTGAAACTATCCACAGTCCATCAGTAAGGTTCCAAACATGGCCCAAACATGGTCCAACAGATTACAATGAACTTTGCCATATCCAGCATGGCATTGATATATGCTGTATTCTATGGTCCACAATTGTTATTGAATCTACTGTAGGTCGTGATTTTAGCATGTCTTTCACAAACTCGAAAATTAGACAATTTTAAATACTGATTTTGCTAAACATACAAGCGTTCCAAAGTATCATTTTGCGACCCTAGGTTACTAAACGCATGTGAGGCAACATAGCTAAGCTCTATTGCGTAAATGACGCCATGTCTTTCACGTCATAATACTTTGGACCGCCTCCGTGGTCTCGTTGATACAGCGTCAACACGGGAGCGGAAAGTCGGTGGTTCGATTCCCCGCCGAGTCATACCAAAAATACGTTATAAATGGTACTTGGTGTTGCCCTGCCTAAAGGAATAAAACAAGGTTTGGTTGGCTCGCAGTCACCATACAGTGTCTGAGTGGGATATTCTTGTTAAACTGCGGCATGGTATCTCAGTGGGCCTGCACTATACGCGGATGAAGCTAGGACTGGTGGGCTCGGAGTCAGTATACTGTGTCTGAGTTGGGTATTCATGTTAAATTGCGGCATGGTGTCTCAGTGGGCCTGCACTATACGCGGATAAAACAAGAACTGGTCGGCTCGGAGTCACTGTACAGTGTTTGAGTGGGATACTAGTATTCATGTTACACTGCGGCACCATATCTCAGTGGGCTGGTCAAAGCCTAACCTTTAGCGCTACTCTGTCACGCACTGTGGCGTCATAATGCTTTGACCTCCTGTGTGTATCATCATAATCCATAGATGATGTAAGGATAGCTTCACTATCGGCGGTGAGGAAGCCTAGTGGTTAAAGCGTTCGCTCGTCACGCCGAAAACCGGGTTCAATTCCCGACATGGGTACAATGTGTGAAGCCCATTTCTGGTGTCCCCCGCCGTGATATTGCTGGAATATTGCTAAAAGTGGCGTAAAGCCAAACTCACTCACTCACTCACTGATACCAGCTGAAAAAAAACAACAAAGGCAAATGAAGAAGCTGTGATCTACGCGTTAGTAAGGTCGGTTGCTGCAGCCACTTCAAACAGTATTTCAGTTATACAATGGCAACTAATTTAATACAGGAGTGATTAAGTGAGTGAGTGAGTTGGGTTAAACGCCCGATGAGATGCAGGTCTAAAACATTTATCACTTCGTTGAAACCCACGAGCACGGGTATGGTGCTGACAAACCTACAAACATAATCGGGATGAACCGGGATTCGAACCAACAATGATAGGTTTCTGGAGTGCCGAAGGGACGCAACTCGGGAAAAGGAAATTGCGGTGCCTTAGACAACTGGGCCACCCGGCCCCCCTTTAATACAAGAGGAAAGACCGAATTACACAGGTTGAAGGCTTTTAACACACTCATACTTGTTTACAATGAAGGGTAGCCAGTACAGTTAACCAAATGTAATTTTTTAACAAGGTTGTACGGGTGTTGGTCTTTGAAACGGAGATAACGTCTCTTGTGTATGTTCCTCATACCATTATGCCCAATTGCGTGGATCGATGCTCATGATATCAATCACTGGATTGTTTGGTCCAGGCTCGATTATTTACAGACCGCTGTTATATAGCGGGAATATTGCTGAATGCGGCGTAAACCAACCAACCAATCAACCAACCAATCATAGGATTATGGTATTGTGATGACGAGGCTCGCCAGGGAGCGGTTGTTGAAACGGCATGATCATTTGTTCTCCCAAAAATCTCTACTGTTAATTCATGAGTGTCACACAAGTATTACTGGCAATATCCCATATAACTAAAAACTAGACCGCCTCCGTGGTCTAGTGGTAGAGCGTCCGCCCGGAGAGCGGAAGGTCCAGGGTTCGATCCCGGGCCGCGTCATACAAAAAGACGTTAAAAGATTGTACTTGTTGTTACCCTGTCTGGCGCTCGGCATTAAAGGGCTAAAACAAGGACTGGTCGGCTCGGAGTCAGTATAGTGTGTCTGAGTGGGGTATTCATGTTAAACTGCGGCATGGTATCTCAGTGAGCTAGCACTATAAATCGGCATCAGTCCGGACTAGTACAAGCAGCCACACACACACATACACGTGCATGCACGTCGCTATATAAGTGCAATAATCTTGGACGCGACGTTAAACCCAATTTCACCTCACCTCACTAAAAACTACATGAATATATCTTCTTATTTCAAGCATTTGATGTGTTCCTGTCTGTAATTAGTCACATCTTCAGAGCTCCAGATAAGCTGCGTATCTGCGTAAAATACGCATCAGAAATGCAGAAAAACGCAGTGAAATAAAATTCAAGCGTATCTAATACGCAACGAACATTACAGATACGCTACAAAAATAAAACTTGTGCGTATCATCAAAATATTGTGAAATAACCTTGCATATATTC
The DNA here is from genome assembly GCF_023055435.1 of Haliotis rufescens. NCBI lineage: Eukaryota > Metazoa > Mollusca > Gastropoda > Lepetellida > Haliotidae > Haliotis > Haliotis rufescens. Next base: position 16,460 of record NW_025963781.1, read on the forward strand.
GATTAGCAAATCAGCAACTTATTTTGAAATGATATACGGATATTCGGTCAACCTTGCCCAACCCCACGATGACAGTTACATCATGATCATTTGCCATCACACTTTCTTGTGGAAGTATCGCGGTATTTTTGAGTCCTATAAATTTATAGCTCTCGAACCCACACGACACCAGTTTGCACGGACTAGATGAATGGTGTTTTTAAATATTTAACCCACATCTGTAAAAACTAGTGGGTAACAGAAATTTGAATACCCAGATAGAGTTACTGATACCCAATGATTTTAAGATGCATGGGTAAAATACCCACAACACCAAAAGCTTATCTGGAGCTCTGCATCTTTCCTACCCATTAACAAAATCAGCTGTCACAATTGTATCACAACACATTATGCACACATGCACATACTGATTTGCAAAACTTTGAATCTGCCCACTATCTCTTATTATTACCCACGTGGTGAAGATACAGGTGGTAGGATACTAAATCCGTACGTCACACGTGTGTCGTACAAGGTTGACTTTGTTTTATTCGTTTTGATTGGATAACCGTGACCTCTGTCACACCGGGACTACTTTTTTCATTCATAAAAAATCACAGAATTAGTACTGGCCTTTACCAAACAATGTTTCTCGTAAGAGGCGACTGTCCCTTCTGCGGTCGATGCTAATGATTATCAATATCGGGATTGTCTTCTCAGAACTCGACGATTCACAGGCATATAGTTGGAATATGTTGCTGGGTGCAGCATTAAATCACAACCAAACATACGTATGTATTGAGTATAATAAGTCTGTGCATGACTGTTCACGAAGGGACAGTTATTTTCATATATTCCCCATGGACTGAGGTTGCATCTCTGTGTTTGAACGTGTACAAGTCGTGGTAAATACAGACAAACACGCTTGACATTATATCACACTCCCTGTGTCCTGTTTAGTCAGATGTGTCACAGGGCAGTTCTAAGTGGTCATAGTTTCTGAGAGATGCTCAAGAGACTCTTGATAATCCTGGTTGTCGTGACTTGCTTTACTTGGTGCATCAAACCCAACCCTGCTCTACTGTAAGTAGTTACTTGAGCTTCAGACCAGAATGCACTCAATATGTACATATCACGAGTTAGAAACATATGACTCAGGCTGGCTGTATATGTGATAGCTTCATGTACACTCTTCAAAGAAAGAAACGCACAGGTAGATTTTTATTAAATACATTGTACCTAATAAAGTCGATATATTTAATTTAATATCATAGATACAAATACGAAATGTTGAAGCTCGATAGTCACATGGTGTCGTTGTAAAAAGACATTGAAAACTGTTTATTGTCATGTCACATTAGGCCATGTGGTTGCGCTGAACTCAGTATCTCGTGTGACCGCCCCGGGCAGCAATCACGGCTATGCATCTCCTCGGCACAGACTGGATAAGTGTACGAATTCTGTCCTGAGGAATTCTGCGCCATTCTGCTTGTAACGCGTGGACCAGTTGTGGGAGTGCGGCGTGTTCTGACGTTGACGTACAAGTCGATCGAGTTCATTCCAGAGGTGTTCGATTGGGTTGAGATCTGGAGATCACGACGACCAGGGCAAGGCGTTGGTGTTGGCATTATGAAGGTAGTCCACCGTGACAAGAGTTGTGTGCGGTGGAGACTTGTCCTGTTGAAACAGCTCCGTCTGGCGGTCAATGATTGGAAGAAAGTTATGGTTGAAGAATTTGATTTATGTAGCGATTTGTTGTCAAAATTCCCTGATCAACAACCAAGTTAGATCTCGTGGTGTAGGATATGGCCCCCACACCATGACATTACCACCACCGAATTAGTCGATTTCACGTACACAATGTGGGGCAAAACGCTCATTTCGACGTCGATAAACATAATTCCATTTTCGCCGGTGAAAAAGAAATCATGATTCATCGCTAAACCACAGTCGTCTCCAATTTCTCAAATTCCAAGGCTGTAAGGTATGGCACAAACGCAAGCGTCGCTGTCGATTGATCTGTTACAAAACAGGGACGATAAGTGGTCTTCTGCTTTGGATTCCAGCCTCGTGAAGATGGTTCCTGACAGTCTGGTCCGATATCCTCCTCAAACCAGGGATGCGTCCTGCAGTCTCCGTAGCTGTGGCATTGCGGTTACGTAGGTGGAACAGTCGAATGTAGTGATCCTGTGCAGGGGAGGTAACTCTTTGCCTGCCGGTTCTTTGACGGTCTGCAGTGGAATTGAACTGTGTGTATCGGTCCCAAAGGCGGCAAATGGTGCCGTGGTGGACGCTGAAGTGGCGTGAAACAGAAGACTGCGATTCCCCTCTTCGGATACGTCCTATGGCGATGTCCCGATGGGCAGCGCTGAGTCTCGGCATTTTCAAACTTGAAAAATGTTGACAATTGAATGACAAATTTTTGGCTTCTGCTTGCCTTTTTATAGCCACTACCACGAGTTATGAATGCAATAACTCGCACGTGCATTTTGCTTTACTGTTTTCCTCCATGACATTTTTAAACAAGTGTGAAAACAATGCCGTTAAAGACATTGCAAATCTACAAAGCTGCGTTTTGACGCACCGTTTGTCAAATATCACGCCACCAACATTTTCCAATAACATACATAACCAATTTATATACCGGATTTTTTTTATGTGTAGTCAGATTCAATGAACTACAAACTACCTGTGCGTTTCCCTTTTTGAAGAGTGTATGTCTGTAACACACAAACATGATAACACGAGCCTGGCAGTCTGCAGATTAACAATCAGCCATTAAATAAAAATATTCAACAGGTATGACAATTGCCTGGTTACGGTTGCCTGGTTGTAAGTTGTTCTAAATATTGAGTGTGAAGGACAGACCCAGCACAAGTTGTCCTCAGCCTTCGATCGAACTGACAGATAAACAAGCATTTGTACCATGTACACCCCAGCAAACACGAATGTAAAGACTCATAGTATTAATAGTTGGGTTTAATGCCGCTTTTAACAGTATTCCAGTTATATCACGGCGTGTCAGCTTAATGTGGGAGCAAAAGCCCGAAGTGATGCAGTTGAAACGTCGGTGAAAACCACGAGCACGGGTATGGTGCTGACAAATCTAGAAACATAATCGGGTCGAACCGTGATTTGAACCCACAATCATAGGTTTCTGGCTTTCCCAAGAGAGGCAACTCTTCACAGCGAATCGCGGTGCCTTAGACAACTGGGCTACCCGTGCCCCAATTAAGTAATCGATCTAGATGCGTCATTGGCGTCACACTGTGTTCAGCGACATCTGTCGACTTTCCAGAGACTTGGCCAGAGATATCGACCACAGCTGTAGGATGGGCCTCATCTTGATGGTTAACTCACAAGGTGATGTGGTTTTGAGGATATTCGTAGTACCGTTTGCATTTAAGATTTGTCGTCACATTAAATCTCAGCATGATAATGCCTATCATATCACAGCTCGTATGTCAATGGGTGTTATCGTGAATGGACACTTTCAAGTCTTGTCTTGGCCAGTTTAAGTCTTGAATCCAATCTCATTGAACATCTGGGGCGGTCGGGTAGCCTAGTGGTTTAAGCGTTCGCTCGTCACGCCGAAGACCCGGGTTCGATTCCCGACATGGGTACAATGTGTGAAGCCCATTTCTGGTGTCCCCTGCCGTGATATTGCTGGAATATTTTGCTAAGAGCGGCGTTTAACCATAGTCTGAGTTTGTTATATCAGATTCGACCATTTTCCTTGTTCATCGTACAATTCATGTTCAATAGATTGCAGGAGCATCCTGAACGAGTTTCCCGAAGCTGAAGACGGAATTTACCGGATCAAGCCGACAGATGGGAAGGGGTCATTTCTGACCTAGTGTGACTTGACCTAACACGGTGGAGGGTCTGAGATCTACACTCTGGTCGTGGGGGACTACGTATACTCAGGGACGGCTGGTGAGCATGTTACATTTGAGATTCACGTTGAATTTACACATCAAATCTTATCAAAGCATGTTGTGAGGCTTTGTATCGATGTACGGACCGTGAAAGTAGTTCCTGCCAGGTGACATCATACATACTTGCATAATTGTAGCACACACACGCTCCACCACTACGCACACACACGCTCCACCACTACACACACACAAGCTTCACCACTACGCACACACACGCTCCACCACTACGCACACACACGCTCGACCACTACGCACACACACGCTCGACCACTACGCACACATACGCTCCACCACTACGCACACACACGCTCCACCACTACGCACACACACGCTCGACCACTACGCACACACACGCTCCACCACTACGCACACACACGCTCAACTACTACGCACACACACGCTCCACTACTACGCACACACACGCTCCACTACTACGCACACACACGCTCCACCACTACGCACACACACGCTCCACCACTACGCACACACACGCTCCACCACTACACACACATACGCTCCACCACTACACACACACACGCTCGACCACTACGCACACACACGCTCCACCACTACGCACACACACGCTCCACTACTACGCACACACACGCTCCACTACTACGCACACACACGCTCCACCACTACGCACACACACGCTCCACCACTACGCACACACACGCTCCACTACTACGCACACACACGCTCCACTACTACGCACACACACGCTCAACCACTACGCACACACACGCTCGACCACTACGCACACACACGCTCCACCACTACGCACACATACGCTACACCACTACACACACACACGCTCGACCACTACGCACACACACGCTCCACCACTACGCACACACACGCTCCACTACTACGCACACACACGCTCCACCACTACGCACACACACGCTCGACCACTACGCACACACACGCTCCACCACTACGCACACACACGCTCCACCACTACGCACACACACGCTCCACTACTACGCACACACACGCTCCACCACTACGCACACACACCACTCCTGTCAAGAGTAACACCGACACCGAAGATTTGAAAGATGCATTGCTGGAAAGTTGTATGCTGTTAACCACAAACGTTAAGGAATTCAGTGGGTATTGTGTCATAGAAGAAGGCAGACAATGTTGTGACACCATGTTCAGTGACGAATGCTAGTGTCTCCGACCTACGAGTTGACTATAGTCGTCAAACTGAGTCAAAGGTAGAAAACACACGTGATCACAGCCAATATGATGTCATGAACATCGAACCACGCAATTGAGATACGATGATGTGCATCAACCAAGTCAGCGAGCCTGACCACCGGATCCCGCTGGTCGCCTTTTACGGCAAGCATGGGCTGCTAAAGACCTATTCTACACCGCACCTTCACGGGTCGCCAGACATTGTATAAGTTCCCCAACAACTGATGCGTCAAACAGCGATTGTAATTGGTCTTGATATTCCTACGTTGTCGTGACGTGTTGTGCATTGTACATCAAACTCCAACTTGTGTCCCCTCTGAGTGGGTACGTGAGCTTCAGACCAAAATACATACATGATGCACATATCAAAACTTAAATGTGGCAGGACGCCCTTTTGTTCAAATATGATAAGACATCATATACTATTTCTGTGTACTGCATGTATGTAGGTGGTTCTGAGTGTGCTGCTTGTATGTACGTGTTTTTGTGTCCACTGCTTGTGTGTACGTGTTTGTATGACATTGTGTACTGCTTGTGTGTACATGTTTCTGTGTGCACTGCTTGTGTGTACGTGTTTGTATGTGTACTGCTTGTGTGTACGTGTTTTTGTGTGCACTGCTTGTGTGTACGTGTTTGTATGTGTACTGCTTGTGTGTACAGGTTTCTGTGTGTACTGCTTGTATGTACGTGTTTCTATGGTTACTGCTTGTATGTGCGTGTTTCTATGGTTACTGCTTGTATGTACGTGTTTCTATGGTTACTGCTTGTATGTGCGTGTTTCTGTGTGTACTGCTTATATGTACGTGTTTCTGTGTGTACTGCCTGCATGTACGTGTTTCTCTGCCTCCTGCTTGTATGTACGTGTTTCTATGTGTACTGCTTGTATATACGTGTCTCTGTGTGTACTGCTTGTATGTACGTGTTTCTGTGTGTACTGCTTGTATGTACGTGTTTCTGTGTGTACTGCTTCTATGTACGTGTTTCTATGTGTACTGCTTGTATGTACGTGTTTCTGTGTGTACTGCTTGTATGTAGGTGTTTCTGTGTGTACTGCTTGTTTGTACGTGTTTCAGTGTGTACTGCTTGTATGTACGTGTTTCTGTGGGTACTGCTTGTATGTACTTATTTCTGTATGTACTGCTTGTATGGACGTGTTTCTGTGTGTACTGCTTGTTTGTACGTGTTTCAGTGTGTACTGCTTGTATGTACGTGTTTCTGTGTGTACTGCTTGTATGTACGTGTTTCTGTGTGTACTGCTTGTATGTACGTGTTTCTGTGTGTACTGCTTGTATGTACGTGTTTCTGTGTGTACTGCTTGTATGTACGTGTTTCTGTGTGTTCTTCTTGCATGTTTGTGTTTCTGTGTGTACTGCTTGTATGTACGTGTTTCAGTGTGTACTGCTTGTATGTACGTGTTTCAGTGTGTACTGCTTGTATGTACGTGTTTCTGTGTGTATTGCTTGTATGTACGTGTTTCTGTGTGTACTGCTTGTATGTACGTGTTTCTGTGTGTACTGCTTGTATGTACGTGTTTCTGTGTGTACTGCTTGTATGTACGTGTTTCTGTGTGTTCTTCTTGCATGTTTGTGTTTCTGTGTGTACTGCTTGTATGTACGTGTTTCAGTGTGTACTGCTTGTATGTACGTGTTTCTGTGTGTATTGCTTGTATGTACGTGTGTCTGTGTGTACTGCTTGTATGTAAGTGTTTCTGTGTGTACTGTTTGTATGTACGTGTTTCTGTGTGTACTGCTTGTATGTACGTGTTTCTGTGTGTACTGCTTGTATGTACGTGTTTCTGTGTGTTCTTCTTGCATGTTTGTGTTTCTGTGTGTACTGCTTCTTTGTACCGTTTTTATGTGTGTACTGCTTGTATGTATGTGTGTCTCTGTGTACTGCTTGTATGTGCGTGTTTCTGTCTGTACTGCTTGTATGTACGTGTGTCTGTGTGTACTGCTTGTATGTACGTGTCTGTGTGTAGTGTTTGTATGTACGTGTTTCTGTGTGTACTGCTTGTTTGTACGTGTTTCTGTGTGTACTGCTTGTGTGTACGTGTCTCTGTGTGTACTGCTTGTATGTACGTGTGTCTGTGTGTACTGCTTGTATGTAAGTGTTTCTGTGTGTACTGTTTGTATGTACGTGTTTCTGTGTGTACTGCTTGTATGTACGTGTTTCTGTGTGTACTGCTTGTATGTACGTGTTTCTGTGTGTTCTTCTTGCATGTTTGTGTTTCTGTGTGTACTGCTTCTTTGTACCGTTTTTATGTGTGTACTGCTTGTATGTATGTGTGTCTCTGTGTACTGCTTGTATGTGCGTGTTTCTGTCTGTACTGCTTGTATGTACGTGTGTCTGTGTGTACTGCTTGTATGTACGTGTCTGTGTGTAGTGTTTGTATGTACGTGTTTCTGTGTGTACTGCTTGTTTGTACGTGTTTCTGTGTGTACTGCTTGTGTGTACGTGTCTCTGTGTGTACTGCGTGTAAGTACGTGTTTCTGTGTGTACTGCTTGTATGTACGTGTTTCAGTGTGTACTGCTTGTATGTACGTGTTTCAGTGTGTACTGCTTGTATGTACGTGTTTCTGTGTGTACTGCTTGTGTGTACGTGTTTCTGTGTGTACTGCTTGTGTGTACGTGTTTCTGTGTGTACTGCTTGTATGTACGTGTTTCTGTGTGTACTGCTTGTGTGTACGTGTCTCTGTGTGTACTGCGTGTAAGTACGTGTGTCTGTGTGTACTGCTTGTATGTACGTGTTTCTGTGTGTACTGCTTGTATGTACGTGTTTCTGTGTGTACTGCTTGTATGTACGTGTTTCTGTGTGTACTGCTTGTAAGTACGTGTGTTTCTGTGTAGTGCTTGTATGTACGTGTCTGTGTGTGTACTGCTTGTATGTACGTGTTTCTGTGTGTACTGCTTGTATGTACGTGTTTCTGTGTGTACTGCTTGTGTGTACGTGTCTCTGTGTGTACTGCTTGTAAGTACGTGTGTTTCTGTGTAGTGCTTGTATGTACGTGTCTGTGTGTGTACTGCTTGTATGTACGTGTTTCTGTGTGTACTGCTTGTATGTACGTGTCTCTGTGTGTACTGCTTGTATGTACGTGTTTCTGTGAGTACTCCTTGCATGTACGTGTGGCTGTGTGTACTGCTTGTATGTACGTGTGTTTATGTGTAGTGCTTGTATGTACGTGTCTGTGTGTGTACTGCTTGTATGTACGTGTTTCTGTGTGTACTGCTTGTATGTACGTGTCTCTGTGTGTACTGCTTGTATGTACGTGTTTCTGTGAGTACTGCTTGCATGTACGTGTGTCTGTGTGTACTGCTTGTATGTACGTGTCTCTGTGTGTACTGCTTGTGTGTACGTGTTTCTGTGTGTACTGCTTGTGTGTACGTGTCTCTGTGTGTACTGCTTGCATGTACGTGTGTCTGTGAGTACTGCTTGTATGTACGTGTCTCTTTGTGTACTGCTTGTATGTACGTGTCTCTGTGTGTACTGCTTGTATGTACGTGTGTCTGTGTGTAGTGCTTGTATGTACGTGTTTCTGTGTGTACTGCTTGTATGTACGTGTTTCTGTGTGTACTGCTTGTTTGTACGTGCTTCTGTGTGTACTGCTTGTATGTACGTGTTTCTGTGTTTTCTGATTGTATGTATGTGTGTCTGTGTGTACTGCTTGTGTGTAGGTGTCTCTGTGTTTACTGCTTGTAAGTACGTGTGTCTGTGTGTTGTGTTTGTATGTACGTGTTTCTGTGTGTACTGCTTGTTTGTACGTGTTTCTGTGTGTACTGCTTGTGTGTACGTGTCTCTGTGTGTACCGCTTGTATGTACGTGTGTCTCTGTGTAGTGCTTGTATGTACGTGTCTGTGTGTGTACTGCTTGTATGTACGTGTTTCTGTGTGTACTGCTTGTATGTACGTGTCTCTGTGTGTACTGTTTGTATGTACGTGTTTCTGTGAGTACTGCTTGCATGTACGTGTGTCTGTGTGTACTGCTTGTATGTACGTATCTCTGTGGGTACTGCTTGTATGTACGTGTTTCTGTGTGTACTGCTTGTGTGTTCGTGTCTCTGTGTGTACTGCTTGTATGTACGTGTTTCTGTGTGTACTGCTTGTATGTACGTGTCTCTGTGTGTACTGCTTGTGTGTACGTGTCTCTGTGTGTATTGCTTGTATGTACGTGTGTCTCTGTGTAGTGCTTGTATGTACGTGAACATGATGGGTACTTACACAGGGGTGGTTACACAGAATACTGACTGTAATGCTCTGTGTGGCAGCAGTTGGAGAACATGATGGGTACTTACACAGGGGTTGTTACACAAGATACTGACTTTGTTGCTCTGTGTGGCAGCAGTTGGGGAACATGATGGGTACTTACACAGGGGTGGTTACACAAGATACTGACTGTAATGCTCTGTGTGTGGCAGCAGTTGGAGAACATGACGGGTACTTACACAGGGGTGGTTACACAAGATACTGACTGTAATGCTCTGTGTGGCAGCAGTTGAAGAACATTATGGGTACTTACACAGGGGTGGTTACACACGATACTGACCGTAATGCTCTGTGTGGCAGCAGTTGGAGAACATGATGGGTACTTACACAGGGGTGGTTACACAAGATACTGTCTGTAATTCTCTTTGTGGCAGTAGTTGGAGAACATGATGGGTACTTACACAGGGGTGGTTACACAAGATACTGTCTGTAATTCTCTTTGTGGCAGTAGTTGGAGAACATGATGGGTACTTTCACAGGGGTGGTTACACAAGATATTGACTGTAATGCTCTGTGTGGCAGCAGTTGGAGAACATGATGGGTACTTACACAGGGGTGGTTACACAAGATACTGACTGTAATGCTCTCTGTGTGGCAGCAGTTGGACAACATGATGGGTACTTACACAGGGGTGGTTACACAGAATACTGACAGTAATGCACTGTGTGGCAGTAGTTGGAGAACATGATGGGTACTTACACAGGGGTGGTTACACAAGATACTGACTGTAATGCTCTGGGTGTCAGCAGTTGGAGAACATGATGGGTACTTACACAGGGGTGGTTACACAGAATACTGACTGTAATGCTCTGTGTGGCAGCAGTTGGAGAACATGATGGGTACTTACACAGGGCTGGTTACACAAGATACTGACTGTAATGCTCTGTGTGGCAGCAGTTGGGGAACATGATGGGTACTTACACAGGGGTGGTTACACAGAATACTGACTGTAATGCTCTGTGTGGCAGCAGTTGGAGAACATGATGGGTACTTACACAGGGGTTGTTACACAAGATACTGACTTTGTTGCTCTGTGTGGCAGCAGTTGGGGAACATGATGGGTACTTACACAGGGGTGGTTACACAAGATACTGACTGTAATGCTCTCTGTGTGGCAGCAGTTGGACAACATGATGGGTACTTACACAGGGGTGGTTACACAGAATACTGACAGTAATGCACTGTGTGGCAGTAGTTGGAGAACATGATGGGTACTTACACAGGGGTGGTTACACAAGATACTGACTGTAATGCTCTGTGTGGCAGCAGTTGGAGAACATGATGGGTACTTACACAGGGGTGGTTACACACGATACTGACCGTAATGCTCTGGGTGTCAGCAGTTGGAGAACATGATGGGTACTTACACAGGGGTGGTTACACAGAATACTGACTGTAATGCTCTGTGTGGCAGCAGTTGGAGAACATGATGGGTACTTACACAGGGCTGGTTACACAAGATACTGACTGTAATGCTCTGTGTGGCAGCAGTTGGGGAACATGATGGGTACTTACACAGGGGTGGTTACACAGAATACTGACTGTAATGCTCTGTGTGGCAGCAGTTGGAGAACATAATGGGTATTTACACAGGGGTGGTTACACAAGAAACTGACTGTGATGTTCTGTGTTGCAGCAGTTGGAGAACCTGATGGGTACTTACGCAGGGGTGGTTACACACGATACTGACTGTAGTGCTCTCTGTGTGGCAGCAGTTTGGGAACATGACGGGTACTTACACAGGGGTGGTTACACAAGATACTGACTTTAATGCTCTGTGTGTGGCAGCAGTTGGAGAACATGATGGGTACTTACACAGGGGTGGTTACACAGGAAACTGACTGTAATGTTCTGTGTGGCAGCAGTTGGAGAACCTGATGGGTACTTACACAGGGGTAGTTACACACGATACTGACTGTACTGCTCTGGTGTTACTGTGGATATATTAGGGGAGCAGTGACCATCATTCCGACAGACTGGTACCTTTAGACATCTCCGTGGTATGGTGTTACTGTGAGAAGATTAGGGGAGCAGTGACCATCATTCCGACTGACTGGTACCTTCAGATATCTCCATGGGATGGTGTTACTGTGAGAAGATTAGGGGAGCAGTGACCATCATTCCGTCTGATTGGTACCTTTAGACATCTCCATGAATGGTGTTACTGTGAGAAGATTAGGGGAGCAGTGACCATCATTCAATCTGACTGGTACATCTCCACAGTATAGTGCTACTGTCAACACTGGGAGGAGTGGCTGTCATTTTGACATATTTGAGTTTCTCATTTGCGTTGATTGAATTAGAAATCATGTAACAAATATCAAAATCTGACAAAATGAAGTAAGTAGCTGACGACTTGATTGATAAGTCAGGAAATTCAAATGTTTCATCGATGTTCATTGATTGGAATCTGTTTATTGAATACGGGGAAAACATGAAAATCCCTAAACAGCAAAAGGACGCCGACTTCACGATTATTTCACTTAGATAGTGAAGTTCATGGACGTGTGTGGGGGTAGTTGAACTAATCTAGACTGGGTGTATACTGCTAGTATACTGTGATCCCATGCTACAGATTAACACGGAAACCCCACCATGTGGTTGCTTTACATGTACAATCGGAGCCGACCAGTCTTGTTTTTTCCACCGAAGGCCGTGTAACAAAAAGTACCATCATTTTACGTCTTTTGGTTTAATTCGGTCAGGCATTCAAACCACCGACATTCCACTCTCAGGGCAGACTCTCTTTCCACTACACCACGGAGGCGGTCTGAATAAGGGTAGGGGACGGTATCGGTTACATCTTTCTTCTTGACTATACAATCCATTGATCGATATTGTGAGTACGATGGGGTAAGATGAGTTCTCAAACAAACCGAACCGAACCTGACTAAACAATCCATGATGTCCCAATCTCTTGGTCCAACTGACTCTCTATTTGATTTATTTTCTTTGGTATTTGCTTTGGTTGTTGGTACATTTAGTGCGGTAAAGTAAGCATTACCTTTAAAAGAGGGAGTGACTGAGTGAGTTTGGTTCAACGCCGCTTTTAACAGTATTACAATTATATCACGGGGCCGAACCGGGATTCGAACCCACAATCATAGGTTTTTTGGCGTGTCCAATGGACGCAACTCTGCACAACGAATCGCGGCGCCCTAGGCGACTGGGCCCCCCGTGCCCCCACCTTGAAAAGAGGGAGTTGGTGGTAGCACTGCTTTCAACAGTATTTTGGGTGTCAGCTTAATTGGGGGGGGGGGGGGGGGGGGGACCCGAAATGATGCTGGTTTTAGACGGTTACCATTTTGGTGAGGCCCAAGAGTACAGGTGCTGTAGTGTCAAACTCCTAACAAAACAGTGATCGATATGGTGATCAACGCTGTCTGGGTACGATAAACCACCGACGGCAACTCCCGACAGTGTTCTGGTACCTACAATGTTGCAGCCAAGAAGGTTTGAAGCTCTGTGTATTTTGCATCAGATTAGGTTTCTCACATACTTGTAGCGAGAGTGGACCAATATGGCTATTATATGGCTAAAGTATGTGACTCAGCTGATTGTCAACGTATCGCGATGGCGATCAGTTTGGACAAATAGGAACATCACACTTTTCCCAGCGTGCAGCTGGATTCGTAGTGTAACACCACAAGAATCCGTCACGTGCTGGGTCACGGCAGTAGTTAGCAGATCCTGTTACAGTTTGGGGGGTGTAAAAGCCTGGAACAGCGAACTTGGCGTCTTTGGTTTTGTCGTGAGAGTGTGGTTCCTGAGCATCCCACCGCTGGCAGGTCTTCCCGGATCTGGTTGTTGACTGAGTGCCAGTGTATAACACTCTTGGATCAGATACCACCCCACAGCCGGATACTGTCAAAGACAACAGAAATACATTGATACATAAAGTGATGCCAATACTCACATGTCTTCTCTGGTGCATTGGTCTTCTACGGTTACACAGACAAATACCACCAAGAGAAAGAATAGCCAAATATGCAACTGTTCACTGAATGGGCAGTAGTAGTATTCGTAGTGGTAGTAGTAGAACACAAGTAGTAGAAGTGGTAGTGGTAGCAGCAGTATCAGTATCAGTAGTAGTAGTCGTAGTATCAGTAGCCAAAGTGGTAGCAGCAGTAGTAGCAGCAGTAGTAGTAGTAGTAGTAGTAGTAGCAGCATAGTGGGCTAGAGTAGTAGTGTAGCAGAAGTAGTTGTTGTAATAGTAGCAGCAGTAGTAGCAGCAGTAGTAGTAGTAGTAGCAGTAGCAAAGGTAGAGTAGTGGAGTGGAGTGGAGTGGAGCAGTAGTATTTGTTTTAGCATTAGTCGTAGTAGCAGTAGTAGCAGCAGCAGCAGTAGTAGTAGTAGTAGTAGTAGTAGTAGTAGCAGCATAGTAGACTAGAGTAGTAGTGTAGCAGTAGTACTTGTTGGAATAGTAGTAAAGGTAGTAGTAGTAGTAGCAGTAGCAAAGGTAGAGTAGAGTAGATTAGAGTAGTGGTAGTAGTTGTAGTAGTAGAGTGGAGAGGAGTGGAGTGGAGTGGAGTGGAGTGGAGTGGAGTGGAGTGGAGAAGAGTGGAGTGGAGTGGAGTGGAGTGGAGTGGAGTGGAGTGGAGTGGAGTGTAGCAGTAGTAGTTGTTGTAGTATTAGTCGTAGTAGCAGTAGTAGCAGCAGTAGTAGTAGTAGTAGTAGTAGTGGTAGCAGCATAGTAGACTAGAGTAGTAGTGTAGCAGTAGTACTTGTTGGAATAGTAGTAAGAGTAGTAGTAGTAGTAACAGTAGCAGAGGTAGAGTAGAGTAGATAAGAGTAGTGGTAGTAGTTGTAGTAGTAGAGCGGAGAGGATTGGAGTGGGGTGGAATGGAGTGGAGTGGAATGGAGTGGAGTGGAGTGGAGTGGAGTGGAGTGGAGTGGAGTGGAGTTGAGTGGAGTTGAGTGGAGTGGAGTGGAGTGGAGTTGAATGGAGTGAAGTGGAGTGGAGTGGAGTCGAGTCGAGTGGAGAAGAATGGCGTGGAGTGGAGTGGAGTTGAGTAGTAGTAGTAGAGGGGAGTAGTAGTGTAGAGTGGAGTGGAGTGGAGCGGATTGGATTGGAGCGGAGTTGAATGGAGTAGTAGTGGGGTGGAGTGGAGTGGAGTGGAGCGGAGTGGAATGGAATGGAACGGAGTGGAGTGGAGTGGAGTGGAGTGGAGTGGAGTGGAGTGGAGTGGAGTGGAGTGGAGTGGAGTGGAGTGGAATGGAGTGGAGTGGAGTGGAGTGGAGCGGAGTTGAGCGTTGTGGGGTGGAGTGGAGTGGAGTGGAGTGGAGTGGAGTAGTAGCAGTTGTAGACGTTGTAGTAGTAGCTGCATAGTAGACTAGAGTAGTAGTGTAGCAGTAGTAGTTGTTGTGGTAGTAGTAGTAGTAGCAGGGGTAGTAGCAGCAGTAATAGTAGTAGTAGCAGTAGCAATTGTAGAGTAGAGTAGAGTAGAGTGGCGGTAGTAGTAGTAGTAGTAGTAGTAGTAGTAGTGTAGAGTAGAGTAGAGTAGAGTAGGGTAGGGTAGAGTAGAGTAGAGTAGAGTAGAGTAGAGTAGAGTAGAGTAGAGTAGAGTAGAGTAGAGTAAAGTTGAATAGAGTAGAGTAGAGTGGTGGTAGTAGTAGTAGTAGTAGTAGTAGTAGTAGTAGTAGTAGTAGTAGAGTAGAGTAGAGTAGGGTAGGGTAGACTGGAGTAGAATAGAGTAGAGAAGAGTAGAGTAGAGTAGACTAGACTAGACTAGAGTAGACTAGAGTAGAGTAGAGTAGAGTAGTGTAGAGTAGAGTAGAGTAGAGTGGTGGTAGTAGTAGTAGTAGTAGAGTAGAGTAGAGTAGAGTAGAGAAGAAAAGAGAAGAGTAGACTAGACTAGAGTAGAGTAGTAGTAGGCAATTTGCAATCATGATTAACGGGGAATAGTCATACTTCTAGCTTCATCAATGTTTCAGACATTTTCAGACAGACATTCAAGTAGGTTACATCCTTACTGTTGACACACTTCATGATAACCTTCGTCCAGGACCGGTCTTTCTGGCAGACGCTCATCACCGTGTCACGAGGACTGATGTTCAGCAAACCCTTCCTGCATGTGTAGTTTGCGATGGCAAGAAGACCTCTTGACTCGTAGACAACGTCTGTGCCTTCTATAGGAGTCGGCGAGCCACAATCTACACTCAGTTCAGACGTCAGATTGGCTGTAAAGTATATGTTCACATAAACATTACGACGATGCGGGTGGCTTTTCCCAGCGAGGAGCTGGTGAGATTCTCAATGTTTGGGTACAGTGAGTGCACGGGTCCTGCCCAATGCCCAAGCAGGATTACTTCACCAGTTTAGCTCACACACAGATCATTCCGATTTGCAGTTAGTGTGAATCCCTAGCTCATCAATCAGAATATCACATAAGGTCCCAAGGGTATTTAAGAGGATAGTAGATATTAGACAAGAGAAAAAAATAGAGTATATTAACAAACTTTCTGAGATGATTACAGCTTTGATTACACAACCGGACACACCGGAATTCGATCCCTCAAAATCATAGGATTCTGGCATCTCAAGGGAAGCAACTCTGCACAGCGAATTACGGTACCTAAGACGATTGGGTCCCCGGGGTATTTAAGAGGATAGTATGTATTAGATGAGAGAAAAATAGAGTAAATTACAAAAATAATTACCTATTTCTGTCTCCAGGTAACTGAGACGAATCTCTTTGTATTCATTGTCACGTAACAGCTTCACTGGAACAAAAGGGAATATATTACATGCGTGTATGATTGACTGGAACAAAAGGGAATATATTACATGCGTGTATGCTTCACTGGAACAAAAGGGAATATATTACATGCGTGTATGCTTCACTGGAACAAAAGGGAATATATTACATGCGTGTATGATTGACTGGAACAAAAGGGAATATGTTACATGCGTGTATGCTTCACTGGAACAAAAGGGAATATATTACATGCGTGTATGATTGACTGGAACAAAAGGGAATATATTACATGCGTGTATGCTTCACTGGAACAAAAGGGAATATATTACATGCGTGTATGATTGACTGGAACAAAAGGGAATATATTACATGCGTGTATGATTGACTGGAACAAAATGGAATATATAACATGCGTGTATGATTGACTGGAACAAAAGGGAATATATAACATGCGTGTATGATTGACTGGAACAAAACAAACAAACGCTAAAACAACTCTCATAATTTTAGAATATGTGGTGATACCAGGTGTTCGCAAAATGATGATCGTCTTGCAAATCGGTTGCAAACGTCACAAACACATGCAACAGCAAGTCAACTTTTCATCGGAACAATTACGGGAACATATTGTACAAACACAATAAAGAATCAGATAACTTTTTTTTCACTGAAACGTCAAATTTGGATATGTCTTCCAAATGCCTCAAAAACAATTTTCTAAGAACTTAATTGATCTTTGATAACCTAAAACTGATATCCATATTGATGACAATGACTATGGCGTGACAGTGTCATCAATTCGTTATTTATGTAGAGTACTAGTCACACATCAGGACAGATCAGATCATTTTCATGCCGATTCCAAACCATTTAGGGTAAACACTAAAGTTACACCAAGGATTTTCTGTCCGTCTCAAACTAATGTGCAATGGACATATACTAACGGACAAAAATAAGTGTGCTTCATTTGAAGAACAGCTTTATTCTAAAATGACATGGCGCATCTTACAATGCACATTCAAGAAGACATCTTCTCGACTTTATGATTCAAAATTTGCATGTGCATGTTCAAGCACGACGCACAATTTGGAAGTTTGGGTGTTGTTTGGAGCATGACACTCACACATGTGGTTTTTAATGTGAACAAAACACATTGATTGATTACTTATCAGCTGCACAAAAACACACACTTTTGCTTGACTGTAAATAAAGCTTACGGAACCAGTGCGGACGTCGTCGTTCGTAAGTCTAGTCTACTGACACACCATAATAATAATAATAATAGTAATAATAATAATATATGCATTTGTATAGCGCAGCATTCCCTGTGTATAAGTGCTCTGTGCACACCATGTCACAGCTGACCGTGCTTTGTTTTGAAATGGGAATGAACCACCGAATTTACGCTCTATCTACTACACCACTGTACGACGAGACAGTATGAGCGAGTGAGTGAGTTGAGTTTAACGCCCTTCGTTATTCGACGGGAATCGGGATTCGAACCCACAATCATAGATTTCTGGCGTGCCCAAGGGACGCAACTCTACACAGCGAATCGCGGCGCCTTAGACAACTGTGCCACCCGTGCCCCCTGGGCAGTATGAACGAATATAACATAATGCTATTTAAGAAAAGACCAGTTACCGACTTCCTTCTCGAGGTCATTTATACGGTTGTCCACAGCGTCCAGACATGTTTCTTTTCTTTCTGAAAGTAAAATTTGCGAAAGAGTAAATAAACATGATCCTTGGCGGTTACTGCCGCAGGGTATTCTGGAGGAGAATTAGTCACAGATGACTATGCTAACCCTATACAGAGGCAACTATATAGATTGCAACAATTAAGCCTGCACTCCGATATCACGTATAAAATATATACACAAGCCCCTAGATAACATGTCTTAAATATATACACGAACTCATAGATAACAGAGCCGATAACAGGCTCGCTGACTTGGTTAAAGCATGTCATCGTATCCCAATTGCGTGGATCGATGCTCATGCTATCAATCACTGGATTGTCTGGTCCAGCCCCGATTATTTACAGACCGCCGCTATATACCTCCTGGAATATTGCTGAGTGCGGCGTTAAACTGCAAACCGGCAAACAGTATCATAGGTGTATGTGTTAAACGTATACACCAACCCACGGATAACTTAAGTCGATTATATGCACAAGCTCATAGAAAACATTGTGGTGATCACATGATCTGTAGTAGAATGCATGCAACATATCAACAAAAACAATTCTTTCTTTTGGCCTAAAAGGACAGATATTGGTACCGTTATGACACCAGTATCTTGTGTGTCATTCCTGATCCAAAAGGAGGCCAATTCTAGGTGAAATATAGGAAATAATTATGGATTATTTGAGAAGTCCTTCGTGAGTTTCCCAATTTCCCTTTTGAGGTTATTAACAGATCGCTCTTAATGTTTTTAATGTCAAAATATTGTTTACCTGTTCAACAAAAATGTGTTTATTCTGTTTTTGTTTGTGTGTTGACAAATTATTGATTACTGAGAATGTGTTAGGACTATGTACATTTCAATTAGAACTAAATGATCACGCTGTTGCTGAATATGTCGAAACTGTTAATAAATGTTGGTTAACCAGTTGTCTCTATGTACCGCCGTTCGTTATGGAAGGGGTGACTGTTGTCTCTATGTACCGCCGTTCGTTATGGAAGGGTTACAGTTGTCTCAATGTACCGCCGTTATGGAAGGGGTGACAGTTGTCTCTATGTACCGCCGTTCGTAATAGAGGGGGTGACAGTTGTCTTTATGTACCGCCGTTCGTTATGGAAGGGGTGACAGTTGTCTCTATGTACCGCCGTTCGTTATGGAAGGGGTGACAGTTGTCTCTATGTGCCGCCGTTCGTCATGGAAGGGGTGACAGTTGTCTCTATGTACCGCCGTTCGTTATGGAAGGGGTGACAATTGTCTCTATGTACCGCCGTTCGTTATGGAAGGGGTGACAGTTGTCTCCATGGACCGCCGTTCGTTATGGAAGGGGTGACAGTTGTCTCTATGTGCCGCCGTTCGTTATGGAAGGGGTGACAGTTGTCTCCATGGACCGCCGTTCGTTATGGAAGGGGTGACAGTTGTCTCCATGGACCGCCGTTCGTTATGGAAGGGGTGACAGTTGTCTCTATGTACCGCCGTTCGTTATGGAAAGGGTGACAGTTGTCTCTATGTACCGCCGTTCGTTATGGAAGGGGTGACAGTTGTCTCTATGTGCCGCCGTTCGTTCTGGAAGGGGGTGACAGTCGTCTCTATGTGCCGCCGTTGGTTATGGAAGGGATGACAGCTGTCTCTATGTGCCGCCGTTCGTTATGGAAGGGATGACAGTTGTCTCTATGAACCGCCGTTTATTATGGGAGGGATGACAGTTGTCTCTATGTGCCCCCTTTCGTTATGGAAGGGGTGACAGTTGTCTCTATGTACCGCCGTTCGTTATGGAAGGGGTGACAGTTGTCTCTATGTACCGCCGTTACGGAAGGGGTGACAGTTGTCTCTATGTGCCGCCGTTCGTTATGGAAGGTGTGACAGTTGTCTCTATGTGCCGCCGTTCGTTATGGAAGGGGTGACAGTTGTCTCTATGTGCCGCCGTTCGTTATGGAAGGGGTGACAGTTGTCTCTATGTACCGCCGTTCGTTATGGAAGGGGTGACAGTTGTCTCTATGTGCCGCCGTTCGTTCTGGAAGGGATGACAGTTGTCTCTATGTGCCGCCGTTCGTTATGGAAGGGGGTGACAGTCGTCTCTATGTGCCGCCGTTGGTTATGGAAGGGATGACAGCTGTCTCTATGTGCCGCCGTTCGTTATGGAAGGGATGACAGTTGTCTCTATGAACCGCCGTTTATTATGGAAGGGATGACAGTTGTCTCTATGTGACCCCATTCGTTATGGAAGGGGTGACAGTTGTCTCTATGTACCGCCGTTCGTTATGGAAAGGGTGACAGTTGTCTCTATGTGCCGCCGTTCGTTATGGAAGGGGTGACAGTTGTCTCCATGGACCGCCGTTCGTTATGGAAGGGGAGACAGTTGTCTCTATGTACCGCCGTTCGTTATGGAAGGGGTGACACTTGTCTCTATGTACCGCCGTTATTGAAGGGGTGACAGTTGTCTCTATGTACCGCCGTTCGTAATAGAGGGGGTGACAGTTGTCTCTATGTACCGCCGTTCGTTATGGAAGGGGTGACAGTTGTCTCTATGTACCGCCGTTCGTTATGGAAGGGGTGACAGTTGTCTCTATGTACCGCCGTTCGTTATGGAAGGGGTGACAATTGTCTCGATGTACCGCCGTTCGTTATGGAAGGGGTGACAGTTGTCTCCATGGACCGCCGTTCGTTATGGAAGGGGTGACAGTTGTCTCTATGTGCCGCCGTTCGTTATGGAAGGGGTGACAGTTGTCTCTATGTGCCGCCGTTTGTTCTCGAAGGGGTGACCGTTGCCTCTATGTCCCGCCGTTCGTTATGGAAGGGGTGACAGTTGTCCCTATGTACCGCCGTTCGTTATGGAAGGGTTACAGTTGTCTCTATGTGCCGCCGTTCGTTATGGAAGGGGGTGACAGTTGTCTCTATGTCCCACCGTTCGTTATGAAAGGGGTGACAGTTGTCTCTATGTACCGCCGTTCGTTATGGAAGGGGTGACAGTTGTCACTAAAACAAATATTATTACCCCTCAAACATATTTCAGTTTTCCTACCCCTTGCAAATTATACACTAATTGTCACATATACGAGCTCACAGATAACGTGTATTAGATATATACACGACCTCACAGATATAATTTTCATTTTGGTATTCACGACATGTTGCTACTTTCACTAGATGTACAAAATACTGGTTTAAAATCCTTAATATGTCTCAAGAAGAGTGTTACGATATGTTAGTCGAGCTAGATGCAGTCAGTCGGAATATAAACATGGGTTTAACATATCAAGAATATATTATATTATTTTGGTTATGGTTTCGTTTGGAAACATCAGGGTGTTGGTGACACTGAATAGTTGTAAAATAAATTGATCAAAGATTAAAGTGTTAAAGATTGTCAAACACAACATGGTGAAGAGTTTGTTAACATCGGAGCCCTTCTTGTTAAGTATGCTATTAACAGAACATGGACGTATGCTTACTTTATAAAGGATTGGCGAACTGGAAATTATGTATGGTATAGAGAGGAGAGCAAACATCGAAAAGACGCTGCACTTTTATCCTTTTGCACATTATGTTACTAACATGTGATTAAAAATGAATTCACTGATATGCTCCATTCGTTCAAAATATTTCCCATTTCACAATGTTCAAACTAATGCTGATCCAAGGGAGAGTTTGATAACAATCCTGCAGTCCTCGGATGTAAGCGTGCTAATATTACAGGAAGCGTGCAAATTACAGGAAATATCCCATAAGTCTCCCATGTACACAATATTATATGTTCACAAGATGTAGGCCTACATACATCATATATATATGAAGTACGTAGGCCTACATCTTGAAGATAATAATTCAGAAGTTAAAACTTCATTCCTTAAGGAGTGAGCTAGTTGATGAACAGTAAACTACGTTTATAATGAACACGCTTATAACGAACTGACGGATATCTCATCTATATTGTTTTGTATGGCAGAATAACCTTTTTTATATTTAGTATGTTTAGATGGAATGTATCAAGGATATGTTTCTCTATTCATCGTGTGTACATTAAATCAGACACGTAACTCATCTTTCTCTTTTCAGATTGTAACTGTTTTCGCCCATATATAACAGATGTCCATAACTGTTACAGACTAATATCACATGAACACGCTTATAACGAACTGACGGAGATATCGAAATGTGTTATGATCCTGTTCATGTGCTGTACATTTGATGTATATATGCTTATAACGAACTACGGTTATAACGAACTAAAAATAGTGGTCCCTTTGAAAGCGTTATAACCGTAGTTTACTGTAATCGGATAACAAACCTGTGCATACTAAGAACTCGCACATGGCACTGTAGCTCACCTGGTTATGTAGCCCACAGTTTTGCAAGTGAACAAAGACAGACACTTCAGAGAAGCTGTTGTCAAATATTCCAATATTGTGTGTGTGTGTGTGTGTGTGTGTGTGTGTGTGTGTGTGTGTGTGTGTGTGTGTGTGTGTGTGTGTGTGTGTGTGTGTGTGTGTGTGTGTGTGTGTGTGTGTGTGCATCAGTAGAGGACATCATTAGTAACAAATATGAAACAGGTAACCAACTTTCCTCAATAGTTCTAAATCTGCAATAAGGAAATATAATCATTTCAACACACAATGGCTAACATAGTGATGATATGTAACCATGTCAAACCACATCACCTAGTTAATTGAGATGACACATCCCTCTGCTATGCAGATTACAGTTACTTATTTCAAACAGTGATCGTGGGTTCGAACCCCGGTTGGCCCCTATTGTGTTTCTAGGTTTGTCAGCACCACACCCGTGCTCGTTGGTTTCATCGAAG
Organism: Haliotis rufescens; assembly: GCF_023055435.1. Taxonomy (NCBI): domain Eukaryota; kingdom Metazoa; phylum Mollusca; class Gastropoda; order Lepetellida; family Haliotidae; genus Haliotis; species Haliotis rufescens. The sequence goes on from NW_025963781.1 coordinate 39,027, forward strand.
TGGTAAACGTCTGAGACCTGCACCAGTTCGGGTTTTCCTCCCACATTAAACTGACACACCGTGTCAAATGTATAACTGGCATACTGTTCAACTCACTCACGGTATTGGACAATCGGCTGTGTAGTGTATGACTATAACAGCATATGACAGTCTTCCTTAGAGCTTGATGTGATACATGCGAACAGCATCAGGACACCCGGAAATGAACATCGCAATAACCGGGTAGGCGTTTTACATCTTTAAATTACGTATGGTATGCTGAAAATACTCAGCATTCTAAATCTCAAGATTTTCAATAGTTTATTTACCTAAAAATGAAAATATCTCGAGTTAAAAACGTATCAGCCAAATTTCGGCCCACAAACAGATCTCTATAAATCGAATAGAACACCTTCTGGAAATTTACAAAGAGAAAGTAAAACCTTCTCTTTTATTTCGACAGATATTTCCTACCAGGACCTAATTATTTTCTGACGTAGAGGAGTGATATAAATTATAGATATGGCAAAATAATAACAATATACTGTTGTTATTGGGATTTCATTGCAATGACAATTCATCCGAATATTAAAGATGTCGTTGCAACTTTTACCTGAGAATCCCCAGTTGAGGCCAGTTTAATAAGTTAAACCTTAGTCAGTTGTATTCTTTTGACTGGAAAGTGATGGTAAAATAACTTAAGGTTGCTAAAATCAAAACGTATTCCAAATTATAATGGGTACAAAATCACTATATTTCAAATAGATTTCGTGAAACTTGGGGATAAAGAAATATTTCTCGTCTCTAGGATAACTGTTTACATTTTAAAAGGAGTATTCTTACGGCTCATATTTTGTCTAAAGCTTAAAAAAAAAAGTATTTAAAAACGTTCCAGGAATAATTGATTTAATTGCCATAAATCTATCTAATCTCTCGCGTCACAGTTATGAAAGAGTGAGTGAGTGAGTGAGTTGGATTTAACGCCGCTTTTAACAGTATTCCAGTTTATCATGGCGTGTGAGCTTAATGTGGGAAGAAACCCCGAAGTAATGCAGGTCTCAGACATTTACCACTTCGGTGAAACCCACGAGCAGGGTGCTGACTAACCTAGAAACATATTCGGGGATTCGAACCCAAAATCATAGGTTTCTGGCGTGCCCAAGGGGCGCAACTCGGCACGACGAATCCCGGCGCCTTAGACGACTGGGCCACCCGTGCCCCCTGTTACCAAAGAATTAATCGCATAACATCCATATTTTAACTGTGTTTGTTTTCATAAACAAGACATTATACACAAAAACAATGACTTCATGAGTTTTGTACATATATGTTATTGGATTGATCTTATCTATTTATTTATTCATTTATTTTATTCTGCACGGAATGCTAAAACTAAAATTAAATAATGACACCAAATATATACTTCTTAATATAATCTATGTTGAGATGGGGGCGGTCGGGTAGCCTAGTGGTTAAAGCATTCGTTCGTCACGCCGAAGACCCGGGTTCGATTCCCGACATGGGTACAATGTGTAAAGCCCATTTCTGGTGTCCCCCGCCGTGATATTGCTAAAAGCGGCGTAAAACCATACTCACTCACTATGTTGAGATGAAACATAATAAATGAAGATTGATCAGCTACATTTTGCGGATACATTGAACAATTTTTAGTGTCTTTATACATAATTATCTTGGAAAATATATAAAAAAAACTGAAATGTTAACACTTGTAAACAGTTGAAAATATCTAAGCATTTACAAATGTATCATCAGTTCACAACCATGGCGGTATTTTAAGTTAAGGAATAAATCTATAAATGTTATTGGAAATTTATATAATTTATTTACAGCTTGATATATTTTAATATGAATTATTTATTAAAGCAAAAATCTTTCAAATATCCAAAACGTAATGTGTGGGAGTAATACCGAAAATGTTTATAATTATATCAATATATAATATTTAGTAAAGGTGATCAACAATATCTAAAGACGTTTTCTTTGGTTGTTTGCAATATTCTACGTGTATAACGGCGGTCTGTAAATATTCGAGTCTGGACCAGACAGTCCAGTGATTCATATCATGAGCATCGATCCACGCACTTGGGATGCGATGACATGCATCAACGATGTCTGAGCATGACCACCCGATCCTGTGTAAAGATGTACGGCTTCATTCACAATAATCAATCACAAGAGAGTCATAAGCCTATATCCACCAGCATAATGTTTCATACACCTCAATATTAAACGTAAAAGCACATTGTGATCCTTAACATAACTTTAAATAAAAGCTACCGCGAAACCTCATGTGGCGTTTTGTAAAATCTTCCACTGTTTCCGGGTCACGAGAGTATACAAGGTCAAACGGATTTAAAAATATGCCAATAATACCGTCAAAGTCACATTAAAATGTCATATTAGTTGTGATTACTGATACTATGTGTTGATTTGTGTATAGTCTGCATGTGGCAGGCGAAATATTTCAAAATGTTCTGTTATTTTTTTGTAACGACAAATTATCAGTAGACCTCTCCTGTCTGGGACATAACATCCGGTGACCTTTGCACTTAATACAACTTTTGGTGTTGTAGGTGTTGTAGGGTGTTATCAAACTCACTCAGAAAGGATAAATACTGCCGTACAATATTTAGGGTTACATTTTGGAGGCGGGTAAATAAGTTTGGACCAGACAAACCAACGATTGACAAGCAGGAACATCCAGGAGACAAAACTAACACGGTAAGAAAGCCGTGTGGGTGGCTAGGTAATGGCTTCAATATACTCACCACTGCGCACGTCCGAGTTTCCACAGGTTTCATCCCTGGAAGCCAGAAAGTTGTCCACGGATGTCTTAAAGGTGTCGTAGTTGACCAGAACCTTACAGTAGTCAGTGGATTTGGTAGCATATCCACAAGCATACAACAAGACTACACAGAGACAAAGTCGGAACACCATGCTGTTGACAGGGTCGTTTCCTTTAGGGACTGAATGTCATCCGAGTGAATGTGTGCTTGATTGAGGAGTACTTTATCTTTATAGGCAGACTTAGCTGTCCGTCAAAATACTCTGCACATGTAATATGAATAAGAGTGACGTGATGGTAACTCTAGTGCTATGAACATGCTGCATTACATGCGTATTTGTACTTGTACATTGAACTGACAAACAATCCCAAGTCAAGTGAGTTTCCGCTGTAACTGAAGTAGTCATTAGCCCCTTCCTCTCCAGCGTTCTTCTCCTCATGACGCACGCACTTGTCTCCCCTCTGTCTACCACTTATCCAGCGCTTATCTACCCTCTGTCTATCCTCTTGCTACCACTTGGCCAGCACTTGTCTAACCTTTGTCTACTCTCTGTCTACCCTCTGCCTACCACTTGTCCAGCACTTGTCTACCCTCTGTCTACCCTCTGTCTACCACTTGTCCAGCACTTGTCTCCCCTCTGTCTACCACTTGTCCAGCGCTTCTCTACCCTCTGTCTACCACTTGTCCAGCACTTGTCTCCCCTCTTTCTACCACTTGTCCAGCACTTGTCTACCCTCTGTCTACCCTCTGTCTAACACTTGTCCAGCACTTCTCTCCCCTCTTTCTACCACTTGTCCAGCACTTGTCTACCCTCTGTCTACCACTTGTCCAGCACTTGTCTACCCTCTGTCTACCCTCTGTCTAACACTTGTCCAGCACTTCTCTCCTCTCTGTCTACCACTTGTCCAGCGCTTCTCTACCCTCTATCTACCACTTGTCCAGCACTTGTCTCCCCTCTGTTTACCACTTGTCAAGCACTTGTCTCCCCTCTGTCTACCACTTGTTCAGCACTTGTCTCCCCTCTGTCTACCACTTGTCCAGCACTTGTCTCCCCTCTGTCTACCACTTGTCCAGCACTTTTCTCCCCTCTGTCTACCACTTGGTTCAGCACTTGACTCCCCTCTGTCTACCACTTGTCCAGCGCTTGTCTCCCCTCTGTCTACCACTTGTCCAGCACTTGTCTCCTCTCTGTCTATCCTCTGTCTACCACTTATTCAGCACTTTTCTCCCCTCTGTCTACCACTTGTCCAGCACTTGTCTCCCCTCTGTCTACCACTTGTCCAGCACTTGTCTCCCCTCTATCTACCACTTGTCCAGCATTTGTCTCCTCTCTGTCTATCCTCTGTCTACCACTTGTCCAGCATTTGTCTCCCCTCTGTCTACTACTTGTCCAGCACTTGTCTACCCTCTGTCTACCACTTGTCCAGCACTTGTCTCCTCTCTGTCTATCCTCTGTCTACCACTTGTTCAGCACTTTTCTCCCCTCTGTCTACCACTTGTCAAGCACTTGTCTCCCCTCTGTCTACCACTTGTCCAGCACTTGTATCCCCTCTGTCTACCACTTGTCCAGCACTTGTCTCCTCTCTGTCTATCCTCTGTCTACCACTTGTTCAGCACTTTTCTCCCCTCTGTCTACCACTTGTCCAGCACTTGTCTCCCCTCTGTCTATTTCTTGTCCAGCACTTGTCTCCTCTCTGTCTACCACTTGTCCAGCACTTGTCTCCTCTCTGTCTATCCTCTGTCTACCACTTGTCCAGCATTTATCTCCCCTCTGTCTACTACTTGTCCAGCACTTGTCTCCCCTCTGTCTACTACTTGTCCAGCACTTGTCTCCCCTCTGTCTACCACTTGTCCAGCACTTGTCTCCTCTCTGTCTACCACTTGTCCAGCACTAGTCTCCCCTCTGACTACCGCTTTTTCAGCACTTGTCTCCCCTCTGTCTACCACTTGTCCAGCACTTGTCTACCCTCTTTCTACCACTTGTTCAGCACTTGTCTCCCCTCTGTCTACCACTTGTCCAGCGCTTGTCTCCCCTCTGTCTACCACTTGTCCAGCACTTGTCTCCTCTCTGTCTATCCTCTGTCTACCACTTGTTCAGCACTTTTCTCCCCTCTGTCTACCACTTGTCCAGCACTTGTCTCCCCAATGTCTACCACTTGTCCAGCACTTGTCTCCTCTCTGTCTACCACTTGTCCAGCACTTGTCTCCTCTCTGTCTATCCTCTGTCTACCACTTGTCCAGCATTTGTCTCCCCTCTGTCTACTACTTGTCCAGCACTTGTCTCCCCTCTGTCTACCACTTGTCCAGCACTTGTCTCCTCTCTGTCTATCCTCTGTCTACCACTTGTTCAGCACTTTTCTCCCCTCTGTCTACCACTTGTCCAGCACTTGTCTCCCCTCTGTCTACCACTTGTCCAGCACTTGTCTCCCCTCTGTCTACCACTTGTCCAGCGCTTCTCTCCCCTCTGTCCACCACTTGTCCAGCACTTGTCTCCCCTCTGTCTACCACTTGTCCAGCACTTGTCTCCTCTCTGTCTATCCTCTGTCTACCACTTGTTCAGCACTTTTCTCCCCTCTGTCTACCACTTGTCCAGCACTTGTCTCCCCTCTGTCTACCACTTGTCCAGCACTTGTCTCCCCTCTGTCTACCACTTGTCCAGCGCTTCTCTCCCCTCTGTCTACCACTTGCCCAGCACTTGTCTCCTCTCTGTCTACCACTTGTCCAGCACTTGTCTCTCCCCTGTCTACCACTTGTCCAGCACTTGTCTCCCCTCTGTCTACCGTTTGTCCAGCACTTGTCTCCTCTCTGTCTACCTCTTGTGCAGCACTTGTCTCCTCTCTGCCTATCCTCTGTCTACCACTTGTCCAGCATTTGTCTCCCCTCTGTCTACTACTTGTCCAGCACTTATCTCCCCTCTGTCTACTACTTGTCCAGCACTTGTCTCCCCTCTGTCTACCACTTGTCCAGCACTTGTCTCCTCTCTGTCTACCACTTGTCCAGCACTAGTCTCCCCTCTGACTACCGCTTTTTCAGCACTTGTCTCCCCTCTGTCTATTTCTTGTCCAGCACTTGTCTCCTCTCTGTCTACCACTTGTCCAGCACTTGTCTCCTCTCTGTCTATCCTCTGTCTACCACTTGTTCAGCACTTTTCTCCCCTCTGTCTACCACTTGTCCAGCACTTGTCTCCCCTCTGTCTATTTCTTGTCCAGCACTTGTCTCCTCTCTGTCTACCACTTGTCCAGCACTTGTCTCCTCTCTGTCTATCCTCTGTCTACCACTTGTCCAGCATTTATCTCCCCTCTGTCTACTACTTGTCCAGCACTTGTCTCCCCTCTGTCTACTACTTGTCCAGCACTTGTCTCCCCTCTGTCTACCACTTGTCCAGCACTTGTCTCCTCTCTGTCTACCACTTGTCCAGCACTAGTCTCCCCTCTGACTACCGCTTTTTCAGCACTTGTCTCCCCTCTGTCTACCACTTGTCCAGCACTTGTCTACCCTCTTTCTACCACTTGTTCAGCACTTGTCTCCCCTCTGTCTACCACTTGTCCAGCGCTTGTCTCCCCTCTGTCTACCACTTGTCCAGCACTTGTCTCCTCTCTGTCTATCCTCTGTCTACCACTTGTTCAGCACTTTTCTCCCCTCTGTCTACCACTTGTCCAGCACTTGTCTCCCCAATGTCTTCCACTTGTCCAGCACTTGTCTCCTCTCTGTCTACCACTTGTCCAGCACTTGTCTCCTCTCTGTCTATCCTCTGTCTACCACTTGTCCAGCATTTGTCTCCCCTCTGTCTACTACTTGTCCAGCACTTGTCTCCCCTCTGTCTACCACTTGTCCAGCACTTGTCTCCTCTCTGTCTATCCTCTGTCTACCACTTGTTCAGCACTTTTCTCCCCTCTGTCTACCACTTGTCCAGCACTTGTCTCCCCTCTGTCTACCACTTGTCCAGCACTTGTCTCCCCTCTGTCTACCACTTGTCCAGCGCTTCTCTCCCCTCTGTCCACCACTTGTCCAGCACTTGTCTCCCCTCTGTCTACCACTTGTCCAGCACTTGTCTCCTCTCTGTCTATCCTCTGTCTACCACTTGTTCAGCACTTTTCTCCCCTCTGTCTACCACTTGTCCAGCACTTGTCTCCCCTCTGTCTACCACTTGTCCAGCACTTGTCTCCCCTCTGTCTACCACTTGTCCAGCGCTTCTCTCCCCTCTGTCTACCACTTGCCCAGCACTTGTCTCCTCTCTGTCTACCACTTGTCCAGCACTTGTCTCTCCCCTGTCTACCACTTGTCCAGCACTTGTCTCCCCTCTGTCTACCACTTGTCCAGCACTTGTCTCCTCTCTGTCTACCTCTTGTGCAGCACTTGTCTCCTCTCTGCCTATCCTCTGTCTACCACTTGTCCAGCATTTGTCTCCCCTCTGTCTACTACTTGTCCAGCACTTATCTCCCCTCTGTCTACTACTTGTCCAGCACTTGTCTCCCCTCTGTCTACCACTTGTCCAGCACTTGTCTCCTCTCTGTCTACCACTTGTCCAGCACTAGTCTCCCCTCTGACTACCGCTTTTTCAGCACTTGTCTCCCCTCTGTCTACCCTCTGTCTAACACTTGTCCAGCACTTCTCTCCCCTCTTTCTACCACTTGTCCAGCACTTGTCTACCCTCTGTCTACCACTTGTCCAGCACTTGTCTACCCTCTGTCTACCCTCTGTCTAACACTTGTCCAGCACTTGTCTCCTCTCTGTCTACCACTTGTCCAACGCTTCTCTATCCTCTGTCTACCACTTGTCCAGCACTTGTCTCCCCTCTGTCTACCACTTGTTCAGCACTTGTCTCCCCTCTGTCTACCACTTGTTCAGCACTTGTCTCCCCTCTGTCTACCACTTGTCCAGCACTTGTCTCCCCTCGGTCTACCACTTGTCCAGCACTTTTCTCCCCTCTGTCTACCACTTGGTTCAGCACTTGACTCCCCTCTGTCTACCACTTGTCCAGCGCTTGTCTCCCCTCTGTCTACCACTTGTCCAGCACTTGTCTCCTCTCTGTCTATCCTCTGTCTACCACTTGTTCAGCACTTTTCTTACCTCTGTCTACCACTTGTCAAGCATTTGTCTCCCCTCTGTCTACCACTTGTCCAGCACTTGTCTCCCCTCTGTCTAACACTTGTCCAGCACTTGTCTCCTCTCTGTCTGTCCTCTGTCTACCACTTGTTCAGCACTTTTCTCCCCTCTGTCTACCACTTGTCCAGCACTTGTCTCCCCTCTGTCTACCACTTGTCCAGCACTTGTCTCCTCTCTGTCTACCACTTGTCCAGCACTTGTCTCCTCTCTGTCTATCCTCTGTCTACCACTTGTCCAGCATTTATCTCCCCTCTGTCTACTACTTGTCCAGCACTTGTCTCCCCTCTGTCTACTACTTGTCCAGCACTTGTCTCCCCTCTGTCTACCACTTGTCCAGCACTTGTCTCCTCTCTGTCTACCACTTGTCCAGCACTAGTCTCCCCTCTGACTACCGCTTTTTCAGCACTTGTCTCCCCTCTGTCTACCACTTGTCCAGCACTTGTCTACCCTCTTTCTACCACTTGTTCAGCACTTGTCTCCCCTCTGTCTACCACTTGTCCAGCGCTTGTCTCCCCTCTGTCTACCACTTGTCCAGCACTTGTCTCCCCTCTGTCTACTACTTGTCCAGCACTTGTCTCCCCTTTGTCTCCCCTCTGTCCTCCACATGTCCAGCACTTGTCTTCCCTCTGTCTACCGCTTGTCCAGAACCTGTCTATCCTCTGTCTACCACTTGTTCAGCACTTTTCTCCCCTCTGTCTACCACTTGTCCAGCACTTGTATCCACTCTGTCTATCCTCTGTCTACCACTTGTCCAGCACTCGTCTCCCCCCTGTCTACCACATGTCCAGCACTTGTCTCCCCTCTGTCTACCGCTTGTCCAGAACCTGCCTCCCCTCTGTCTACCACTTGTCCAGCCCTTGTCTCCCCTCTGTCTACCACTTGTCAAGCACTTGTCTCCCCTCTGTCTACTACTTGTCCAGCACTTGTCTACCCTTTGTCTCCCCTCTGTCTACCACATGTCTACCCTTTGTCTCCCCTCTGTCTACCACATGTCCAGCACTTGTCTTCCCTCTCTATACCGCTTGTCCAGAACCTGTCTCCCCTCTGTCTACCACTTGTCCAGCACTTGTCTCCCCTCTGTCTACCACTTGTCCAGCAATTGTCTACCCTTTGTCTCCCCTCTGTCTACCACATGTCCAGCACTTGTCTCCCCTCTGTCTACCGCTTGTCCAGCACTTGTCTCCCCTCTGTCTACCCCCTGTCTACCCTCTGTCTACCACTTGTCCAGCACTTGTATCCACTCTGTCTATCCTCTGTCTACCACTTGTCCAGCACTCGTCTCCCCCCTGTCTACCACATGTCCAGCACTTGTCTCCCCTCTGTCTACCACTTATCCCGCACTTGTCTCCCCTCTGTCTTCCACTTGTCCAGCACTTGTCTACCCTTTGTCTCCCCTCTGTCTACCACATGTCCAGCACATGTCTCCCCTCTCTCTACCACTTGACCAGCACTTGTCTGCCCCTCTGTCTACCACATGTCCAGCACTTGTCTCCCCTCTGTCTACCACTTGTTCAGCACTTGTCTCCCCTCTGTCTTCCACTTGTCCAGCACTTGTCTCCCCTCTGTCCACCACTTGTCAAGCACTTGTCGCCCCTCTGTCTACCACTTGTTCCGCACTTGTCTCCCCTCTGTCAACCACTTGTCCAGCACTTGTCTCCCCTCTGTCTACCCTCTGTCTACCCTCTGTCTACCACTTGTCCAGCACTTTTCTCCCCTCTGTGTACCACTTGTCCAGCACTTGTATCCACTCTGTCTACCACTTGTTCAGCACTTGTCTCCCCTCTGTCTAAAACTTGTCCAGCACTTGTCTCCCCTCTGTCTACCACTTGTCCAGCACTTGTCTCCCCTCTGTCTAAAACTTGTCCAGCACTTGTCTCCCCTCTGTCTACCACTTGTTCAACACTTTTCTCCCATCTATCTACCACTTGTTCAGCGCTTGTCTCCCCTCTGTCTTCCACTTGTCCAGCACTTGTCTCCCCTAAGTCTACCACATGTCCAGCACTTGTCTCCCCTCTGTCTACCACTTGTCCAGCGCTTGTCTCCCCTCTGTCTCTCCTCTGTCTACCACTTGTTCGGCACATGTCACCCCTCTGTCTACCAATTGAAAAGCACTTCTATAAACTCTGTCTACCACTTGTTCAGCAAATGACTCCCCTCTGTCTACCACTTGTACAGCACTTGTCTCCCCTCTGTCTACCCTCTGTCTACCACTTGTCCCGCACTTGTCTACCCTTTGTCTACCACTTGTCCAGCACTTGTCTACCCTCTGTCTACCACTTGTTCAGCACTTGTCTCCACTCTGTCTACCACTTGTCCAGCCCTTGTCTACCCTCTGTCTCCCCTCTGTCTACCATTTGTTGAGCACTTGTCTCCCCTCTGTCTACCTCTTGTTTCGCACTTGTCTACCCTCTGTCTACCACTTGTCCAGCACTTGTCTCCTCTCTGTCTACCCTCTGTCTACCCTCTGTCTAACACTTGTCCAGCACTTGTCTACCCTTTGTCTCCCCTCTGTCTACCACATGTCCAGCACATGTCTCCCCTCTGTCTACCACTTGTCCAGCACTTATCTCCCCTCTGTCTACCACTTGTTCAGCACTTGTCTCCCCTCTGTCTACCACTTGTGAAGCACTTGTCTCCCCTCTGTCTACTACTTGTCCAGCACTTGTCTACCCTTTGTCTCCCCTCTGTCTACCACATGTCTACCCTTTGTCTCCCCTCTGTCTACCACATGTCCAGCACTTGTCTTCCCTCTCTCTACCGCTTGTCCAGAACCTGTCTCCCCTCTGTCTACCACTTGTCCAGCACTTGTCTCCCCTCTGTCTACCACTTGTCCAGCAATTGTCTACCCTTTGTCTCCCCTCTGTCTACCACATGTCCAGCACTTGTCTCCCCTCTGTCTACCGCTTGTCCAGCACTTGTCTCCCCTCTGTCTACCCCCTGTCTACCCTCTGTCTACCACTTGTCCAGCACTTGTATCCACTCTGTCTATCCTCTGTCTACCACTTGTCCAGCACTCGTCTCCCCCCTGTCTACCACATGTCCAGCACTTGTCTCCCCTCTCTCTACCACATGTTCAGCACTTGTCTCCCCTCTGTCTACCACTTATCCCGCACTTGTCTCCCCTCTGTCTCCCCTCTGTCTTCCACTTGTCCAGCACTTGTCTACCCTTTGTCTCCCCTCTGTCTACCACATGTCCAGCACATGTCTCCCCTCTCTCTACCACTTGACCAGCACTTGTCTGCCCCTCTGTCTACCACATGTCCAGCACTTGTCTCCCCTCTGTCTACCACTTGTTCAGCACTTGTCTCCCCTCTGTCTTCCACTTGTCCAGCACTTGTCTCCCCTCTGTCCACCACTTGTCAAGCACTTGTCGCCCCTCTGTCTACCACTTGTTCCGCACTTGTCTCCCCTCTGTCAACCACTTGTCCAGCACTTGTCTCCCCTCTGTCTACCCTCTGTCTACCCTCTGTCTACCACTTGTCCAGCACTTTTCTCCCCTCTGTGTACCACTTGTCCAGCACTTGTATCCACTCTGTCTACCACTTGTTCAGCACTTGTCTGCCCTCTGTCTACCACATGTCCAGCACTTGTCTCCCCTCTGTCTACCACTTGTCCAGCACTTGTCTCCCCTCTGTCTAAAACTTGTCCAGCACTTGTCTCCCCTCTGTCTACCACTTGTTCAACACTTTTCTCCCATCTATCTACCACTTGTTCAGCGCTTGTCTCCCCTCTGTCTTCCACTTGTCCAGCACTTGTCTCCCCTAAGTCTACCACATGTCCAGCACTTGTCTCCCCTCTGTCTACCACTTGTCCAGCGCTTGTCTCCCCTCTGTCTCTCCTCTGTCTACCACTTGTTCGGCACTTGTCACCCCTCTGTCTACCAATTGCAAAGCACTTCTATACCCTCTGTCTACCACTTGTTCAGCAAATGACTCCCCTCTGTCTACCACTTGTACAGCACTTGTCTCCCCTCTGTCTACCCTCTGTCTACCACTTGTCCCGCACTTGTCTACCCTTTGTCTACCACTTGTCCAGCACTTGTCTACCCTCTGTCTACCACTTGTTCAGCACTTGTCTCCACTCTGTCTACCACTTGTCCAGCCCTTGTCTACCCTCTGTCTCCCCTCTGTCTACCATTTGTTGAGCACTTGTCTCCCCTCTGTCTACCTCTTGTTTCGCACTTGTCTACCCTCTGTCTACCACTTGTCCAGCACTTGTCTCCTCTCTGTCTACCCTCTGTCTACCCTCTGTCTAACACTTGTCCAGCACTTGTCTACCCTTTGTCTCCCCTCTGTCTACCACATGTCCAGCACATGTCTCCCCTCTGTCTACCACTTGTCCAGCACTTATCTCCCCTCTGTCTACCACTTGTTCAGCACTTGTCTCCCCTCTGTCTACCACTTGTGAAGCACTTGTCTCCCCTCTGTCTACCACTTGTCCGGTACTTGTCTCCCCTCTGTCTCCCCTCTGTCTACCACTTGTCCAGCACTTGTCTCTCCCCTGTCTACCACTTGTCCAGCACTTGTCTCCCCTTTGTCTACCACTTGTTCAGCACTTGTCTCCCCTCTGTCTACCTCTTGTCCAGCACTTGTCTCCCCTCTTTCTACCACTTCTTCAGCACTTTTCCCTCATCTGTCTCCCACTTGTTCAGCACTTGTCTCCCCTCTGTCTTCCACTTGTCCAGCACTTGTCTCCCCTATGTCTACCACATGTCCAGCACTTGTCTCCCCTCTGTCTACCACTTGTCAAGCACTTGTCTCCCCTCTGTCTACCACTTGTCCAGTACTTGTCTCTCCTCTGTCTCCCCTCTGTCTACCACTTGTCCAGCACTTGTCTCTCCCCTGTCTACCACTTGTCCAGCACTTGTCTCCCCTTTGTCTACCACTTGTTCAGCACTTGTCTCCCCTCTGTCTACCACTTGTCCAGCACTTGTCTCCCCTCTGTCTACCACTTGTTCAACACTTTTCCCTCATCTGTCTCCCACTTGTTCAGCACTTTTCTCCCCTCTGTCTACCACTTATCCAGCACTTGTCTCCCCTCTGTCTACCACTTATCCAGCACTTGTCTCCCCTTTGTCTACCACTTGTTCAGCACTTGTCTCCCCTGTGTCTACCATTTGTCAAGCACTTGTCTCCCCTCTGTCTACCACTTGTCCAGCACTTGTCTCCCCTCTGTCTACCACTTGTCCAGCACTTGTCTCCCCTCTGTCTACCACTTGTTCAGCACTTTTCTTCCATCTGTCTCCCACTTGTTCAGCACTTTTCCCCCATCTGTCTACCACTTGTTCAGCACTTTTCTTCCATCTGTCTACCACTTGTTCAGCACGTTTCTCCCCTCTGTCTACAACTTGGCCAGCACTTGTCTCCCCTCTGTCTACGTTCTGTCTACCCTCTGTCTACCCTCTGTCTACCACATGTCCAGCACTTTTCCCCCATCTGTCTCCCACTTGTTCAGCACTTTTCCCCCATCAGTCTACCACTTGTTGAGCACTTTTCTCCCATCTGTCTACCACTTGGCCAGCACTTGTCCCCCCTCTGTCTACGTTCTGTCTACCCTCTGTCTACCCTCTGTCTACCACATGTCCAGCACTTGTCTCCCCTCTGTCTTCCACTTGTCCAGCACTTATCTCCCCTATGTCTACCACATGTCCAGCAGTTGTCTCCCCTCTGTCTACCACTTGTCAAGCACTTGTCTCCCCTCTGTCTAACACTTGTCCAGTACTTGTCTCCCCTCTGTCTCCCCTCTGTCTACCACTTGTCCAGCACTTGTCTCCCCCCTGTCTACCACTTGTCCAGCACTTGTCTCCCCTTTGTCTACCACTTGTTCAGCACTTGTCTCCCCTCTGTCTACCACTTGTCCAGCACTTGTCTCCCCTCTGTCTACCACTTGTTCAGCACTTTTCCCTCATCTGTCTCCCACTTGTTCAGCACTTGTCTCCCCTCTGTCTTCCACTTGTCCAGCACTTGTCTCCCCTCTGTCTACCACATGTCCAGCACTCGTCTCCCCTCTGTCTACCACTTGTCAAGCACTTGTCTCCCCTCTGTCTACCACTTGTCCAGTACTTGTCTCCCCTCTGTCTCCCCTCTGTCTACCACTTGTCCAGCACTTGTCTCTCCCCTGTCTACCACTTGTCCAGCACTTGTCTCCCCTCTGTCTACCACTTGTTCAGCACTTGTCTCCCCTCTGTCTACCACTTGTCCAGCACTTGTCTCCCCTCTGTCTACCACTTGTTCAGCACTTTTCCCTCATCTGTCTCCCACTTGTTCAGCACTTTTCTCCCCTCTGTCTACCACTTGTCCAGCACTTGTCTCCCCTCTGTCTACCACTTATCCAGCACTTGTCTCCCCTTTGTCTACCACTTGTTCAGCACTTGTCTCCCCTGTGTCTACCATTTGTCAAGCACTTGTCTCCCCTCTGTCTACCACTTGTCCAGCACTTGTCTCCCCTCTGTCTACCACTTTTCCAGCACTTGTCTCCCCTTTGTCTACCACTTGTTCAGCACTTGTCTCCCCTGTGTCTACCATTTGTCAAGCACTTGTCTCCCCTCTGTCTACCACTTGTCCAGCACTTGTCTCCCCTCTGTCTACCACTTGTCCAGCACTTGTCTCCCCTCTGTCTACCACTTGTTCAGCACTTTTCCCCCATCTGTCTCCCACTTGTTCAGCACTTTTCCCCCATCTGTCTACCACTTCTTCAGCACTTTTCTTCCATCTGTCTACCACTTGTTCAGCACGTTTCTCCCCTCTGTCTACCACTTGGCCAGCACTTGTCTCCCCTCTGTCTGCGTTCTGTCTACCCTCTGTCTACCCTCTGTCTACCACATGTCCAGCACTTTTCCCCCATTTGTCTCCCACTTGTTCAGCACTTTTCCCCCATCAGTCTACCACTTGTTGAGCACTTTTCTCCCATCTGTCTACCATTTGGCCAGCACTTGTCCCCCCTCTGTCTACGTTCTGTCTACCCTCTGTCTACCCTCTGTCTACCACTTGTCCAGCACTTGTCTCCCCTCTGTCTACCACTTGTCCAGCACCTGTCTCCCCTCTGTCTACCACTTGTTCAGCACATGTCTCCCCTCTGTCTACCACTTGTCCAGCACTTGTCTCCCCTCTGTCTACCACTTGTCCAGCACTTGTCTACCCTTTGTCTCCGCTCTGTCTACCACTTGTCAAGCACTTGTCTCCCCTCTGTCTAACACTTGTCCAGTACTTGTCTCCCCTCTGTCTCCCCTCTGTCTACCACTTGTCCAGCACTTGTCTCCCCCCTGTCTACCACTTGTCCAGCACTTGTCTCCCCTTTGTCTACCACTTGTTCAGCACTTGTCTCCCCTCTGTCTACCACTTGTCCAGCACTTGTCTCCCCTCTGTCTACCACTTGTTCAGCACTTTTCCCTCATCTGTCTCCCACTTGTTCAGCACTTGTCTCCCCTCTGTCTTCCACTTGTCCAGCACTTGTCTCCCCTCTGTCTACCACATGTCCAGCACTCGTCTCCCCTCTGTCTACCACTTGTCAAGCACTTGTCTCCCCTCTGTCTACCACTTGTCCAGTACTTGTCTCCCCTCTGTCTCCCCTCTGTCTACCACTTGTCCAGCACTTGTCTCTCCCCTGTCTACCACTTGTCCAGCACTTGTCTCCCCTCTGTCTACCACTTGTTCAGCACTTGTCTCCCCTCTGTCTACCACTTGTCCAGCACTTGTCTCCCCTCTGTCTACCACTTGTTCAGCACTTTTCCCTCATCTGTCTCCCACTTGTTCAGCACTTTTCTCCCCTCTGTCTACCACTTGTCCAGCACTTGTCTCCCCTCTGTCTACCACTTATCCAGCACTTGTCTCCCCTTTGTCTACCACTTGTTCAGCACTTGTCTCCCCTGTGTCTACCATTTGTCAAGCACTTGTCTCCCCTCTGTCTACCACTTGTCCAGCACTTGTCTCCCCTCTGTCTACCACTTTTCCAGCACTTGTCTCCCCTTTGTCTACCACTTGTTCAGCACTTGTCTCCCCTGTGTCTACCATTTGTCAAGCACTTGTCTCCCCTCTGTCTACCACTTGTCCAGCACTTGTCTCCCCTCTGTCTACCACTTGTCCAGCACTTGTCTCCCCTCTGTCTACCACTTGTTCAGCACTTTTCCCCCATCTGTCTCCCACTTGTTCAGCACTTTTCCCCCATCTGTCTACCACTTCTTCAGCACTTTTCTTCCATCTGTCTACCACTTGTTCAGCACGTTTCTCCCCTCTGTCTACCACTTGGCCAGCACTTGTCTCCCCTCTGTCTGCGTTCTGTCTACCCTCTGTCTACCCTCTGTCTACCACATGTCCAGCACTTTTCCCCCATTTGTCTCCCACTTGTTCAGCACTTTTCCCCCATCAGTCTACCACTTGTTGAGCACTTTTCTCCCATCTGTCTACCATTTGGCCAGCACTTGTCCCCCCTCTGTCTACGTTCTGTCTACCCTCTGTCTACCCTCTGTCTACCACTTGTCCAGCACTTGTCTCCCCTCTGTCTACCACTTGTCCAGCACCTGTCTCCCCTCTGTCTACCACTTGTTCAGCACTTGTCTCCCCTCTGTCTACCACTTGTTCAGCACATGTCTCCCCTCTGTCTACCACTTGTCCAGCACTTGTCTCCCCTCTGTCTACCACTTGTCCAGCACTTGTCTACCCTTTGTCTCCGCTCTGTCTACCACATGTCCAGCACTTGTCTCCCCTCTGTCTACCGCTTGTCCAGAACGTGTCTCCCCTCTGTCTACCATCTGTCTACCACTTGGCCAGCACTCGGCCTCCCTCTGTCTACGTTCTGTCTACCCTCTGTCTGCCCTCTGTCTACCACATGTCCAGCACTTGTCTCCCCTATGTCTACCACATGTCCAGCACTTGTCTCCCCTCTGTCTACCACTTGTCAAGCACTTGTATCCCCTCTGTCTACCACTTGTCCAGTACTTGTCTCCCCTCTGTCTCCCCTCTGTCTACCACTTGTCCAGCACTTGTCTCTCCCCTGTCTACCACTTGTCCAGCACTTGTCTCCCCTTTGTCTACCACTTGTTCAGCACTTGTCTCCCCTCTGTCTACCACTTGTCCAGCACTTGTCTCCCCTCTGTCTACCACTTGTTCAGCACTTTTCCCTCATCTGTCTCCCACTTGTTCAGCACTTTTCTCCCCTCTGTCTACCACTTGTCCAGCACTTGTCTCCCCTCTGTCTACCACTTGTCCAGCACTTGTCTCCCCTTTGTCTACCACTTGTTCAGCATTTGTCTCCCCTGTGTCTACCATTTGTCCAGCACTTGTCTCCCCTCTGTCTACCACTTGTCCAGCACTTGTCTCCCCTCTGTCTACCACTTGTCCAGCACTTGTCTACCCTCTGTCTACCACTTGTTCAGCACTTTTCCCCCATCTGTCTCCCACTTGTTCAGCACTTTTCCCCCATCTGTCTACCACTTGTTCAGCACTTTTCTTCCATCTGTCTACCACTTGTTCAGCACTTGTCTCCCCTCTGTCTACCACTTGTTCAGCACTTGTCTCCCCTCTGTCTTCCACTTGTCCATCACTTGTCTCCCCTCTGACTAACACTTGTCCAGCACTTGTCTCCCCTCTGTCTACCACTTGTTGAGCACTTTTCTCCCATCTTTCTACCACTTGTTCAGCACTTCTCTCCCCTCTGTCTACCACTTGTCCAGCGCTTGTCTCCCCTCTGTCTCTCCTCTGTCTACCACTTGTTCGGCACTTGTCACCCCTATGTCTACCAATTGCCCAGCACTTCTATACCCTCTGTCTACCACTTGTTCAGCAAATGACTCCCCTCTGTCTACCACTTGTACAGCAATTGTCTCCCCTCTGTCTACCCTTTGTCTACCACTTGTCCAGCACTTGTCTACCCTCTGTCTACCACTTGTCCAGCCCTTGTCTACCCTCTGTCTCCCCTCTGTCTACCATTTGTTGAGCACTTGTCTCCCCTCTGTCTACCTCTTGTTTCGCACTTGTCTACCCTCTGTCTACCACTTGTCCAGCACTTGTCTCCTCTCTGTCTACCCTCTGTCTACTCTCTGTCTAACACTTGTCCAGCACTTGTCTACCCTTTGTCTCCCCTCTGTCTACCACATGTCCAGCACATGTCTCCCCTCTGTCTACCACTTGTCCAGCACTTATCTCCCCTCTGTCTACCACTTGTTCAGCACTTGTCTCCCCTCTGTCTTCCACTTGTCCAGCACTTGTCTCCCCTATGTCTACCACATGTCCAGCACTTGTCTCCCCTCTGTCTATTACTTGTCAAGCACTTGTCTCCCCTCTGTCTACCACTTGTTCAGCACTTGTCTCCCCTCTGTCTACCACTTGTCCAGCACTTGTCTCCCCTCTGTCTACCACTTGTTCAGCACTTTTCCCTCACCTGTCTCCCACTTGTTCAGCACTTGTCTCCCCTCTGTCTTCCACTTGTCCAGCACTTGTCTCCCCTATGTCTACCACATGTCCAGCACTTGTCTCCCCTCTGTCTACCACTTGTCAAGCACTTGTCTCCCCTCTGTCTACCACTTGTCCAGTACTTGTCTCCCCTCTGTCTCCCCTCTGTCTACCACTTGTCCAGCACTTGTCTCCCCTTTGTCTACCACTTGTTCAGCACTTGTCTCCCCTCTGTCTACCACTTGTCCAGCACTTGTCTCCCCTCTGTCTACCACTTGTTCAGCACTTTTCCCTCATCTGTCTCCCACTTGTTCAGCACTTTTCTCCCCTCTGTCTACCACTTGTCCAGCACTTGTCTCCCCTCTGTCTACCACTTATCCAGCACTTGTCTCCCCTTTGTCTACCACTTGTTCAGCACTTTTTCTCCCCTGTGTCTACCATTTGTCAAGCACTTGTCTCCCCTCTGTCTACCACTTGTCCAGCACTTGTCTCCCCTCTGTCTACCACTTGTCCAGCACTTTTCCTCCATCTGTCTCCCACTTGTTCAGCACTTTTCCCCCATCTGTCTACCACTTCTTCACCACTTTTCTTCCATCTGTCTACCACTTCTTCACCACGTTTCTCCCCTCTGTCTACCACTTGGCCAGCACTTGTTTCCCCTCTGTCTACGTTCTGTCTACCCTCTGTCTACCCTCTGTCTACCACATGTCCAGCACTTTTCCCCCATCTGTCTCCCACTTGTTCAGCACTTTTCCCCCATCAGTCTACCTCTTGTTGAGCACTTTTCTCCCATCTGTCTACCACTTGGCCAGCACTTGTCCCCCCTCTGTCTACGTTCTGTCTACACTCTGTCTACCCTCTGTCTACCACATGTCCAGCATTTGTCTCCCCTCTGTCTTCCACTTGTCCAGCACTTGTCTCCCCTATGTCTACCACATGTCCAGCACTTGTCTCCCCTCTGTCTACCACTTGTCAAACACTTGTCTCCCCTCTGTCTACCACTTGTCCAGTACTTGAATGCCCTCTGTCTCCCCTCTGTCTACCACTTGTCCAGCACTTGTCTCTCCCCTGTCTACCACTTGTCCAGCACTTGTCTCCCCTTTGTCTACCACTTGTTCAGCACTTGTCTCCCCTCTGTCTACCACTTGTCCAGCACATGTCTCCCCTCTGTCTACCACTTGTTCAGCACTTTTCCCTCATCTCTCTCCCACTTGTTCAGCACTTGTCTCCCCTCTGTCTTCCACTTGTCCAGCACTTGTCTCCCCTATGTCTACCACATGTCCAGCACTCGTCTCCCCTCTGTCTACCACTTGTCAAGCACTTGTCTCCCCTCTGTCTACCACTTGTCCAGTACTTGTCTCCCCTCTGTCTCCCCTCTGTCTACCACTTGTCCAGCACTTGTCTCTCCCCTGTCTACCACTTGTCCAGCACTTGTCTCCCCTTTGTCTACCACTTGTTCAGCACTTGTCTCCCCTCTGTCTACCACTTGTCCAGCACTTGTCTCCCCTCTGTCTACCACTTGTTCAGCACTTTTCCCTCATCTGTCTCCCACTTGTTCAGCACTTTTCTCCCTTCTGTCTACCACTTGTCCAGCACTTATCTCCCCTCTGTCTACCACTTGTCCAGCACTTGTCTCCCCTCTGTCTACGTTCTGTCTACCCTCTGTCTACCCTCTGTCTACCACATGTCCAGCACTTTTCCCCCATCTGTCTCCCACTTGTTCAGCACTTTTCCCCCATCAGTCTACCACTTGTTGAGCACTTTTCTCCCATCTGTCTACCACTTGGCCAGCACTTGTCCCCCCTCTGTCTACGTTCTGTCTACACTCTGTCTACCCTCTGTCTACCACATGTCCAGCATTTGTCTCCCCTCTGTCTTCCACTTGTCCAGCACTTGTCTCCCCTATGTCTACCACATGTCCAGCACTTGTCTCCCCTCTGTCTACCACTTGTCAAACACTTGTCTCCCCTCTGTCTACCACTTGTCCAGTACTTGTCTCCCCTCTGTCTCCCCTCTGTCTACCACTTGTCCAGCACTTGTCTCTCCCCTGTCTACCACTTGTCCAGCACTTGTCTCCCCTTTGTCTACCACTTGTTCAGCACTTGTCTCCCCTCTGTCTACCACTTGTCCAGCACATGTCTCCCCTCTGTCTACCACTTGTTCAGCACTTTTCCCTCATCTCTCTCCCACTTGTTCAGCACTTGTCTCCCCTCTGTCTTCCACTTGTCCAGCACTTGTCTCCCCTATGTCTACCACATGTCCAGCACTCGTCTCCCCTCTGTCTACCACTTGTCAAGCACTTGTCTCCCCTCTGTCTACCACTTGTCCAGTACTTGTCTCCCCTCTGTCTCCCCTCTGTCTACCACTTGTCCAGCACTTGTCTCTCCCCTGTCTACCACTTGTCCAGCACTTGTCTCCCCTTTGTCTACCACTTGTTCAGCACTTGTCTCCCCTCTGTCTACCACTTGTCCAGCACTTGTCTCCCCTCTGTCTACCACTTGTTCAGCACTTTTCCCTCATCTGTCTCCCACTTGTTCAGCACTTTTCTCCCCTCTGTCTACCACTTGTCCAGCACTTATCTCCCCTCTGTCTACCACTTGTCCAGCACTTGTCTCCCCTCTGTCTGCCACTTGTTCAGCACTTTTCCCCCATCTGTCTCCCTCTTGTTCAGCACTTTTCCCCCATCTGTCTACCACTTGTTCAGCACTTTTCTTCGATCTGTCTACCACTTGTTCAGCACGTTTCTCCCCTCTGTCTACCACTTGGCCAGCACTTGTCTCCCGTCTGTCTGCGTTCTGTCTACCCTCTGTCTACCCTCTGTCTACCCTCTGTCTACCACATGTCCAGCACTTTTCCCCCATTTGTCTCCCACTTGTTCAGCACTTTTCCCATATCAGTCTACCACTTGTTGAGCACTTTTCTCCCATCTGTCTACCACTTGGCCAGCACTTGTCCCCCCTCTGTCTACGTTCTGTCTACCCTCTGTCTACCCTCTGTCTACCACATGTCCAGCACTTGTCTCCCCTCTGTCTACCACTTGTCCAGCACTTGTCTCCCCTCTGTCTACCACTTGTTCAGCACTTTTCCCCCATCTGTCTACCACTTGTTCAGCACTTTTCTTCCATCTGTCTACCACTTGTTCAGCACGTTTCTCCCCTCTGTCTACCACTTGGCCAGCACTTGTCTCCCCTCTGTCTACGTTCTGTCTACCCTCTGTCTACCCTCTGTCTACCACATGTCCAGCACTTTTCCCCCATCTGTCTCCCACTTGTCCAGCACTTTTCCCCCATCAGTCTACCACTTGTTGAGCACTTTTCTCCCATCTGTCTACCACTTGGCCAGCACTTGTCCCCCCTCTGTCTACGTTCTGTCTACACTCTGTCTACCCTCTGTCTACCACATGTCCAGCATTTGTCTCCCCTCTGTCTTCCACTTGTCCAGCACTTGTCTCCCCTATGTCAAACACATGTCCAGCACTTGTCTCCCCTCTGTCTACCACTTGTTCAGCACTTGTCTCCCCTCTGTCTACCACTTGTCCAGCACTTGTCTCCCCTCTGTCTACCACTTGTCCAGCACTTGTCTACCCTTTGTCTCCGCTCTGTCTACCACATGTCCAGCACTTGTCTCCCCTCTGTCTAACGCTTGTCCAGAACGTGTCTCCCCTCTGTCTACCATCTGTCTACCACTTGGCCAGCACTTGGCCCCCCTCTGTCTACGTTCTGTCTACCCTCTGTCTGCCCTCTGTCTACCACTTGTCCAGCACTTGTCTCTGCTCTATCTACCACTTGTTCAGCACTTTTCCCTCATCTGTCTCCCACTTGTTCAGCACTTTTCTCCCCTCTGTCTACCACTTGTCCAGCACTTGTCTCCCCTCTGTCTACCACTTATCCAGCACTTGTCTCCCCTTTGTCTACCACTTGTTCAGCACTTGTTTCCCCTGTGTCTACCATTTGTCAAGCACTTGTCTCCCCTCTGTCTACCACTTGTCCAGAATTGTCTCCCCTCTGTCTACCACTTGTCCAGCACTTGTCTCCCCTCTGTCTACCACTTGTTCAGCACTTTTCCCCCATCTGTCTCCCTCTTGTTCAGCACTTTTCCCCCATCTGTCTACCACTTGTTCAGCACTTTTCTTCCATCTGTCTACCACTTGTTCAGCACGTTTCTCCCCTCTGTCTACCACTTGGCCAGCACTTGTCTCCCGTCTGTCTGCGTTCTGTCTACCCTCTGTCTACCCTCTGTCTACCACATGTCCAGCACTTTTCCCCCATTTGTCTCCCACTTGTTCAGCACTTTTCCCCCATCAGCCTACCACTTGTTGAGCACTTTTCTACCATCTGTCTACCACTTGGCCAGCACTTGTCCCCCCTCTGTCTACGTTCTGTCTACCCTCTGTCTACCCTCTGTCTACCACATGTCCAGCACTTGTCTCCCCTCTGTCTACCACTTGTCCAGCACCTGTCACCCCTCTGTCTACCACTTGTTCAGCACTTGTCTCCCCTCTGTCTACCACTTGTTCAGCACATGTCTCCCCTCTGTCTACCACTTGTCCAGCACTTGTCTCCCCTCTGTCTACCACTTGTCCAGCACTTGTCTACCCTTTGTCTCCGCTCTGTCTACCACATGTCCAGCACTTGTCTCCCCTCTGTCTACCGCTTGTCCAGAACGTGTCTCCCCTCTGTCTACCATCTGTCTACCACTTGGCCAGCACTTGTCCCCCCTCTGTCTACGTTCTGTCTACCCTCTGTCTGCCCTCTGTCTACCACATGTCCAGCACTTGTCTCCCCTATGTCTACCACATGTCCAGCACCTGTCTCCCCTCTGTCTACCACTTGTCAAGCACTTGTCTCCCCTCTGTCTACCACTTGTCCAGTACTTGTCTCCCCTCTGTCTCCCCTCTGTCTACCACTTGTCCAGCACTTGTCTCTCCCCTGTCTACCACTTGTCCAGCACTTGTCTCCCCTTTGTCTACCACTTGTTCAGCACTTGTCTCCCCTCTGTCTACCACTTGTCCAGCACTTGTCTCCCCTCTGTCTACCACTTGTTCCGCACTTTTCCCTCATCTGTCTCCCACTTGTTCAGCACTTTTCTCCCCTCTGTCTACCACTTGTCCAGCACTTGTCTCCCCTCTGTCTACCACTTCTCCAGCACTTGTCTCCCCTTTGTCTACCACTTGTTCAGCACTTGTCTCCCCTGTGTCTACCATTTGTCCAGCACTTGTCTCCCCTCTGTCTACCACTTGTCCAGCACTTGTCTCCCCTCTGTCTACCACTTGTCCAGCACTTGTCTCCCCTCTGTCTACCACTTGTTCAGCACTTTTCCCCCATCTGTCTCCCACTTGTTCAGCACTTTTCCCCCATCTGTCTACCACTTGTTCAGCACTTTTCTTCCATCTGTCTACCACTTGTTCAGCACGTTTCTCCCCTCTGTCTAACACTTGTCCAGCACTTGTCTCCCCTCTGTCTAACACTTGTCCAGCACTTGTCTCCCCTCTGTCGCTCCTCTGTCTACCACTTGTTCAGCACTTGTCTCCCCTCTGTCTACCACTTGTTCAGCACTTGTCTCCCCTCTGTCTTCCACTTGTCCAGCACTTGTCTCCCCTCTGACTAACACTTGTCCAGCACTTGTCTCCCCTCTGTCTACCACTTGTTGAGCACTTTTCTCCCATCTTTCTACCACTTGTTCAGCACTTGTCTCCCCTTTGTCTACCACTTGTCCAGCGCTTGTCTCCCCTCTGTCTCTCCTCTGTCTACCAATTGTTCGGCACTTGTCACCCCTCTGTCTACCAATTGCCCAGCACTTCTATACCCTCTGTCTACCACTTGTTCAGCAAATGACTCCCCTCTGTCTACCACTTGTACAGCAATTGTCTCCCCTCTGTCTACCCTCTGTCTACCACTTGTCCCGCACTTGTCTACCCTTTGTCTACCACTTGTCCAACACTTGTCTACCCTCTGTCTACCACTTGTTCAGCACTTGTCTCCACTCTGTCTACCACTTGTCCAGCCCTTGTCTACCCTCTATCTCCCCTCTGTCTACCATTTGTTGAGCACTTGTCTCCCCTCTGTCTACCTCTTGTTTCGCACTTGTCTACCCTCTGTCTACCACTTGTCCAGCACTTGTCTCCTCTCTGTCTACCCTCTGTCTACTCTCTGTCTAACACTTGTCCAGCACTTGTCTACCCTTTCTCTCCCCTCTGTCTACCACATGTCCAGCACATGTCTCCCCTCTGTCTACCACTTGTCCAGCACTTATCTCCCCTCTGTCTACCACTTGTTCAGCACTTGTCTCCCCTCTGTCTTCCACTTGTCCAGCACTTGTCTCCCCTATGTCTACCACATGTCCAGCACTTGTCTCCCCTCTGTCTACCACTTGTCCAGTACTTGTCTCCCCTCTGTCTCCCCTCTGTCTACCACTTGTCCAGCACTTGTCTCTCCCCTGTCTACCACTTGTCCAGCACTTGTCTCCCCTTTGTCTACCACTTGTTCAGCACTTGTCTCCCCTCTGTCTACCACTTGTCCAGCACTTGTCTCCCCTCTGTCTACCACTTGTTCAGCACTTTTCCCTCATCTGTCTCCCACTTGTTCAGCACTTGTCTCCCCTCTGTCTTCCACTTGTCCAGCACTTGTCTCCCCTCTGTCTACCACATGTCCAGCACTTGTCTCCCCTCTGTCTACCACTTGTACAGCAATTGTCTCCCCTCTGTCTACCCTCTGTCTACCACTTGTCCCGCACTTGTCTACCCTTTGTCTACCACTTGTCCAACACTTGTCTACCCTCTGTCTACCACTTGTTCAGCACTTGTCTCCACTCTGTCTACCACTTGTCCAGCCCTTGTCTACCCTCTATCTCCCCTCTGTCTACCATTTGTTGAGCACTTGTCTCCCCTCTGTCTACCTCTTGTTTCGCACTTGTCTACCCTCTGTCTACCACTTGTCCAGCACTTGTCTCCTCTCTGTCTACCCTCTGTCTACTCTCTGTCTAACACTTGTCCAGCACTTGTCTACCCTTTCTCTCCCCTCTGTCTACCACATGTCCAGCACATGTCTCCCCTCTGTCTACCACTTGTCCAGCACTTATCTCCCCTCTGTCTACCACTTGTTCAGCACTTGTCTCCCCTCTGTCTTCCACTTGTCCAGCACTTGTCTCCCCTATGTCTACCACATGTCCAGCACTTGTCTCCCCTCTGTCTACCACTTGTCCAGTACTTGTCTCCCCTCTGTCTCCCCTCTGTCTACCACTTGTCCAGCACTTGTCTCTCCCCTGTCTACCACTTGTCCAGCACTTGTCTCCCCTTTGTCTACCACTTGTTCAGCACTTGTCTCCCCTCTGTCTACCACTTGTCCAGCACTTGTCTCCCCTCTGTCTACCACTTGTTCAGCACTTTTCCCTCATCTGTCTCCCACTTGTTCAGCACTTGTCTCCCCTCTGTCTTCCACTTGTCCAGCACTTGTCTCCCCTCTGTCTACCACATGTCCAGCACTTGTCTCCCCTCTGTCTACCACTTGCGAAGCACTTGTCTCCCCTCTGTCTACCACTTGTCCAGGACTTGTCTCCCCTCTGTCTCCCCTCTGTCTACCACTTGTCCAGCACTTGTCTCTCCCCTGTCTACCACTTGTCCAGCACTTGTCTCCCCTTTGTCTACCACTTGTTCAGCACTTGTCTCCCCTCTGTCTACCACTTGTCCAGCACTTGTCTCCCCTCTGTCTACCACTTGTTCAGCACTCTACCCTCATCTGTCTCCCACTTGTTCAGCACTTTTCTCCCCTCTGTCTACCACTTGTCCAGCACTTGTCTCCCCTCTGTCTACCACTTATCCAGCACTTGTCTCCCCTTTGTCTACCACTTGTTCAGCACTTGTCTCCCCTGTGTCTACCATTTGTCAAGCACTTGTCTCCCCTCTGTCTACCACTTGTCCAGCACTTGTCTCCCCTCTGTCTACCACTTGTCCAGCACTTGTCTCCCCTCTGTCTACCACTTGTTCAGCACTTTTCCCCCATCTGTCTCCCACTTGTTCAGCACTTTTCCCCCATCTGTCTACCACTTGTTCAACACTTTTCTTCCATCTGTCTACCACTTGGCCAGCACTTGTCTCCCCTCTGTCTACGTTCTGTCTACCCTCTGTCTACCCTCTGTCTACCACATGTCCAGCACTTTTCCCCCATCTGTCTCCCACTTGTTCAGCACTTTTCCCCCATCAGTCTACCACTTGTTGAGCACTTTTCTCCCATCTGTCTACCACTTGGCCAGCACTTGTCCCCCCTCTGTCTACGTTCTGTCTACCCTCTGTCTACCCTCTGTCTACCACATGTCCAGCACTTGTCTCCCCTCTGTCTACCACTTGTCCAGCACCTGTCTCCCCTCTGTCTACCACATGTCCAGCACTTGTCTCCCCTCTGTCTACCACTTGTCCAGCACTTGTCTCCCCTCTGTCTACCACTTGTTCAGCACTTGTCTCCCCTCTGTCTACCACTTGTTCAGCAAATGTCTCCCCTCTGTCTACCACTTGTCCAGCACTTGTCTCCTCTCTGTCTACCACTTGTCCAGCACTTGTCTACCCTTTGTCTCCGCTCTGTCTACCACATGTCCAGCACTTGTCTCCCCTCTGTCTACCGCTTGTCCAGAACGTGTCTCCCCTCTGTCTACCCTCTGTCTACCACTTGTTCAGCACTTGTCTCCCCTCTGTCTACCACTTGTTGTAGCACACTGTTATGTTAACATATTGCACCAATACTGCACCTCAAGTTATTCTCGAGATTAACACATTGGCAAGACACACTGGACGTGGATGATATTCTGGATACTCAGCGTCACACTGTAAACGGTTATGACGCACGCATAACTGTTATTGGTTTGTTGTTATTTTGTTGACAGCTGTCATTTCAATTATGAAAGGATCTTTTACTCATGATTTCTTAGTTAAAAAAAGAAAAAAAACATGGTGTATGTTTAAGCGTTGCTCATGCCATTTGTGAGTATTGTTTCATCAAAAATGACATACTCCTTCCTTTCATGCTTTGACCTTTTTCGTTTTTAAGCCCTGGTCTCAAAATTAGATAAAATGTAATTCCATTATGATAGGTGAAATCCGGGCTTTAAAACGAGCAGTTCCGGTATAGTCATGGTCTTACGTTTGAAGGAAACGCCATCTCAATTAAAGGTCACTTGTCCTAATTTACAGGCCATCCTAGAGCAGATGAAAACTAACATAACCTTTCTACTAATATGTGTTTTACACCCTGCTATGCTAAACACCCACAGAGTTACTAGTTCCAGAGTTCCTAGTTTACAGGCCATCATAGAGTGGATGAAAACTAGCATAACCTATCTACTAATGTGTGTTTAACACCCTGCTAGGCTAAACAAACACAGAGGTACTAGTTCCAGAGACGCCACGTTCAATTCTTTACAACAGCTTAATTTGGGGAGCTTCATTACCAAGTTTTAAACACGATTCTAGAGTCATCCCCTGGAACATGATACAAACTTATCACTAGAAATAAAATATTTCACACTTTTGTTTTTCTCTCGAATAATTATGTCGGACAAATCTATGAGTGAGTATGGTTTTACGCCGCTTTTAGCAATATTCCAGCAATATCACAGCGTTGGACACCAGAAATGGGCTCCACACATTGTTGGGAACCCGGGTCTTCGGCGTGACGAGCGAACGCTTGAACCACAAGGCTACCCGACCGTCCGACACATCTAAGAGCATTTACATGTGAGAAGTATCGAGCATACACATTCGCCTCTATCTAACATGTCAGGTGTAACTGTTAGAAACTGATGAAATAGTTTCAAACTGGCAGCAAGACTATGGTGTATGTAGACACAGTTGAAGCCAACACAGCACCCGGTACACGTAGTAAATGTATTAGAATGCCTTTTATAATACCCTGTGAACCGGTTACAACGATACCAGAAGGTAATAACAAGACTACTGTAAACTAGTGATAATTGTTATGTCCACATCGTGTGTACAGAGTCGGAAACCAACCAACATAAACAATCTTTCCTGTGTAGCTGTAATAGTGCAGAATGTACTGTCAACTGTTATTTATTACGATGGTATTGCTCCCATTTTGAAACCTGTTAATGTAATTGTTACGAGCAAGAAGTAAGCATCCCCAATAGACCTAATTGCGCTTCCTTCTTGTTGATCTATTTCTTCATGCAAATAAATCGGAATTTCAGCTTGGTTATTCACAAAAAGGTAATGTAGCCAAAGGTTTAAAAAAAGTTTCATGTTTACATTCATCGTTGATCTGATATCATTAAAAAAATATCAAATAGTCACTATGATGCCACTGATTTACACACGTAAAATGAAACAGAAGAGACCAATGAGACTACCTCGCCTGTTTCATAATGAGGTTTGTACGGTAAAAGAGTGAGTGAGTGAGTTGGGTTTAACGCCGCTTTTAAGAGTATTACAGTTATATCAGGGCGTGTCAGCTTAATGTGGGAGGAAAGCCTGAAGTGATGCAGGTCTCAGACGTTTACCACTTCGGTGAAACCCACGAGCACGGGTATGGTGCTGACAAACCTAGAAACATAATCAGGGCGAACCAGGATTCGAACCCACAATCATAGGTTTCTGGCGTGCCCAAGGGACGCAAGTCTGCACAGCGAATCGCGGCGCCTTAGACGACTGGGCCACCCGTGCCCCCTTAAGGTAAAAGAACAATTTCCAAAAGACTGTATGACAAGATTGATGACCTCAACTATCCAATAGTCCACTCCATCTTTGTGTCGAGCAATTTTCCAGAAGCTCCACAATTCACAACTTTTGAGTCCAACGAGTATGCTATAAAAATGTCTGCCATTTGTATTACTTTGTTGTAATGTGTTTTTTAGAAGAATCTAGTCTAGACAATCCAGTGATGAGCACCAATCCGCGCAATTGATATACGATGACAAGCATTCGCCAAAGTCGCCGATCCATTTAGTCGCCTCTTAGGCCAAACATATTCTTACCCGGAATTGCCACAAGGCAGTGAGTCAAAGAGAAAGTTTAACTTTTGATGTTCTTGTCTTCTCAAATTACAACTCATATGTAATTGGCAACGCACATTGACACTTCATCACATATCGTCATAAACAACACATTGCATGCGGTATTCGAATTTGAAGTTTAATTTGTTTTAATTATCACTATTACAAATAAAACACCAGGACGTTTTTCAATCTTCAAAGGAAAAAAGGTTCATTTATTAGTAATGTAGTTTGAAGTATAGCATAGAACCTAGAACAGGCAATACTGCTTCCGTTAGTAGGAAGGCGGACGAGAGGGGTCCATTGTGTCAGTTATGTACTTGCACAAACAAATCAATTTGGCATGGAACACATAGGGACATCGCACTTTTCTCAACGTGCCTTTTGATTCGAGGTTTAACACAACAACTATCCCGCGATATGCCAAGGAGAGGCACGGGCCGCTGAGCCGTGGATGCCCGTGCCTATAATAAAAACAGAAGATGAGATTGGGTTAAATGGCCGAGGATGTGCAGGTACCGGTGGGCCACTAAGCTGCTAGTTGTGTATACCAAAATGCTACCGTTGCCATGGCCAATGTCGTGGCCAACGGCGTTTCACAGCTGGCTCTGCTGGCCTGAGACTGCTACCGCTGTCCGGCCCCCATGGTAGCATATTTAAACGCTACCATTGCTTGGCAACTACCACGCTGCCAAAAGCAGCTACCGCTCCAGGCCTAAGTCAGACCAAAACCAGGACGCGTTTTCAATCTTCGAAGGAAAAAGGTTCATTTATTAGTAATGTAGTTTGAAGTATAGCATAGAACCTAGAACAGGCAATACTGCTTCCGTTAGTAGGAGGGTGGAGGAGAGGGGATCACAGAACCTAGAACAGGCAATACTGCTTCCGTTAGCAGGAGGGTGGAGGAGAGGGGAGCACAGAACCTAGAACAGGCAATACTGCTTCCGTTAGTAGGAGGGTGGAGGAGAGGGGAGCACAGAACCTAGAACAGGCAATACTGCTTCCGTTAGTAGGAGGGTGGAGGAGAGGGGAGCACAGAACCTAGAACAGGCAATACTGCTTCCGTTAGTAGGAGGGTGGAGGAGAGGGGAGCACAGAACCTAGAACAGGCAATACTGCTTCCGTTAGTGGGAGGGTGGAGGAGAGGGGAGCATCGAACACATGGGGACATCACACTTTTCCCAACGCTTCTTTGGATTCGAGGTGTAACACCACAAATACCCGCTGCGTGATGGGTCACGGCAGTAGTTGGCAGATTCCTTAACAGTTTGGAGCGAGTCAAAGCCTGAGATAATGAACTGCCCGTCTTCGTAGCCGTGAGAGTGTGGCTCCTGAGCATCCCACCGCTGGCAGGTCTTGCCGGATCTGGTTCTTGACTGAGTGCCAGTATATAACACTCTTGAACCAGATATCATCCAGCAACCGGATACTGTCAAAGACAATAGAAATATATTGATAAATTAAGTTATGCCACCTTCGGAATTTCTTGTGGGTGTACTGTTCTTCTATGGTTATGCAGATAAATACCACTGAAACAGTGGTAGCCAAATACACCTCTTTTCACCCATCAGTGAATGTAAAATAGTGGTATTAGTAGTGGTAGTAGTGGTAGTAGTGATAGTTGTAATAGTAGAAGTGGTCGTACTTTGTTTGTTTATTTGTTGTTTAACGCCGCACTCAGCAATATTCCAGCTATATGACGGCATTCTATAAAATAATCGAGTCTGGACCAGACAATCCAGTGATTGACATCAGGAGCATCTATCCACGCAGTTCGGAACCATGACATTGTCGCCTTTTACGGCAAGTATGGGTTGCTGAAGACCTATTCTACCCCGGAATCTTCACGGGTCGGTAGTAGTAGTAGTAGTAGTAGTAGTAGTAGTAGTAGTAGTAGCAGTCAGAGCGGTCAAGTACTATCATAATAATCATTATTATCATTACAATGTTTGCTGTTATCATAAATCGGACTTTGCATTCGTGATTATGGGGGTAAATACTCCTCCTCAATTTTAAAAAAAGTACAAGACATTTTCAGACAGACATTGAAGTAGTTCCTTACCGTTGACACACGTCGTGCTGACCATCGTCCAGTACCCGTCCTTCAGACAGAAGCTCATCATCTGGTCACCAGGACTCTTGTTCAGCAAACCCTTCTTGCATCTGTACTTTGCGACAGAATGAAGACCTGTTGAACTGTAGACAACGTCTGTGCCTTCTATAGGAGTCGGTGGGCCACAATCTACACCTAGCTCAGCCGTCAGATTGGCTGTAAAGTAAATATACATACAAACATTACGAACTTATTTTCAATATAGGTACAATGTGTAAACATCGATTACTGCTTCCCAGCGCGCACGCACGCACACACATACACACACACACACAATGTGAGAATGCTGGAATGTTGGTAAATGTGGCGTAAATCAAAGTTGACCATACTTCAAGACTCACTACACTCAGTCCTTTCACGGCACCTAAAATGAACGTGACACTGGCATTATTTCAGCCATATAGCAACCAGAACAAGTTGTAGCAGTTGAGGCATCTCATATAATTACATCAAAGTCATATCTGAAAGCAGTTTTATTTAGTATTTACGACTGTGTGAAACACGGGTTATAAGCCACAGCAACCACATCTGGGCTCAGTGGGAAGCATGAGGACTTACGGTGCCTCAGGATCCTGCCCGATGCGACAAAGAAAACTACAAGAAGCCAATGACATGAGGGGACACCAGCTGGCCATGAACCGCGACCAGGGAACCTGTCTGCCCAGTGCTTGGGATTTATTGCTTTGATCATTGTCACTGCTAATCATCGATCTGGCTTCCATTTGTATATTGCTATTCCCATTCTATTACCTATCATTTTTATTACCCTTGCCCATTGTCCATTACCAATCAGTGATAATTTAAGTCCTGGCTTCCTGTTGTCCATCGCTATCAACTATCAGCGCTAATTTACTGTAAAGTGTTGGCTTCTATTTGTCCATTGCTAATCACCTATCAGCGCCAATTATCTATTGGCTTCCCCTGCTAAGTTTTCACGTCTGCTATCTTATTACTTTTGTTGTTCTTACAGGTACATATATACGTTATCTGCCATATAGCATTTATAACCTCATGAAGAAGTAAGTATATACTCCGAAACGTTGTGTTCCTCATAATAAATAAGTTGACATCCATAGATCCTCTTCCTTATGTGAATCACTTCTAAATGCCTTTAAAAGACAAGTCCACTGCATTCATATTTCGACGTGCATGTACGTGTGTGTGTGGCTACTTGTAATAGACTGGACGTTGTCGTTTTAAGTGCTAGCCCACTGGGATACCATGCCGCAATTTAAGGTTCATTGGTATGAAATGGCCAGGGAACAGAACCACCGAACGTCCACTCTATCCACGGACAGTACGAAGGAATAAAACGTAATGCTATATGAGAAAAGACCAATCACCGACTTTCTTCTCGAGGTCATTTATACGGTTGTCCATAGTCTGTAGGTGTGTTGCCTTGCTTTCTGAAAATAAAATTTGCGATGCAGTAAAATAACATGAATCCTGACAAGTACTACCGATTCCGAATTGCAATTGGTCCCAGGCTTGCCATAAACAGTGGCAAATAAATACATGGCACACAGATAACATGCAGATATCAGGACAGTTGCACACGAGATGTGCTAAATCTGTACACGAGCTCACAAATAACATGTATCAACTATATACACGAGCTCACAGGTAAATTATATCAAATATATATAGGAGCTCACAAATAACACGTATCAAATCTATACCCGAGCTCACAGGTAAATTATATTAAATATGTACACGAGCTCACAAATAACATGTATGAAATATATACAGGCGCTCACAGATAAATTATTTCAAATATATATATAGGAGCTCGCAAATCACATGTATCAAATATATACAGGAGCTCACAGGTATATTATATCAAATATATACAGGATGTCACAAATAACATGTTTCAAATATATACACGAGTTCACAGATAAATTATATGAAATATATACACGAGTTGACAGATAAATTATATGAAATATATACACGAGTTCACAGATAAATTATATCAAATATATACATCAGTTCACAGATAAATTATATCAAATATATACAGTAGTTCACAGATAGATTATATCAAATATATACAGTAGTTCACAGATAGATTATATCAAATATATACACGAGTTCACAGATAAACTATATCAAATATATACACGAGCTCACAGATAAGTTATATCAAATATATATACGAGATCTGTAGAAGTATGGCACTTTAGCTCACGTGGACATGGAGCCGACACTATAACATGTCAGCAAAGGACACCTGACAAAAGCTGTCAACATTGCCATTCAAATATGTTCCTGATAAATACTGAGGACAAAATTATTAACAAATATGAAACAAGTAAATACATTTTCTCAATGTTTCTAAAGTTACAAGAAGATCTTCGCTGTTGTATATTATTGTGTTAACACACACTGTCAACAACAATTATGTTTGTGTGAAGTTTCAGCATATTTGGACCCGTAGGTTTGGAGTGCACAACATCCCCAGACACGAAACCGTCGGTTCTTGCTGTATATGTGCACAGGGCGGGCAAAACGACGGAAACACAAAACAATTTATTAGTTGGTGCGCGTCTAGATTGCGTCTGAAATGCGTCGATTATTTCAAGGAGAAAAAGGAGAAATATCGAAGCCTTGTACAAAAGTTAATAACATGGCGTGAATCCCCCGACTGACGTTAGGCATAGGATGCGGTTGATCTTTACCTGTAGGTTTCATATTTCTGGACGCGGCCAGGTGCCTTACCGTTATTTCTAAATGCTCCGCTCGTCATTCGTGCAGCGAGAATGGCTGATACGTCAGTTTTAGGATTGATATCCTGTTAGTGGAATTCGAGTAAGAACATTAACTTAACCAGAAGACAAAACTCACAAGGCACGAATGCCGTGTGTGGGATGGCAAAGTGACGGCTGCTAGTTACTCACCACTGCGCATGTCCGTGTTCCCACATGTTTTATCCATGGCAGCCAGAAAGTAGTCCACGGATTTTATAAAGGTGTCGTAGTTGTCACGAATTTGACAGTCACTGGATTCGGTAACATATCCGCAAGCACACAGCAAGATCACACAAAGTCCAAGTCGGAACACCATGCTGTTGACAGGGTCGTTTCCTTTAAGGATTGAATGTCATCCTAGTGAATGTGTGCTTGAGTGAGAAGTACTTTATCTCACAGCAGACTTAGCTGTCAATCAAAATATTCTTGACGTGTAATATGAATATGAGTCACGTGACTGTAACCCTTGTGATATTAATATGCTGCATTACATGCGTATTGGTACTTGTACATTGAACTGACAAACAATACCAAGTGAAGTGAGTTTCAGCTGTAACTGAAGTAGGTCATTAGCCCGGTCCTCTCTAGCATCCTTCTCCTCCCAATGCAGGCACTTGTCTATCAATTGTCCACCACTTGTCTACATATCGTCTACCACTTTGTTAACAATTGTATAATCACTGTCCAACATTTGAACAAAATAAAAATCAACACAGTTAAAGGTCGGTTGTCTCAATTTACATGTCAACATTTAAGTAATATCTGAACATTGTGATGAGAAATAACTATCATATATAACAACCCACTGTTTGTTTGTTTCTTTTGTGGCAAACTTCCTTGTCCTGTGAGTGGGAGCGCGCGTGTGCGGTGTGTGGGGGTTGGGGGTTGCGGTGGGAGGTGGGTGGTTGGGTGGTTGGGTGGTTGGGTGGTGTTTATGTATATGTGTGTGCATATATGTACATACGTGTGCGTGCGTATGTGTGTGTGTGTGTGTGTGTGTGTGTGTTTATGTAAATGTGTGTGCATGTATATACATACGTGTGCGTGCGTGTGTGTGTGTGTTGGGGGGTATGTATATGTGTGTGCATATATGTACCTACGTGTGCCTGCCTATGTGTGTGTGTGTGTGTGGTGTGTGTGTGTGTTTATGTATATGTGTGTGCATATATGTACATACGTGTGCGTGCGTATGTGTGTGTGTGTGTGTTTATGTATATACATACGTGTGCGTGGTATGTGTGTGTGTGTTTATCTCAATGTGTGTGCATATATATACATACGTTTGCTTGCATGTGCCACTTTCATCACAAAGACTATCTGGGGAGCTTTATTGTCAAGTCGCGTGATTTTAATACGCTTCTATAGTCATTCTGAGGAACATTATGTACAAAACATACAACCTTTTCTCACTTGTCGTTGTACACAATGTTATATTTCATTTCTCTCGACTAATTATGAGACACACCTGTGAGTAATTACCTGTCGTGAAGCATTGAGGATACGCATTTGTCTTTATCCAAAAACTAAGGTGTAAGTGTTAAAATCTGATGAAATAGTATGAAGCTAATAGTAAGACTGTTACGTGCCGACTCCCAAATTGAAAGAATATGTCAACCCAGAAATCTGTGTGAAAACCAACAAACAACCAACAGGTATACCACAAATATATTACAAAATTCACCAGGTTCCCAAATCAATGCAAATTACTGAATTACAATGGCGGTACACAATAGAATGTCAGTACACTATTCAATTGCAGTAAATAATATGATCACAGTGGTCACTATCAAATGCAAAAATGCATATGATAGATAAGTCAGTGATAATAATAACATTATAGTGAGTGAGTGAGTGAGTGAGTTCTGTTAAACGCTGCTTTTAACAGTATTCAAGTTATATCAAGGCGTGTCAGCTTAATGTGGGAGGAAAGCCCAAAGTGATGCAGGTGTCAGACGTTTACCTCTTCGATGAAACCCACGAGCACGGGTATGGTGCTGACAAACCTAGAAACATAATCAGGGCGAACCGGGATTCGAACCCACAATCATAGGTTTCTTGCGTGCAACTCTGCACAGCGAATCGCGGCGCGGTAGACGACTGGGCCACCCGTGCCCCCTAACATTATAGTCAACCAGTGGCAAAGACATTGGTCAAGCTGGGTCTTGGCAGGGGGCTTCTCTGAATCTCAACAGAAACAATGTTACACAGTTACATTCATTGTTTATCACTAAAATACACATGGAACATTATTTAAATTTGAAGCCAACACGCAACTAGGAACGCATAGTAGATGCCCTCGAATAACTATCAAAAAGCCACTGCCTTTCCACTGAATCACACACCTGAACTTGAAATAAAGGAGACCAGTGAGACCGCCCAGCCCGTTTCATAGTTAGATATATGCATAAAGATTGAGGCAGACAAAACACTTTCCACAAGACTGCATGACAAGCTGGAATACCTCAACTTTCCAGTAGTCATCTTTCCCTCTATGTTGGGCAATATTCCATAAGCTTCTGCTTTTGGTGTTGACATTTCACAACTTTTATGGTACACTCGAGTGTGCTATATATATCTACGGAGGTTTCAAGGAGCGTAAAACGACTCTTGCAAACGCTTTATTGTAAATATGTGGAAGGGATTTCCAAATTTGACGCATTAGTGACAATAATGACGTTCGATGCAATTCCCCCGTGTGAGTTTTAACCATTTTTTTTCAGGTGAATAATTGATTGGATTTCGCATGTGTTTGTGATGGGTGTCATCTGCAGGGCAGGATACGCTCACCTTTTCGCGAAAATATCCTGCATCATCACTATTTCATTGTGATTCATGACATCATTAGACCACAAGGAATGCACAATGTATTGAAAGCATCGAGGGTAAAGAGATGTCTCCCAGTGATTAGTATTAATCAAACGAGTATGCACGATGTCATAGCGTCAGGCAGTTGCTTCACCCATAACGAATCAAGACTCCTTGTCTTTTTTCAGAAGGCCGGAACACAGAATGACAGGTGTCAGTGAGGTTTTGGGCAGGCATCACATAAGGCTACAGGCTTGATGACCCACTCACTTGGAGTCGTTATCGAGGTGAGGTTTTGGGCAGGCATCACATAAGGCTACAGGCTTGATGACCCACTCACTTGGAGTCGTTATTGTGGTGAGGTTTTGGGAAGGCATCACATAAGGCTACAGGCTTGATGGCCCACTTACTTGGGGTCGTTATCGAGGTTAGGTTTTGGGCAGGCATCACATTCGGCTACATGCTTGATGACCCACTAACTTGGAGTCGTTATTGTGGTGAGGTTTTGGGCAGGCATCACATAAGGCTACAGGCTTGATGACCCACTCACTTGGAGTCGTTATTGTGGTGAGGTTTTGGACAGGCATCACATAAGGCTACATGCTTGATTACCCACTAACTTGGAGTCGTTATTGTGGTGAGGTTTTGGGCAGGCATCACATAAGGCTACAGGCTTGATGACCCACTCACTTGGAGTCGTTATTGTGGTGAGGTTTTGGGCAGGCATCACATAAGGCTACAGGCTTGATGGCCCACTCACTTGGAGTCGTTATTGTGGTGAGGTTTTGGGCAGGCATCACAAAAGGTTACAGGCTTGATGGCCCACTTACTTGGGGTCGTTATCGAGGTGAGGTTTTGGGCAGGCATCACATAAGGCTACAGGCTTGATGGCCCACTTACTTGGAGTCGTTATTGTGGTGAGGTTTTGGGCAGGCATCACATAAGGCTACAGGCTTGATGACCCACTTACTTGGGGTCGTTATCGAGGTGAGGTTTTGGGCAGGCATCACATAAGGCTACAGGCTTGATGGCCCACTTACTTGGGGTCGTTATCGAGGTGAGGTTTTGGGCAGGCATCACATAAGACTACAGGCTTGATGACCCACTCACTTGGAGTCGTTATTGTGGTGAGGTTTTGGGCAGGCATCACATTCGGCTACAGGCTTGATGACCCACTCACTTGGAGTCGTTATTGTAGTGAGGTTTTGGGCAGGCATCACAAAAGGCTACAGGCTTGATGGCCCACTTACTTGGGGTCGTTATCGAGGTGAGGTTTTGGGCAGGCATCACATTCGGCTACATGCTTGATGACCCACTCACTTGGGGTCGTTATCGAGGTGAGGTTTTGAGCAGGCATCACAAAAGGCTACAGGCTTGATGGCCCACTTACTTGGGGTCGTTATCGAGGTGAGGTTTTGGGCAGGCATCACATAAGGCTACATGCTTGATGACCCACTTACTTGGAGTCGTTATTGTGGTGAGGTTTTTGGCAGGCATCACATAAGGCTACAGGCTTGATGACCCACTCACTTGGAGTCGTTATTGTGGTGAGGTTTTGGGAAGGCATCACATAAGTCTACAGGCTTGATGACCCACTCACTTGGAGTCGTTATTGTGGTGAGGTTTTGGGCAGGCATCACATAAGGCTACAGGCTTGATGACCCACTCACTTGGAGTCGTTATCGAGGTGAGGTTTTGGGCAGGCATCACATTCGGCTACAGGCTTGATGACCCACTCACTTGGAGTCGTTATTGTGGTGAGGTTTTGGGCAGGCATCACATTCGGCTACATGCTTGATGACCCACTCACTTGGAGTCGTTATTGTAGTGAGGTTTTGGGCAGGCATCACATTCGGCTACAGGCTTGATGGCCCACTTACTTGGGGTCGTTATCGAGGTGAGGTTTTGGGCAGGCATCACATAAGGCTACAGGCTTGATGACCCACTTACTTGGGGTCGTTATTGTTGTGAGGTTTTGGGCAGGCATCACATAAGGCTACAGGCTTGATGGCCCACTTACTTGGGGTCGTTATCGAGGTTAGGTTTTGGGCAGGCATCACATAAGGCTACAGGCTTGATGACCCACTTACTTGGGGTCGTTATCGAGGTTAGGTTTTGGGCAGGCATCACATAAGGCTACAGGCTTGATGACCCACTTACTTGGGGTCGTTATCGAGGTGAGGTTTTGGGCAGGCATCACATAAGGCTACAGGCTTGATGGCCCACTTACTTGGGGTCGTTATCGAGGTGAGGTTTTGGGCAGGCATCACATAAGACTACAGGCTTGATGACCCACTCACTTGGAGTCGTTATTGTGGTGAGGTTTTGGGCAGGCATCACATTCGGCTACAGGCTTGATGACCCACTCACTTGGAGTCGTTATTGTAGTGAGGTTTTGGGCAGGCATCACAAAAGGCTACAGGCTTGATGGCCCACTTACTTGGGGTCGTTATCGAGGTGAGGTTTTGGGCAGGCATCACATTCGGCTACATGCTTGATGACCCACTCACTTGGGGTCGTTATCGAGGTGAGGTTTTGAGCAGGCATCACAAAAGGCTACAGGCTTGATGGCCCACTTACTTGGGGTCGTTATCGAGGTGAGGTTTTGGGCAGGCATCACATAAGGCTACATGCTTGATGACCCACTTACTTGGAGTCGTTATTGTGGTGAGGTTTTTGGCAGGCATCACATAAGGCTACAGGCTTGATGACCCACTCACTTGGAGTCGTTATTGTGGTGAGGTTTTGGGAAGGCATCACATAAGTCTACAGGCTTGATGACCCACTCACTTGGAGTCGTTATTGTGGTGAGGTTTTGGGCAGGCATCACATAAGGCTACAGGCTTGATGACCCACTCACTTGGAGTCGTTATCGAGGTGAGGTTTTGGGCAGGCATCACATTCGGCTACAGGCTTGATGACCCACTCACTTGGAGTCGTTATTGTGGTGAGGTTTTGGGCAGGCATCACATTCGGCTACATGCTTGATGACCCACTCACTTGGAGTCGTTATTGTAGTGAGGTTTTGGGCAGGCATCACATTCGGCTACAGGCTTGATGGCCCACTTACTTGGGGTCGTTATCGAGGTGAGGTTTTGGGCAGGCATCACATAAGGCTACAGGCTTGATGACCCACTTACTTGGAGTCGTTATTGTGGTGAGGTTTTTGGCAGGCATCACATAAGGCTACAGGCTTGATGACCCACTCACTTGGAGTCGTTATTGTGGTGAGGTTTTGGGCAGGCATCACATAAGTCTACAGGCTTGATGACCCACTCACTTGGAGTCGTTATTGTGGTGAGGTTTTGGGCAGGCATCACATAAGGCTACATGCTTGATGACCCACTCACTTGGAGTCGTTATCGAGGTGAGGTTTTGGGCAGGCATCACATTCGGCTACAGGCTTGATGACCCACTCACTTGGAGTCGTTATTGTGGTGAGGTTTTGGGCAGGCATCACATTCGGCTACATGCTTGATGACCCACTTACTTGGAGTCGTTATTGTGGTGAGGTTTTTGGCAGGCATCACATAAGGCTACAGGCTTGATGGCCCACTTACTTGGGGTCGTTATCGAGGTGAGGTTTTGGGCAGGCATCACATAAGACTACAGGCTTGATGACCCACTCACTTGGAGTCGTTATTGTGGTGAGGTTTTGGGCAGGCATCACATTCGGCTACAGGCTTGATGACCCACTCACTTGGAGTCGTTATTGTAGTGAGGTTTTGGGCAGGCATCACAAAAGGCTACAGGCTTGATGGCCCACTTACTTGGGGTCGTTATCGAGGTGAGGTTTTGGGCAGGCATCACATTCGGCTACATGCTTGATGACCCACTCACTTGGGGTCGTTATCGAGGTGAGGTTTTGAGCAGGCATCACAAAAGGCTACAGGCTTGATGGCCCACTTACTTGGGGTCGTTATCGAGGTGAGGTTTTGGGCAGGCATCACATAAGGCTACATGCTTGATGACCCACTTACTTGGAGTCGTTATTGTGGTGAGGTTTTTGGCAGGCATCACATAAGGCTACAGGCTTGATGACCCACTCACTTGGAGTCGTTATTGTGGTGAGGTTTTGGGAAGGCATCACATAAGTCTACAGGCTTGATGACCCACTCACTTGGAGTCGTTATTGTGGTGAGGTTTTGGGCAGGCATCACATAAGGCTACAGGCTTGATGACCCACTCACTTGGAGTCGTTATCGAGGTGAGGTTTTGGGCAGGCATCACATTCGGCTACAGGCTTGATGACCCACTCACTTGGAGTCGTTATTGTGGTGAGGTTTTGGGCAGGCATCACATTCGGCTACATGCTTGATGACCCACTCACTTGGAGTCGTTATTGTAGTGAGGTTTTGGGCAGGCATCACATTCGGCTACAGGCTTGATGGCCCACTTACTTGGGGTCGTTATCGAGGTGAGGTTTTGGGCAGGCATCACATAAGGCTACAGGCTTGATGACCCACTTACTTGGAGTCGTTATTGTGGTGAGGTTTTTGGCAGGCATCACATAAGGCTACAGGCTTGATGACCCACTCACTTGGAGTCGTTATTGTGGTGAGGTTTTGGGCAGGCATCACATAAGTCTACAGGCTTGATGACCCACTCACTTGGAGTCGTTATTGTGGTGAGGTTTTGGGCAGGCATCACATAAGGCTACATGCTTGATGACCCACTCACTTGGAGTCGTTATCGAGGTGAGGTTTTGGGCAGGCATCACATTCGGCTACAGGCTTGATGACCCACTCACTTGGAGTCGTTATTGTGGTGAGGTTTTGGGCAGGCATCACATTCGGCTACATGCTTGATGACCCACTCACTTGGAGTCGTTATTGTAGTGAGGTTTTGGGCAGGCATCACATTCGGCTACAGGCTTGATGGCCCACTTACTTGGGGTCGTTATCGAGGTGAGGTTTTGGGCAGGCATCACATAAGGCTACAGGCTTGATGACCCACTTACTTGGAGTCGTTATTGTGGTGAGGTTTTTGGCAGGCATCACATAAGGCTACAGGCTTGATGACCCACTCACTTGGAGTCGTTATTGTGGTGAGGTTTTGGGCAGGCATCACATAAGTCTACAGGCTTGATGACCCACTCACTTGGAGTCGTTATTGTGGTGAGGTTTTGGGCAGGCATCACATAAGGCTACATGCTTGATGACCCACTCACTTGGAGTCGTTATCGAGGTGAGGTTTTGGGCAGGCATCACATTCGGCTACAGGCTTGATGACCCACTCACTTGGAGTCGTTATTGTGGTGAGGTTTTGGGCAGGCATCACATTCGGCTACATGCTTGATGACCCACTTACTTGAAGTCGTTATTGTGGTGAGGTTTTGGGCAGGCATCACATAAGGCTACAGGCTTGATGGCCCACTTACTTGGGGTCGTTATCGAGGTGAGGTTTTGGGCAGGCATCACATTCGGCTACATGCTTGATGACCCACTCACTTGGAGTCGTTATTGTGGTGAGGTTTTGGGCAGGCATCACATTCGGCTACATGCTTGATGACCCACTCACTTGGAGTCGTTATCGAGGTGAGGTTTTGGGCAGGCATCACATTCGGCTACAGGCTTGATGACCCACTCACTTGGAGTCGTTATTGTGGTGAGGTTTTGGGCAGGCATCACATTCGGCTACATGCTTGATGACCCACTCACTTGGAGTCGTTATTGTAGTGAGGTTTTGGGCAGGCATCACAAAAGGCTACAGGCTTGATGGCCCACTTACTTGGGGTCGTTATCGAGGTGAGGTTTTGGGCAGGCATCACATAAGGCTACAGGCTTGATGACCCACTTACTTGGAGTCGTTATTGTGGTGAGGTTTTTGGCAGGCATCACATAAGGCTACAGGCTTGATGACCCACTCACTTGGAGTCGTTATTGTGGTGAGGTTTTGGGCAGGCATCACATAAGTCTACAGGCTTGATGACCCACTCACTTGGAGTCGTTATTGTGGTGAGGTTTTGGGCAGGCATCACATAAGGCTACAGGCTTGATGACCCACTCACTTGGAGTCGTTATCGAGGTGAGGTTTTGGGCAGGCATCACATTCGGCTACAGGCTTGATGACCCACTCACTTGGAGTCGTTATTGTGGTGAGGTTTTGGGCAGGCATCACATTCGGCTACATGCTTGATGACCCACTTACTTGAAGTCGTTATTGTGGTGAGGTTTTGGGCAGGCATCACATAAGGCTACAGGCTTGATGGCCCACTTACTTGGGGTCGTTATCGAG
The DNA here is from genome assembly GCF_023055435.1 of Haliotis rufescens. Taxonomy (NCBI): domain Eukaryota; kingdom Metazoa; phylum Mollusca; class Gastropoda; order Lepetellida; family Haliotidae; genus Haliotis; species Haliotis rufescens. Next base: position 82,204 of record NW_025963781.1, read on the forward strand.
GTGAGGTTTTGGGCAGGCATCACATTCGGCTACATGCTTGATGACCCACTCACTTGGAGTCGTTATTGTGGTGAGGTTTTGGGCAGGCATCACATTCGGCTACATGCTTGATGACCCACTCACTTGGAGTCGTTATCGAGGTGAGGTTTTGGGCAGGCATCACATACGGCTACAGGCTTGATGGCCCTCTTACTAACTTGGGGTGAGGTTTATTGAGGTGAGTTTTTTAGGCCAGTCGGTGTAAGTTCCTAGGGTATACCTTCAAGGCCCTCAATGAGAGTATTCCAAGATGCAAGGCAATAGAGGGCACATTCATTTTAACATTCACTTCATGCGTATATATCTGACCTACTCACCAACTCATATTATTGTGCGAGGAAATGCAGTCAGAGCGAATTTAGAAGCGTGATCTATAGTTCATGAAAAACAAGGGTTATCTCCCCTTTGTCTCGTCAGTATTTTGATTTTGTAATGTTTATTGCCTGAAACTAAATTGCAAACAGTTCACAGTTAAAAATATCACGATGTGATATGTGTTCATCCAGATAAAAGCTCCAGATACGTTTTTGAGCAATTGAGTTTTTACTCGAAGTTTTCTACTTTCATCGGGTAACCAATATTTTATTCATCTATTTATCACTCTATTTGGTTTTTCCAAAAAATAGTAAGAATGTTGAGATTTCAAAACCATAATAATAATGTTTTAGATCGGTTGTAAATACAGGGTTGACTCGGAATGCAAATGCAAATAAGCTCGTAATTGTTTCAGAAATTAGCTCCTTTGTAGCATGCTGAGGGGCGGTCGGGTAGCCTACTGGTTAAAGCGTTCGCTCGTCACGCCGAAGACCCGGGTTCGATTCCCGACATGGGTACAATGTGTGAAGCCCATTTCTGGTGTCCCCCGCCGTGATATTGCTGGAATATTGCTAAAAGCGGCGTAAAACCTCACTCACTCACTCACTAACTGTAGCATGCTGAAAAAACTTAATTTGATATTTTACCCATGCTTTTTTATAGATCCGCAGCTCATCTGTAGCTCTGACTTCTTCAAACTGGTATGTCGTGCTTTGTTTTGCATGCAAAAAATAAAGATAAGTCCTAACTGATATTATCATGCTGTGTTATGCGTCTCACGTTTGTTCTGTGTGTAGCGGCCATAAAATGTCGAGTCCCATGATGGGATTCGAACCACGAACCTTCATGACCAAAGAGGTTAACCCCGTCAGCAAGCTGACAAGGTAAGGATGTCGGCTGTGGGATGACTCCACGTCCTGCTACATACACCCCCGTCAACAGAAGGCACGCCCCGGGCCGCATGGTTGAGTACTGAGGCTTATTTTGCTCAAATATAATATGAACGTGCTCAGCCCCACGTTGGGCGTCAATGAAGCGGCCATTAAATTCCGAGTCCCGTGATGGGATTCGAACCATGGACCTTCTTATCCGAGGTCGGACGCCTTGTTCACATGACCAAAGAGGTTAACCCCGTTAGCAAGCTGACAAGGTGGGATGACTCCACGCCCTGCTACTTGTGCATTGTCAATTGCTTGATCAATATTAATTTAATACTCCTTTCTGTCAAGAAGTGAGAGAACGCCTGAAGGAACTTGTGTCGTCCTTCAATACATTATACACTCACGAACAAGAGAACCGCGAATATTATACATGCTGATTAATAAATGAAGAATTATTCATATTCAAGAGACACTGGATTGGTCCGATGCACAAAAGGACATACTGGTATATTGTGCGAACTGCGGCCAAAGGCCTGAGGACTCGAGATGCACCGTTTCTTTCTTGCAGGATTAGCGTGTTAAGAAATCACATGCAGCATATCGTGATAAGAATAACGTTTTTCTGTGGTAACACTTGGCTACTTGTTACTTTTGTCATTAACTGGTACACGTTGGGAACATCTCTTCTTCACTTCCATTATATTTCTATGGTTCGCGTGACCGCCTCCGTGGTCTAGTGGAAGAGCGTCCGCCCTGAGAGCGAAAGGTCCGGGGTTCGATCCCCGGCCGCTTCATACCAAAAGACGTTAAAAGATGGTACTTGTTACCCTGTCTGACGCTCGGCATTAAGGGGCTAAAACAAGGACTGGTCGGATCGGAGTCAGTATACTGTGTCTGAGTGGGATATTCATGTTAAACTGCGGCATGGTATCTCAGTGAGCTAGCACTATAAATTGGCATCAGTTTGCACTAGTACAAGCAACCACACAAACACACACACACGTACATGCACGTAGCTATATAAGTGCAATAATTTGGACGCGACGTTAAACCCCATTTCACCTCACCTCACCTATGGTTCGCGTTTCTTTTGGCGGTGAGTATATGTGATTCGAACCCACACTTGCCAGAGTGAGGCACCTAATCGCCAGAACACAAAGTCAGCGATCTAACCCACTCAGCCACCGAGGCTTCCACAAAAATGAAAAGTCCTACGACTGGTAGTCTAGATCAGTACTTTGAGTACCCCTCTGACAAGTGTAAATTGGCACGGCTCCCATGGCCGAAAGCTATGAATACACAATGCCTTTTTTAGAAGACGATTAGGTGCTTCACTCTGGCAAGTGTGGGTTCGAATCCCGGACGGGACTCAACCCCCCAAAAGTACGAGAATCTGTATTTTCCTAAGAAAGAGTTATCCCAAATATAACATATGTTACATTTGACCACTTTCCAAAAAAGGCATTGTGTATTTAAAACGCTGTACTCTGCCATATTCAAAATATATGACGTCAGTCTGTAAATAATCTCGTCTTGGCTACATAATGCTGTGCTTGACATCATGAACATCCATCCGCGTAATTGAAATACGATGACAAGCATTCGCCATAGTCGCCGAGCCTGACCACCCGGTCCATTTAGTCACCTCTTTAGGATAAACATACTCTTACTCAGAAATGCCACAAAGCAGTGAGTCAAAGAGAAATTTCAAATGCAGATGCAATGCGGTAGGTAAATATACTTCCTACACTACCCTGCTTACAGTTTCAGACCCTGCTGACTTCCCACACATACTGCTGACGGCTTTCAAGCTTGCTGACGATTTCAGACGACTACCTAGCCTGCTGACATCTTCACACCCACCCACACACCCACCTGATGACTTCATATACACCCTGCTGACGACATCACATACACCCTGCTGACGACATCACATACACCCTGCTGACGACATCACATACACCCTGCTGACGACATCACATACACCCTGCCGACGACATCACATACGCCCTGCTGACGACATCACATACACCCTGCTGACGACATCACATACACCCTGCTGAAGACATCACATACACCCTCCTGACGACATCACATACACCCTGCTGACGACATCACATACACCCTGCTGACGACATCACATACACCCTGCTGACGACATCACATACACCCTGCTGACGACATCACAAACACCCTGCTGACGACATCACATACACCCTGCCGACGACATCACATACACCCTGCTGACGACATCACATACACCCTGCTGACGACATCACATACACCCTGCTGAAGACATCACATACACCCTCCTGACGACATCACATACACCCTGCTGACGACATCTAATACACCCTGCTGACGACATCACATACGCCCTGCTGGCGACATCACATACACCCTGCTGACGACATCACATACACCCTGCTGACGACATCACATACACCCTGCCGACGACATCACATACACCCTGCTGACGACATCACATACACCCTGCTGACGACATCACATACACCCTGCTGAAGACATCACATACACCCTCCTGAAGACATCACATACACCCTGCTGACGACATCACATACACCCTGCTGACGACATCACATACGCCCTGCTGACGACATCACATACACCCTGCTGACGACATCACATACACCCTGCTGACGATATCACATACACCCTGCTGACGACATCACATACACCCTGCTGACGACATCACATACACCCTGCTGAAGACATCACATACACCCTGCTGAAGACATCACATACGCCCTGCTGATGACATCACATACACCCTGCTGATGTCTTCCCAAACACCCTGCTGATGACTTCCAACACACCCTGCTGATGACTTCTCACGCACCCTGCTGATGACTTCTCACGCACCCTGCTGATGACTTCCAACACACCATGCTGATGACTTCCAACACACCCTGCTGATGACTTCCAACAAACCCTGCTGATGACTTCCCACACACCCTGCTGATGACTTCCCACACACCCTGCTGATGACAACCTACACACCCTGCTGATGTCTTCCCACACACCCTGCTGACGACTAAACACATACCCTGCTGATTACTTCCCACACACCCTGCTGATGTCTTCCAAAACACCCTGCTGATGACTTCCCACACACCCTGCTGATGTCTTCCAACACACCCTGCTGATGTCTTCCAACACACCCTGCAGATGACAACTTACACACCCTGCTGATGTCTTCCCACAAACCCTGCTGATGTCTTCCCACACACCCTGCTGATGTCTTCCCACACATCCTGCTGGTGACAACCCACACACCCTGCTGATGTCTTCCCACACACCATGCTGATGTCTTCCCACACACCCTGCTGATGTCTTCCCACACACCCTGCTGATGACTTCCCACACACCCTGCTGATGACTAACCACACACAATGCTGATTTCTTCCCACTCACCCTGCTGATGTCTTCCCACACACCATGCTGATGACTTCCCACACACCCTGCTGATGTCTTCCCACATACCCTGCTGACGACTAAACAAACACCCGGTTGATGACTTCCCACACACCCTGCTGATGTCTTCCCGCACACCATGCTGAAGACTTCCCACACACCCTGCTGATGACTTCCCACACACCATGCTGATGACTTCCCACACACCATGCTGATGACAACCCAAACATCCTGCTGATGACTACCCACACACCATGCTGATGACTACCCACACACCATGATGATGACTACCCACACACCCTGATGACGACTTCCCACACACCATGCTGATGACTACCCACTCACCAGCAGGGTTTGTGGAACGACATCAGCAGGATGTGTGGGTAGTCATCAACATGGTGTGTGGGTAGTCATCAGCAGGGTGTGTGGGAAGACATCAGCAGGGTGTGTGGGTAGTCAACAGCAGGGTATGTGGGTAGTCGTCAGCATGGTGTGTTGCCGACAGTTCAAGGCAATATTGACATTTTGTTTGTCCGTTTCTCTGTTAATATTTGCCAATTATTTTAATAAATCGTGTTACTGTCCGAATTGTTATAGGACTTATAGGACAACATCAATACTTGGAATGAGGGCATATTTTCTCCTATAGGCCTATATTTGTGAATGGTCTTAGTGTACGTTTGACGTCTGTCAAACTGTCCTCCCAGTCGCTTGGTCTGAATCTATCCTTGTCCTAAATATCATTGTATCAGATATTAGCACAAATTATGTTTGCTCAACATGTTCGATCTATTCGGACACTTTGTACAGTATAAGGACAATTTCACTTGTGACGGAGATGACCACCAACCAAGATGGCGGCCACTGACGCTACGTTGGCGTAAAGATAATGTCCATTTAATTATAACAACTTGTCTCCGTGTCCTGAATATTTTTACTGTGTCCTAATTGTATTCGGACAAATAGGACAAAACAAGGACATTTTGTAATCACTTGCTTGTGTTGGAAATGACATTACCTATGCCATGCTTGGGATATGAAAGCCATCCAACTTGTGTTCTGATTGGCTAAGAAAGGTCACATGACCTGTTAATGATGCCTATAAGTACCATTATGGGTCAAGGTCTAGGACACTTCTACTCATCATTCACTACCACTAGGTACATTTTTTAGGCCAAATTTAGAAGAAATCTCTTCACATTTTATTAGTTAAAATAACGACCTATTATATCCTTTCGCATTGGGATCAAACGCCTCAGCATTTCAAGAGCCTTCCAACGAGCCATCGTGCACTAAAATCGCTCAATATTTAAGAAAAAAATGTGTTTTTCACCTGTCAAGTAAAAGGACTTCCAAGTCAGCAAACGGACAAGACATTGTTCTGCCTTGTGTGTTTGAGAAACGCGCCAATTTTCGTTTTTTTTAAAAGTAAATGTGCAGGTCTTTTGAAACACTTTGCAGAGATCAAATCTTTTGAAATCTTTTGGAAACCTTGACAGGGTTACATTTGCTATCCAACTATCTTCAAATAATCACGATGGTGTCGCGCATGCGCGTGCGGTAGCACCCTAACAGAGGCCTCTGACATCAATTTGGACACCTTCAAACGGTTGTATTTCCCTAACGACCTATTATATGTCCGTCGGATTCGGTATCAAACGTCTCAGAATTTCAACAGCTTTCCAACGAGCCATGATGCACTAAAATCGCTTAATATTGAAGAAAAACGTGTTTTTCACCTCTCCAACAAAAAGACTTCCAAGTCAGCAGACGGACAAGACATTGTTCTGCCTTGTGTGTTTGAGAAACGCGCCAATTTTCGTTTTTTTTTAAGTAAATGTACAGGTCATTTGAAACACTTTGCAGAGACCAAATCTTTTGAAATCGTTTTGTAAATCTTGACAGGGTTACATTGGCTATCCAACTATGTTAAAATAACCACGATAGTGTCGCGCATGCGCGTGCTGTAGCACCCTAACAGAGGCCTCTGACGTCAATATGGACACCTACAAACGGTTGTATGTCCCTAACGACCCATTATATGTCAGTCGGATTTGGTATCAAACGCCTCAGAATTTCAAGAGCTTTCCAAAGAGCCATCATGCACTAAAATCACTTAATATTGAAGAAAAACGTGTTTTTCATCTCTCCAACAAAAAGACGTCCAAATCAGCAGACGGACAAGACATTGTTCTGCCTTCTGTGTTTGAGAAACGTGCTCCAACTTTCGTTGTTTGGAGTAAATGTGCAGGTCTTTTGAAACACTTTGCAGAGACCAAATCTTTTGAAATCTTTTGGAAACCTTGACAGGGTTACATTGGCTATCCGATTATGTTAAAATAATCACGATGGTGTCGCGCATGCGCGTGCTGTAGCACCCTAACAGAGGCCTCTGACGTCAATATGGACACCTACAAACGGTTGTATTTCCATAACGACCTATTATATGTCAGTCGGATTTGGTATCAAACGCCTCAGAATTTCAAGAGCTTTCCAACGAGCCATGATGCACTAAAATCGCTTAATATTGAAGAAAAACGTGTTTTTCACCTCTCCAACAAAAAGACTTCCAAGTCAGCAGACGGACAAGACATTGTTCTGCCTTGTGTGTTTGAGAAACGCGCCAATTTTCGTTTTTTTTAAAGTAAATGTACAGGTCTTTTGAAACACTTTGCAGAGACCAAATCTTTTGAAATCGTTTTGTAAATCTTGACAGGGTTACATTGGCTATCCAACTATGTTAAAATAAGCACGATGGTGTCGCGCATGCGCGTCCTGTAGCACCCTAACAGAGGCCTCTGACGTCAATATGGACACCTACAAACGGTTGTATTTCCATAACGACCTATTATATGTCCGTCGGATTTGGTATCAAACGCCTCAGAATTTCAAGAGCTTTCCAACGAACCATCATGCACTAAAATCACTTAATATTGAAGAAAAACGTGTTTTTCACCTCTCCAACAAAAAGACTTCCAAGTCAGCAGACGGACAAGACATTGTTCTGCCTTCTGTGTTTGAGAAACGTGCTCCAACTTTCGTTGTTTGGAGTAAATGTGCAGGTCTTTTGAAACACTTTGCAGAGACCAAATCTTTTGAAATCTTTTGGAAACCTTGACAGGGTTACATTGGCTATCCGACTATGTTAAAATAACCACGATGGTGTCGCACATGCGCGTGCGGTAGCACCCTAACAGAAGCCTCTGACATCAATATGGACACCTTCAAACGGTTGTATTTCCCTAACGACCCATTATATGTCAGTCGGATTTGGTATCAAACGCCTCAGAATTTCAAGAGCTTTCCAACGAGCCATCATGCACTAAAATCGCTTAATATTGGAGAAAAACGTGTTTTTCATCTCTCCAACAAAAAGACTTCCAAGTCAGCAGACGGACAAGACATTGTTCTGCCTTGTGTGTTTGAGAAACGCGCCAATTTTCGTTTTTTTTAAGTAAATGTACAGGTCTTTTGAAACACTTTGCAGAGACCAAATCTTTTGAAATCTTTTGGAAACCTTGACAGGGTTACATTGGCTATCCAACTATGTTAAAATAACCACGATGGTGTCGCACATGCGCGTGCGGTAGCACCCTAACAGAGGCCTCTGACGTCAATTTGGACACCTTCAAACGGTTGTATTTCCATAACGACCCATTATATGTTTGTCGGATTTGGTATCAAACGCCTCAGAATTTCAAAAGCTTTCCAACGAGCCATCATGCACTAAAATCGCTTAATATTGAAGAAAAACGTGTTTTTCACCTCTCCAACAAAAAGACTTCCAAGTCAGCAGACGGACAAGACATTGTTCTGCCTTGTGTGTTTGAGAAACGCGCCAATTTTCGTTTTTTTTATTAAATGTGCAGGTCTTTTGAAACACTTTGCAGAGATGAAATCTTTTGAAATATTTTGGAAACCTTGATAGGGTTACATTGGCTATCCGACTATGTTAAAATAACCACGATGGTGTCGCGCATACGCGTGCGGTAACACCCTAACAGAGGCCTCTGACGTCAATTTGGACACCTTCAAACGGTTGTATTTCCCTAACGACCCATTACATGTCTGTCGGATCTGGTATCAACGCCTCAGAATTTCAAGAGCTTTCCAACGAGCCATCATGCACTAAAATCGCTTAATATTGAAGAAAAACGTGTTTTTCACATGTCCAACAAAAAGACTTCCATGTCAGCAGACGGACAAGACATTGTTCTGCCTTGTGTGTTTGAGAAACGCGCCAATTTTCGTTTTTTAAAGTAAATGTACAGGTCTTTTTAAACACTTTGCAGAGACCAAATCTTTTGAAATCTTTTGGAAACCTTGACAGGGTTACATTGGCTATCCAACTATGTTAAAATAACCACGATGATGTCGCGCATGCGCGTGCGGTAGCACCCTAACAGAGGCCTCTGACGTCAATTTGGACACCTTCAAACGGTTGTATTTCCCTAACGACCCATTATATGTCTGTCGCATCTGGTATCAACGCCTCCGAATTTCAAGAGCTTTCCAACGAGCCATCATGCACTAAAATCGCTTAATATTGAAGAAAAACGTGTTTTTCACATGTCCAACAAAATGACTTCCAAGTCAGCAGACGGACAAGACATTGTTCTGCCTTGTGTGTTTGAGAAACGCGCTAATTTTCATTTTTTTTAAGTAAATGTACAGGTCTTTTGAAACACTTTGCAGAGACCAAATCTTTTGAAATCTTTTGGAAACCTTGACAGGGTTACATTGGCTATCCAACTATGTTAAAATAACCACGATGGTGTCGCACATGCGCGTGCGGTAGCACCCTAACAGTGGCCTCTGACGTCAATTTGGACACCTTCAAACGGTTGTATTTCCCTAACGACCCATTATATGTCTGTCGGATTTGGTATCAAACGCCTCAGAATTTCAAGAGCTTTCCAACGAGCCATGATGCACTAAAATCGCTTAATATTGAAGAAAATGGTGTTTTTCACCTCTCCAACAAAAAGACTTCCAAGTCAGCAGACGGACACGACATTGTTCTGCCTTGTGTGTTTGAGAAACGCGCCAATTTTCGTTTTTTTAAAGTAAATGTGCAGGTCTTTTCAAACACTTTGCAGAGACCAAATCTTTTGAAATCTTTTGGAAACCTTGACAGGGTTACATTGGCTATCCGACTATGTTAAAATAACCACGATGGTGTCGCGCATCCGCGTGCGGTAGCACCCTAACAGAGGCCTCTGACGTCAATTTGAACACCTTCAAACGGTTGTATTTCCCTAACGACCCATTATATGTCTGTCGGATCTGGTATCAACGCCTCAGAATTTCAAGAGCTTTCCAACGAGCCAGCATGCACTAAAATCACTTAATATTGAAGAAAAACGTGTTTTTCACCTCTCCAACAAAAAGACTTCCAAGTCAGCAGACGGACAAGACATTGTTCTGCCTTGTGTGTTTGAGAAACGCGCCAATTTTCGGTTTTTTTTATTAAATGTGCAGGTCTTTTGAAACACTTTGCAGAGACCAAATCTTTTGAAATCTTTTGGAAACCTTGACAGGGTTACATTGGCTATCCGACTATGTTAAAATAAGCACGATGGTGTCGCGCATGCGCGTGCGGTAGCACCCTAACAGAGGCCTCTGACGTCAATTTGGACACCTTCAAACGGTTGTATTTCCCTAACGACCCATTATATGTCTGTCGGATCTGGTATCAACGCCTCAGAATTTCAAAAGCTTTCCAACGAGCCATCATGAACTAAAATCGCTTCATATTGAAGAAAAACGTGTTTTTCACCTCTCCAACAAAAAGACTTCCAAGTCAGCAGACGGACAAGACATTGTTCTGCCTTGTGTGTTTGAGAAACACGCTAATTTTCGTTTTTTTAAAGTAAATGTACAGGTCTTTTGAAACACTTTGCAGAGACCAAATCTTTTCAAATCTTTTGGAAACCTTGACAGGGTTACATTGGCTATCCGACTATGTTAAAATAACCACGATGGTGTCGCGCATGCGTTAGCACCCCAACAGAGGCCTCTGACATCAATTTGGACACCTTCAAACGGTTGTATTTCCCTAACGACCCATTATATGTCCGTCGGATTTGGTATCAAACGCCTCAGAATTTCAAGAGCTTTCCAACGAGCCATGATGCACTAAAATCACTTAATATTGAAGAAAAACGTGTTTTTCACCTCTCCAACAAAAAGACTTCCAAGTCAGCAGACGGACAAGACATTGTTCTGCCTTGTGTGTTTGAGAAACGCGCCAATTTTCGTTGTTTGGAGTAAATGTACAGGTCTTTTGAAACACTTTGCAGAGACCAAATCTTTTGAAATTTTTTTGTAAACCTTGACAGGGTTACATTGGCTATCCAACTATGTTAAAATAAGCACGATGGTGTCGCGCATGCGCGTGCTGTAGCACCCTAACAGAGGGCTCTGACGTCAATTTGGACACCTTCAAACGGTTGTATTTCCCTAACGACCCATTATATATATGTCGGATTTCTATCAACGCCTCCGAATTTAGAGAGCTTTCCAACGAGCCATCATGCACTAAAATCGCTTAATATTGAAGAAAAACGTGTTTTTCACCTGTCGAACAAAACGATTCCCATGTCAGCAGACGGACAAGACATTGTTCTGCCTTGTGTGTGTGAGAAACGCGCCAATTTTCGTTTTTTTAAGTAAATGTGCAGGTCTTTTGAAACACTTTGCAGAGACCAAATCTTTTCAAATCTTTTGGAAACCTTGAAAGGGTTACATTAGCTATCCAACAATGTTAAAATAATCACGATGGTGTCGCGCATGCGCGTGCGGTAGCACCCTAACAGAGGCCTCTGACGTCAATTTGGACACCTACAAACGGTTGTATTTCCCTAACGACCCATTATATGTCTGTCGGATTTGGTATCAAACGCCTCAGAATTTCAAGAGCTTTCCAACGAGCCATCATGCACTAAAATCGCTTAATATTGAAGAAAAACGTGTTTTTCACCTCTCCAACAAAAAGACTTCCAAGACAGCAGACGGACAAGACATTGTTCTGCCTTGTGTGTTTGAGAAACGCGCCAATTTTCGTTTTTTTTTTAAGTAAAGGTGCAGCTCTTTTGAAACACTTTGCAGAGACCAAATCTTTTGAAATCTTTTGGAAACCTTGACAGGGTTACATTGGCTATCCAACAATGTTAAAATAAGCACGATGGTGTCGCGCATGCGCGTGCAGTAGCACCCTAACAGAGGCCTCTGACGTCAATTTGGACACCTACAAACGGTTGTATTTCCCTAACGACCCATTATATGTTTTTCGGATTTGGTACCAAACGTCTCAGAATTTCAAGAGCTTTCCAACGAGCCAGCATGCACTAAATTGCTTAATATTTAAGAAAAATGTGTTTTTTCCCCACTCCAGCAACTGGCTTCCAAGTCAGCAGACGGACAAGACATTATTCTACCTTGTGTGTGTGAGAAACGCGCCAATTTTCGTTTTTTTAAGTAAATGTGCAGGTCTTTTGAAACACTTTGCAGAGACCAAATCTTTTCAAATCTTTTGGAAACCTTGAAAGGGTTACATTGGCTATCCGACTATGTTAAAATAAGCACGATGGTGTCGCGCATACGCGTGCGGTAGCACCCTAACAGAGGCCTCTGACGTCAATTTGGACACCTACAAACGGTTGTATTTCCATAACGACCCATTATATGTTTGTCGGATTTGGTATCAAACGCCTCAGAATTTCAAGAGCTTTCCAACGAGCCATCATGCACTAAAATCGCTTAATATTGAAGAAAAACGTGTTTTTCACCTCTCCAACAAAAAGACTGCCAAGACAGCAGGCGGACAAGACATTGTTCTGCCTTGTGTGTTTGAGAAACGCGCCAATTTTCGGGTTTTTTTATTAAATGTGCAGGTCTTTTGAAACACTTTGCAGAGACCAAATCTTTTGAAATCTTTTGGAAACCTTGACAGGGTTACATTGGCTATCCGACTATGTTAAAATAACCACGATGGTGTCGCGCTTGCGCGTGCGGTAGCACCCTAACAGAGGCCTCTGACGTCAATTTGGACACCTTCAAACGGTTGTATTTCCCTAACGACCCATTATATGTCTGTCGGATCTGGTATCAACGCCTCAGAATTTCAAAAGCTTTCCAACGAGCCATCATGAACTAAAATCGCTTCATATTGAAGAAAAACGTGTTTTTCACACGTCCAACAAAAAGACTTCCAAGTCAGCAGACGGACAAGACATTGTTCTGCCTTGTGTGTTTGAGAAACGCGCCAATTTTCGTTGTTTGGAGTAAATGTACAGGTCTTTTGAAACACTTTGCAGAGACCAAATCTTTTGAAATTTTTTTGTAAACCTTGACAGGGTTACATTGGCTATCCAACTATGTTAAAATAAGCACGATGGTGTCGCGCATGCGCGTGCTGTAGCACCCTAACAGAGGGCTCTGACGTCAATTTGGACACCTTCAAACGGTTGTATTTCCCTAACGACCCATTATATATATGTCGGATTTCTATCAACGCCTCCGAATTTAGAGAGCTTTCCAACGAGCCATCATGCACTAAAATCGCTTAATATTGAAGAAAAACGTGTTTTTCACCTCTCCAACAAAACTATTCCCATGTCAGCAGACGGACAAGACATTGTTCTGCCTTGTGTGTGTGAGAAACGCGCCAATTTTCGTTTTTTTAAGTAAATGTGCAGGTCTTTTGAAACACTTTGCAGAGACCAAATCTTTTCAAATCTTTTGGAAACCTTGAAAGGGTTACATTAGCTATCCAACAATGTTAAAATAATCACGATGGTGTCGCGCATGCGCGTGCGGTAGCACCCTAACAGAGGCCTCTGACGTCAATTTGGACACCTACAAACGGTTGTATTTCCATAACGACCCATTATATGTCGGTCGGATTTGGTATCAAACGCCTCAGAATTTCAAGAGCTTTCCAACGAGCCATGATGCACTAAAATCGCTTAATATTGAAGAAAAACGTGTTTTTCACCTCTCCAACAAAAAGACTTCCAAGACAGCAGACGGACAAGACATTGTTCTGCCTTGTGTGTTTGAGAAACGCGCCAATTTTCGGTTTTTTTTAAGTAAAGGTGCAGGTCTTTTGAAACACTTTGCAGAGACCAAATCTTTTGAAATCTTTTGGAAACCTTGATAGGGTTACATTGGCTATCCAACAATGTTAAAATAAGCACGATGGTGTCGCGCATGCGCGTGCAGTAGCACCCTAACAGAGGCCTCTGACGTCAATTTGGACACCTACAAACGGTTGTATTTCCCTAACGACCCATTATATGTTTTTCGGATTTGGTATCAAACGTCTCAGAATTTCAAGAGCTTTCCAACGAGCCAGCATGCACTAAATCGCTTAATATTTAAGAAAAATGTGTTTTTTCCCCACTCCAGCAACTGACTTCCAAGTCAGCAGACGGACAAGACATTATTCTACCTTGTGTGTGTGAGAAACGCGCCAATTTTCGTTTTTTTATTAAATGTGCAGGTCTTTTGAAACACTTTAAAGAGACCAAATCTTTTCAAATCTTTTGGAAACCTTGAAAGGGTTACATTGGCTATCAGACTATGTTAAAATAAGCACGATGGTGGCGCGCATACGCCTGCGGTAGCACCCTAACAGAGGCCTCTGACGTCAATTTGGACACCTACAAACGGTTGTATTTCCCTAACGACCCATTATATGTTTGTCGGATTTGGTATCAAACGTCTCAGAATTTCAAGAGCTTTCCAACGAGCCAGCATGCACTAAATCGCTTAATATTAAAGAAAAATGTGTTTTTTCCCCACTCCAGCAACTGACTTCCAAGTAAGCAGACGGACAAGACATTGTTCTGCCTTGTGTGTTTGAAAAACGCGCCAATTTTCGTTTTTTTTTATTAAATGTGCATTTCTCTTGAAACACTTTCCAGAGACCAAATCTTTTGAAATCTTTTTGAAACCTTGACAGGGTTACATTGGCTATCCGACTATGTTAAAATAACCACGATGGTGTCGCGCATGCGCGTGCTGTAGCACCCTAACAGAGGCCTCTGACGTCAATTTTGACACCTTCAAACGGTTGTATTTCCCTAACGACCCATTATATGTCTGTCGGATTTGGTATCAAACGCCTCAGAATTTCAAGAGCTTTCCAACGAGCCATCATGCACTAAAATCACTTAATATTGAAGAAAAACGTGTTTTTCACCTCTCCAACAAAAAGACTGCCAAGACAGCAGACGGACAAGACATTGTTCTGCCTTGTGTGTTTGAGAAACGCGCCAATTTTCGTTTTTTTTAAAGTAAAGGTGCAGGTCTTTTGAAACACTTTGCAGAGACCAAATCTTTTGAAATCTTTTGGAAACCTTGAGAGGGTTACATTGGCTATCCAACAATGTTAAAATAAGCACGATGGTGTCGCGGATACGCCTGCGGTAGCACCCTAACAGAGGCCTCTGACGTCAATTACGACACCTACAAACGGTTGTATTTCCCTAACGACCCATTATATGTCTGTCGGATTTGGTATCAAACGCCTCAGAATTTCAAGAGCTTTCCAACGAGCCATATACGCGTTCCCTTACTTCTTTCCTTCAGTATATTTCAATACGTCAGTATTGTGTGACAGTGTCATAGTGGCGATACAAAAATGTTATACACGACAGCGCCAGAGTAACATATCTACTGACGTACTGATTGACTGAGTGAGTGTGGCTGTTTCAGGTCGCTGTTAAAGTGGGGGTCAGTTATTTCAGTGACAATGTACTCATAATGCGCCAAGTAGGAACGTGGGTTAAACAATGTCCACGGATAATCTAGGATTCGAACCCACGACCTACAGGGCGTACTGAAGCAGTTTCTAAATTCCTGGATCTATACTAACACTCCTTGTAGACCGAACATCAAAGACATATCACGATCATTGATATACAGTAAACTTCGGTTATAACGAACTCAAAGGGACCACTTATTTTAGTTCGTAATAACCGTTGTTCTTTATAAGCATATATACAGCAAATGTCTGAGACTAAAAATAAGTTCGTTATGTCGGTCAATTTGTTATAAGCGTGTTCGTTATAAACGTAGTTTACTGTAGTAAACTCTATACAGTCTAACCTCGTTAACCCGAACATATTTAACACTATATGTCCTAGTGGATGTATATATCTAATGGCTTATTCTATACTATTGCTCTCCAGTCTCGAAACCAATGTGTGTTCGATAGTTCCGACGACTTTGTGATTTCGACTGTAATTTGCAATGTCAATACCAGAGAATCGCCAGTCTCGAAACAGATCCCAAGTAGCGGTGAACATTACACAAATAATTACTCTTGACGAGGTCAGTATGCGAAAACAAGGCCCGAGGACCCGACCCCTGAGGGGTCGGGTATGAGGCTGGGATTTTATCGAAAAAATAAAATTGTCCCCTAAAATTCTTGAAAAACATTACGCTTCAGACTGTTGAATAAAGAAGAAATTACCTGCTACAAAAATTACATTGTTGCAATGTGTTCTCTATAAAAAAAACTCAGTTTTATCTGGTTTTGTAGCTGCAGCTGAAAAAAAATATCTCAACAGATTATAAGTAGAAATCGCAAAGTCGTCGGAACTATCGAACACACAACGGTTTGGAGACTGGAGACCAATAGTATAGAAAATGCCAATAGATATATACATCCAGTGCGACATATAGTGTTAAATGTGTTCGGGTTAACGAGGTTAGACTGTATAGAGTTTACTACAGTAAACTACGTTTATAACGAACACGATTATAACGAATTGACCGACATAACGAACATTTTTTTAGTTCAAGTCATTTGTTGTATATGTGCTGTATATATGCTTATAACGAACAACGGTTATTACGAACTAAAATTAGTGGTCCCTTTGAGTTCGGTATAACCGTTGTTTACTGTATATCAATGATCGTGATATGTCTTTGCTGTTTCGGTCTACAAGGAGTGTTAGTATAGATCCAGGAATTTAGAAACTGCTTCAGTACGCCCTGTAGGTCGTGGGTTCGAATCCTACATTATTCATGGACATGGTTTAACCCACATTCCTACTTGGGGCATTATGAGTACATTGTCACTGAAATAACTGACCCCCAAATTAACAGCGACCTGAAACCGCCACACCCACTCAGTCAGTCCGTTAGTAGATATGTTACCCTGGCGCTGTCGTGTATAACATGTTTGTATCGCAACTGTGGCACTGTCACACAATACTGACGTATTGAAATATACTGAAGGAAAGAAGTAAGGGAACGGGTATCAAAGGGAAATGTGTTTTGTTTGTTGTTTAACGTCGCACTCAGCAATATTCCAGCTATATGATATAATAACCGAGTCAATCCAGTGATTGACATGATGAGCACCGATCCAATGGGGATACGATGACATGCATCAACTAAGTCAGCGAGGCTGACCACTCGATCCCGTGAGTCGCCTCTTACGACAAGCATAGTCGCCTTTTACGGCAAGCATGGGTTGCTGAAGACCTATTCTACCCTGGATCTTCACGGGTAGGGAAATATGAAAGTGGACGCAGCAGAAAGCAGGCGCTGCTTCATTGCCTCTTGTTCAGGCCGGGAATATGTACATACAAGTAATTTATCTCAACATTATGTTAATTATTTAAAAAGTAATGCTTGGTTTGAACTATATTTAATTATTTCGTTCCTTCAGTACATCTCCGTGATGAATGTTTCAATCGTGTTTGTTATGATTCTAGTACGACATGATACAAAAAGCGGTATTTCACCAATGTCGACGTGTCATTTTCACCAATACAGAAAAGAAGAGGTAATTACAACAGAAACACAAATCTCACATTAAATTAATGTTTATTTTTGTTGCTTCTCCGTTAGTCCAGCTGTGGTGTGATGGAGCGCTTCCTACTTCATCAACTTCCTGAAAGATGAAGAGAGTTGTTCAAGTTAAACGTGTCAAAATAAACTTTGGCTAATGAAGTCTTCAACCAAACCAAAAGCTGACATTTGTGTTTGGTTCACGCTGCACACAGCAATATTTCAGCTACTCGGCCTGTAAGTGGTCGAGTCTGGACCAGACAAACCAGTGGTTGGTGTTATGAGGGGCCTTCCCACTAAGTCACTGATCCTGACCACCCGACCCAGCTAAGTCGCCTCTTGTGACAAGCAACGGAGTGCTGGGCACCGATTCCTACCCGGTTCCTTACAAGACATGCAGACAGCAACTACTGCTACCACCAGCAACTACAACTGCTGCTACTACTCCTACTGATGTTGTTGCTACAACTATTATTACACCTTGTTTAATTAATGAACCATGTCTACAAGATTTCGCTAAATATGTTTTCAACGAAACCAAAAGTTCACATTTGTGTTTAGTTGTTCCTTTACACAGCAGTCAGTAATATTTCAACTATTTTTATTTCTGTAAATCATCGGGTCTGGGCCAGACAAAAATAAATATATTACATTGATATGATTAAAACATATCTTGACCACCTGATCCAGTCGCCTCTTTATGACAAGCTCTTGTTCAGACTACCAATGCTTCTTTTTAATAAATTGACCGTTTTTACTAGGAATGTGGCTTCTGGTTCGATTGAGTAGACATTTTGATCAAGTTATGTGTGATAGGAAAAAAGCGTCTTTACGGCCACGTGGCAAGGAATGGTTGACATTGTTTATGTTAACACACTTACCTGAGATGCTCGGAATATTTGTCGAAGTCGGCCTCGTTGATCTGTCCAGCATCTCTCTTGCTCCTCAGACTCGCAAAAGTATCTGCAAAAAGACCGTCATGACATCAGACAGTTATTTCGATGTCAATTGACTTCAGATGAACATCGAGTAACTCAACAGCTAGATCTGATACCTGAGAAGGTACACGGTTGTACCAGCCGTGAACCAATATCGCGGGTTCTACGTAATTTGTCAGCTTAATGTTCGCAGGCTTTAGAAAAGTATAAAAGTCTTCGACCTTCATCACTTTGGGTTTTTCCCCCACACGTTATATGGATAAAAATATTGTTCAAAGTTACGTAAATCACAACTGATTCAATCACTGAAGCTGAGATAATATGATGACATCACATTTTGTCACAAAATACAAAGAAGTAAGATTGTCTGGCTTGATGTTTATGAACGGTCTTTCAACGTCATCTCGGCGTGGCCGCTAAACATGGGAAGAAGACCACAAGGGAAGTTGGTCGAATGGCAAAAACAATTCAAAAAAGGGAACGATCGTGGCATTCGACTAATAGACAAGTAATCAACCTTACTCTCGACATTTGTGTAACGAGGGAATATCATGATGTCACTGATCAACCTTAAAATACTTATCAACGCGGCGTAAAATACAACTCACTCAATCACGATGGCTTAGATAATATGATCACAACATGTTTTGTCACGAAGGCAGATATGTAAGAATGTTTCGCTGGATTAAAGGTCTTTCAATGTCATCTCGGCGTGGCCGCTAAGCGTGGGAAGAAGACCACAAGGGAAGAACAAATCAAAGGGAACGAACATAGCATTCGGGGGAGACCCAGGATGCTTTGAGGGAGACGGTTCCACACAAGTAGAAGTGTTTTTGTCAAATAAACCATCTATGCCTCTTTCATGTTCATAATCAACTTTACTCTCGACACTTGTATATCTGTACAACGAGGGAATATCATGATGTCACTAATCAACCCTCAGAAGGTAGTATTTATCAGTCCCAGTTATCCTGCTGTTAAATAGCTCTTGAAGTATGATTATAAGGTAGAATAGTATGATATTTACCTTCAGTAATCTGGCTCTTGTCGAACTCTGCTGGGGCCTGAAAATGGATAGATGAGAGTTGTACATTTTAAAATATCAATTGAGACTGAGAGAAAGAATGCATCATACATTTCAATTTCCACATTGCTCACATATCATACGAAAACGCTGTGTGATATGATGTACAGTAAACTACGTTTATAACGAACACGCTTATAACGAACTGACGGATATAGCGAACTTACTTTTTTGTCCCGACTAATTGCTGTAGCTATGTTGTATATATGCTTATAACGAACTACGGTTATAACGAACTAAAATTAGCGGTCCCTTCGAGTTCGTTATATCCGAAGTTTACTGTACCCCAGACTGACAGAGAAAACAAAATGCATTTGAATTTCCACATTACTCACACATCATACCAAACTATGGCGTGATAAAATGTACCCCTGACGTAAAACATTAAAGTATGTTTTGTGTATCGGGAATAATATTGAATTCATCACGTTACCAAAACATCCTCTACAGAGTTGGACCCGTGAAATTCGGGGTAGAATAGGTCTTCAGCAACCCATGCTTGCCGTAAAAGGCGACTATGCTTTTCTTGAGAGGCGACTAACAGGATCGGGTTGTCAGGCTCGCTGACTTGGTTGATGCATGTCATCGTATCCCAATTGCGTGGGTCGATGGTCATGATATTAATCACCGGATTGTGTGGTCCAGACTCGATTTTTTACAGTCCGCCGTCATATAGCTGCAATATTGCCGAGTGCGGCGTAAAACAACAAACCAACCAATCTACAGAGTTGTGCCTAACAAATGTCTGAATAACGGATATATACTCACTTCAGCACTGGTCTGGATGACCAGGAAGACGCACGCAAGGGCGACAACTGCGTAGAATCTGAATGACGACATCGTGACTGAAAGAGAATAATCTATTATGTCAAATATCCGTTTCACAGATCACTCATCGTGACTGGAAGAGAACAGTTTATCACAGACCACTCAACTATTATGCGAACAGACAAAATCCAGCCTTGATTTACCTATTCAAAGAAACGGCTAAATTCAAGCGTTTATAAATCTGAGAATAGAAGAGTACCGTCACATTGCCTGCATTGTTCGTGAAGTAATATTATTTCAATATATATCTTAAGTTTATTGTCTCGTTAAGTAGAAATATTACTCATCCAGTACAAAGGCTATGTTAAATATATGGAACATCAATATAATATAAAATTTTATCTAGCCAGACATCAAACATGGTCATGGATTTAAAATGAACATGAAACAGCAAGTGTTTTAAATTATTTGATGAACATCTGGTAGGTATTGATTACGTGAAGCTGGATGTAGAAAACTAACGCCATCAGAGAAATTAATCAAACACTTGTATAAACTTCAACAAACGTCAATCCCATTGTAAACAGGGAAATCACATCACTGGAAGGAACTTCGTTGTCAAGAGCAAATAATTAAATGGTTTCGCTGATGAAACAATAAACAGACTTGTAAAGTATACATACCTACTTCGGCTTCTACAGTGGGATATAGGCCAGAACAGGTGCCTGTAACACCTTATATAGTCCTCACCCATCTCACGTGGCGTTATCGGACAGAGACTCGTGGCAGTTGACGGTAGGGATGTTTGATGATTCAACGTGTGCTTTAGATATTCGTCATTTGTCATATGGTCGGATATATATGTTTTTTTTTGTGTTCAGGGACATTGGTTCTTAGTTCTAGTAGATACTTATTTATAACAATGTGTGAGGTTGTAAGTTATGTCTAAACTTAAAACTGGTCGTGTTGGATTGTGTTGGGGTGTCAAAAGGACGCCGTATTACAGTAAAACATGGATATAACGAACTACAAGGGACCGGACAGATCAGTTCGTTATATCCGTTGTTCGTTATAAACGTTTTCGCTCGGAAACGTTCGCCATCTTGGATAAAACAAAACACAATACACGTAATTGCAGCATTGACTTGTATTAGCAGTGATCACTTCATAGAATTCAATTGATAACATGTCATAACATTCATTTAAGTACAGTAAAGTACGGTTATAACGAACTCAAAGGGACTACTAATTTTAGTTCGTTATAACCGTAGTTCGTTATAAGCATATATACAGCATAACTACAGCAAATAGTCGGGACCAAAAAAGTAGTTCGTTATATCAGTCAGTTCGTTATAAGCGTGTTCGTTATAACCGTAGGTTACTGTAAACAAGATTGATCCGTCACCGCTGATTGCGTACAGCCAATTGTCAGTGACACTTGACACTGAGTGAGATTTCTCAGTTCGCTATACACATCGCTAATTTGTGATAGACGATGGGTTTGTCGGTGATCAGATATCAGTTCGCTGTATCCGTTAGTTTTCCAAAGAGAGTTCGTTATATTCGTAAATTTTATATGATATCATATAGGAGATTAATCGGGGATTTTCTAACAGTTCGTTGTATCCGTTTGTTCGCGCAATCCGTGTTCGTTATATCCGTGTTCTATTGTATTACAAGTGAGTTAACGTTGTCATTGCGACCAACAGTAAATGTATTAGTACTGCCTAGGGTTTTAAAAGCAGAAGCAACAAATTACAACATTGGCCTACGATGACACAAAACCAGCCAATTTACAGCGACTGACCATCCAACCATTTGAATGGACTGTTACGAGCATGGTGTACAGGGAACCTATTCTCATCCGACAACCAGATGTCATTTCAAATCCTTGCTTGTTTTACATGTGTAGAATAAATCACGCCAGAAGGATATTATGAGATTTAAAACCCGAATCCAAGGGATAACACCGATGGGCGTCGCCCCGATTATGTTTCTAGGTTTGTCAGCACCATACCCGTGCTCGTGGGTTTCACCTAAGTGGTAAACCTCTGAGACCTGCATCACTTCGGGCTTTCCTCCCACATTAAGCTGACACGCCGTGATATAACTTGAATACTGTTAAAAGCGGCGTTAAACCCAACTCACTCACTCACTCATATGCTGAGTGTAACAAAGTTTTGCTTTGTTCTGTTTTTTTTATTTATGCTTGCCTCGGGGGTATTTAACTTAAAATTTACGGCATTAACGTTTTCCTTAATTTGTAACAATACGGTATGCTTTTCACAAAGCAAGCACATCCAATCACCGTCAATTTATTTAAATGTTTGGTACAGAATATTAAACGCTCTAAATGAGTCTGTATTCATTCAACGGAGAACATGAATAATCGTTTCTGTTATCTAAAATCACCAGTGTCTACAACGCAATAAGTATTCGATCCAACGACAGATGTGTCGCACGAAACTTGAAAATTGAACGTCATTAATCATTCCTAGCATCTGGTGTTACTGTTTCATCCTAACGACAGCCATCCAGATGTATATACACATATATATGTCACACCTGTCACAGCGTCTAGTCTACTGTACAAGTCTGACTAGGTAAGTACAGGAAAGATACACATATTCATTGTCATATTTACTCATATTCGTACCCGTATTCGTATTCGTATTCGTATTAATTTATCAAGACGTATGATGAAAACAAGGCATTCCACAGTTTCCTCAAACGAGCCAACGATGTGGGAATATATATCAATGTCATTGTTGATGGTTCTGTACTGCTGGACGGTACAGAAATGAGTGTCAACCAAGCGAAGTTCCATATCAAATCGGCCGAGTTTTTCCAAGGAGAGGCTATCTGAACGACCATTGCATCAGTTTATGCGCAGTGTGTTGAGAAGTTCAGCAACCCTGCAGAGTCCTTTGCTTGGATAAAGTCGGTTGGCCTGAAAAGTGAAACAGGAGGCGTTCTGTTTGCTGTTCAGGACCAGTCACTTCCCACTCGAAATTAAATCGTCTATGTGTGATTTTGCATCAAAATATAAATATAAATTGTAAATTAAGCAATGAATTGAATGAGACTGCCCAACACATTGTGAGTGGATATCAAGCTTTGGCACAAACACGGTATCTTAAGCGACATGATTGATTGGCTCGATCCTTTTATTACCGTCTTCGCCATGCTTGTGGTTTTGACACGGAGGTCCACCCATGGTACGACCCATAATATGTAGAGGGCGTCATGGAAAATGATAAATACAAAATTCCCGTATACAGCCTCAGAGCTATCCAAGCATACAAACCTTATTTTTCATATTTGATAAATCCAATGAAATCCCATGTACCAAGTTGTCCGACTCCCCATTGTTCTCGGTGCCTTACGTTTGGTGCCTCCCAATCTGTTAACTTACATTAGGAGATTCCTGGGTTTACTAGCAGGAATTCAGCCCAATCTGGGTAATGCAGAAGGCTGCAGTGTTGGGGAGTCTTCACACTGTCCGAAACAATCTGGGTGGATTCGAGTAGGCAGCGCTTCCTGTGAGAAGTTCCATTCGCTGTCTGGGCTGCGTGTAGAGGGAGCAAGGGCCCTGAGCTGATGATGAGCCTAACCAGCCTGACTGAGCCAGCATTACCCAAACCCTCTTTGCTGCATTTTTTAAATTTTAATCTATGCAAAATGATATGTATTAATAATAATAAGTATTATTAATAATAATACCAGATGTTCACGATTTGAAATACTAAGTGTCTGATACTAATGAAGATAAGACCATTTTTGCTCTCTCGATAGATGCGAGGTAGAGCAGTAAATTGCAGATTATCAAGACATGTGACATACCGGATGAATTAATACTTCTCTCATTTCATCAGTTATAGGTTCAACAAAGGATAATCAATCCTTACCTAGTCCATAGCATGTGTTGCTGCACAGGTGGTTGCTAATCGTCTAGGGGGACACAATTTGCTTTGCTGAGTTGCGTCCCTTTGGCGTACCAGAAACCTATGATCGTAGGTTTAAATCCCGGATTCGCCCTGATTTGGTTTGTTGGTTTTTCGTTCAGCACCATACTGCTGCATCACTGGCCTTGCTCTCATAGTAAGAGCCACCTCATTGGTGTAGGGACCGCCTCCCTGGTCTAGTGGTAGAGCGTCCGCCCGGAGAGCGGAAGGTCCGGGGTTCGATCCCCGGTCGCGTCATACCAAAAGACGTTCAAAGATGGTACTTGTTGTTACCCTGTCTGGCGCTCGGCATTAAAGGGCTAAAAAACAAGGACTGGTCGGCTCGGAGTCAGTATACTGTGTCGGTGTGGGGTATTCATGTTAAACTGCGGCATGGTATCTCAGTGAGCTAGCACTTTAAATCGGCATCAGTCCGGACTAGTACAAGCAGCCACGCACACACATACACGTGCATGCACGTCGCTATATAAACGCAATAATCTTGGACGCGACTTTAAACCCAATTTCACATCACCTCACCTGTTTTTGTGAATTATTAGGGCTCCAAGCCGAAAGGCTGTAGAGCCCTATTGTAATCGTTCGATTTATTATTATTTATTATTATTATTATTATTATTATTCTTATTCTTATTATTATTATTTATTATTCCGCCGTTTTTTGTTCCAGAGATAGCAGTTTAACCACTGGCTCGATTCCATTCAAATTTTGTGTGCGTTTGCAAGTTGTTAGATACCAGATACCACAAAAATTCCAAGGCCGTAGGCCCAATGGCCAAGGGCAGATAACTGAAAAACAAGTATTTTTTGAAGATATATTTCGCCTTATTGCTCCGCAACCGCTTGTCTGATTACTTTCAAACTTTACACATGTCTGCTGTTTAGGGTGCTTAACATTTTCTGTTCTTTGATCTTGGCCACTGGTCACGTGCTTTGGCAGCCATATTGG
Source organism: Haliotis rufescens (assembly GCF_023055435.1). NCBI lineage: Eukaryota > Metazoa > Mollusca > Gastropoda > Lepetellida > Haliotidae > Haliotis > Haliotis rufescens. Next base: position 107,385 of record NW_025963781.1, read on the forward strand.
ATTCAAAGTTTTTACGGGGTTTTGGGGGTACCTGTCTTCAAATCCTATCTCCTCTGAATCCAATGCATGAAATGCATCCAAACCTTCTGAGTACTGTCTCCATACATATCACATCAAACTCTGTTAGCCGATTTTGGATATCTTTTTTAGTTGCTGCCATATTGGATTGAAGGTTTTCACAGGGTTTTTTGGGTACCTGTCTTCAAATCCTATCTCCTCTGAATCCACTGCATGAAATGCTTTCAAACTTTCTGAGAATTGTCTCCACACATAACACACCAAACTCTGTTAGCCGTTTTGGGATATCTGTCTTAGTGACGGCTCTGTTTGATTTTGATTTTGATGATTTCTTTCACCGAATTTTTCCTTTATATAAAGATCACATCTTGTAAGGTTCTCCACAGAAACTATTGAAAGTTTACATGAAGTTAGTCGGACACATGTAGCTCATCTTTTGTTCTTGGCTGCATGCTAAAAGTAACACCGCTTGGTGGTAATATGGACAAAATACCGAATACATCGCTCAGAAAACCTAGGGTTATTTCCCTTTGACCGTCAAGTGTCTTTTGCAGTATGTATGCTGCCCTTGAAGATGAGGGTTAGAATTGGTCTTCAGCAACCCATGCTTGTCTTAAGAGGCGATTATCGGGATTCGAACATTGTCTGGGTTGTAAATGGGTTTAGAACATTCTGGTTGACTCTGGCACACGCCAATTTCGTAGCGGTGATGATCTGCAAACAGTGACTATCTTTTGCACGAGTTGGGACAAGCAAACCCTTTCAGGATTCGAACATGAGGATTCGAGGTCGGAAATGGGTTAAGAACTCACTGGGACACATGCGGTAATGTCTCGCAAACGGTTCCTTACGTTTGACGGCGTTGGTACAGGCAAACCTTATGCGGATTCGAACATGAGCGACGTCTGAAATGGGCGTAGAACATCACGGGACGTTCCGGGACACGTCAGTTTCGTAGCGGCGATGTCTCGCAAGCGTTTCCTTGCTTTTGACGGCGTCGGTACAACCAAACCATCTGGGGATTCGAACACGGACGAGGTCGGAAACAGGTTCGGGTTCGGCAATTTATCCGAGCAGTGCGACAGAAAGCCGGGGTGCTGGCGAGCTCGGAACGCTGATCCGTTTGTCTGTAGCTCAATGGACAAAGGAGCTACGCTCATTCTTCTCCCGGACTATTTGACCCCCTGTCACAAAGTGCCACCCGGCCTGTCGGCCTGTCACCCTGCCACCCACCCTGCCTGTCACCCTGCCACAAGCTGCCGTACAGCAGACCTCTGAATGGCAGACCTTTGAACACTTGTAACTCGGAAACTACTGGTCCGATTTCGACCAAATTTCCTGTGTAGATTGGGATTGTCCAGTTTATTATTGTAATCATGTTGTCCTGTTGATATCTTTCGATTTATTAGGGCTCCAAGCCGAAAGGCTGTAGAGCCCTATTGTAATCGTTCGATTTATTATTATTTATTATTATTAGGGCTCCAAGCCGAAAGGCTGTAGAGCCCTATTGTAATCGTTCGATTTATTATTATTTATTATTATTATTATTATTATTATTCTTATTCTTATTATTATTATTTATTATTCCGCCGTTTTTTGTTCCAGAGATAGCAGTTTAACCACTGGCTAGATTTTGTTCAAATTTTGTGTGTGTGTGCAAGTTGTTAGGTACCAGATAGCAAAAAAATTCCAAGGCCGTAGGCCCTATGGCCAAGGGCAGATAACTGAAAAACAAGTATTTTTTGAAGATATATTTCGCCTTATTGCTCCGCAACCGCTCGTCCGATTACTTTCAAACTTTACACATGTCTGCTGCTTCGGGTGCTGAACATTTTCTGTTCTTTGATCTGGGTCATTGGTCACGTGCTTTGGCAGCCATATTGGATTCAAAGTTTTTACAGGGTTTTGGGGGTACCTGTCTTCAAATCCTATCTCCTCTGAATCCAATGCATGAAATGCATCCAAACTTTCCGAGTACTGTCTCCATACATATCACATCAAACTCTGTTAGCCGATTTTGGATATCTTTTTTAGTTGCTGCCATATTGGATTGAAGGTTTTCACAGGGTTTTTTGGGTACCTGTCTTCAAATACTATCTCCTCTGAATCCGCTGCATGAAATGCTTGCAGACTTTCTGAGAATTGTCTCCACACATAACACACCAAACTCTGTTAGCCGTTTTTGGATATCTGTCTTAGTGACGGCTCTGTTCGATTTTGATTTTGATGATTTCTTTCACCGAATTTTTCCTTTATATAAAGATCACATCTTGTAAGGTTCTCCACAGAAACTATTGAAAGTTGACATGAAGTTAGTGTGTCATATGTACCTCATCTTTTGTTCTTGGTTGCATGCTAAAAGTAACACCGCCTGGTGTTAATATTGACAAAATACCGAAAACATCGCTCAGAAAACTCAGGATTATTTCCCTTTGACCGTCAAGTGTTAGAATTGGTCTTCAGCAACTCATGCTTGTCTCAAGAGGCGATTATCGGGATTTGAACATTGTCTGGGTGGTAAATGGGTTAAGAACACTCTGGTTAACTCTGGCACACACCAATTTCGTAGTGGTGATGTCCTGCAAATGGTGACTATCTTTTGACGCAGTTGGTACAAGCAAACCCTTTGAGGATTCGAACATGAGGATTCGAGGTCGGAAATGGGTTAAGAACACACTGGGACATATGTGGGGATGTCTCACAAACGGTTCCTTACGTTTGACGGCGTTGGTACAGGCAAACCTTATGCGGATTCGAACATGGTCGAAGTCAAACATGGGTTAAGAACACACTGGGACACATGTGGTGATGTCTGACAAGCGGTTCATTACATTTGACGGCGTTGGTACAGGCAAACCATTTGAGGATTCGAACATGGTCGAAGTCAAACATGGGTTAAGAACACACTGGGACACATGTGGTGATGTCTGACAAGCGGTTCATTACATGGATGTAGCGGCGATACCCTGCAAGTGATGCCTACATTTGACGGATTTGGTTCAAGGAAACCCTTTGAGGATTCGAACATGGATGTGCACTGTGCACAGTGTTACTTGGAGCCCGCCATTGCTGCTTGCAGCTTTAATTATTATTATTATTATTATTATTATTAGGGCTCCAAGCCGAAAGGCTGTAGAGCCCTATTGTAATCGTTCGATTTATTAGGGCTCCAAGCCGAAAGGCTGTAGAGCCCTATTGTAATCGTTCGATTTATTATTTATTATTATTATTATTATTATTATTATTATTATTATTTATTATTCCGCCGTTTTTTGTTCCAGAGATAGCAGTTTAACCACTGGCTAGATTTTCTTCAAATTTTGTGTGTGTGTGCAAGTTGTTAGGTACCAGATAGCAAAAAAATTCCAAGGCCGTAGGCCCTATGGCCAAGGGCAGATAACTGAAAAACAAGTATTTTTTGAAGATATATTTCGCCTTATTGCTCCGCAACCGCTCGTCCGATTACTTTCAAACTTTACACATGTCTGCTGCTTCGGGTGCTGAACATTTTCTGTTCTTTGATCTGGGTCATTGGTCACGTGCTTTGGCAGCCACATTGGATTCAAAGTTTTTACAGGGTTTTGGGGGTACCTGTCTTCAAATCCTATCTCCTCTGAATCCAATGCATGAAATGCATCCAAACTTTCCGAGTACTGTCTCCATACATATCACATCAAACTCTGTTAGCCGATTTTGGATATCTTTTTTAGTTGCTGCCATATTGGATTGAAGGTTTTCACAGGGTTTTTTGGGTACCTGTCTTCAAATACTATCTCCTCTGAATCCACTGCATGAAATGCTTTCAAACTTTCTGAGAATTGTCTCCACACATAACACACCAAACTCTGTTAGCCGTTTTGGGATATCTGTCTTAGTGACGGCTCTGTTCGATTTTGATTTTGATGATTTCTTTCACCGAATTTTTCCTTTATATAAAGATCACATCTTGTAAGGTTCTCCACAGAAACTATTGAAAGTTTACATGAAGTTAGTCGGGCACATGTAGCTCATCTTTTGTTCTTGGCTGCATGCTAAAAGTAACACCGCTTGGTGCTAATATGGACAAAATACCGAAAACATCGCTCAGAAAACCTAGGGTTATTTCCCTTTGACCGTCAAGTGTCTTTTGCAGTATGTATGCTGCCCTTGAAGATGAGGGTTAGAATTGGTCTTCAGCAACCCATGCTTGTCTTAAGAGGCGATTATCGGGATTCGAACATTGTCTGGGTGGTAAATGGGTTTAGAACATTCTGGTTGACTCTGGCACACGCCAATTTCGTAGCGGTGATGTCCTGCAAACAGTGACTATCTTTTGCACGAGTTGGGACAAGCAAACCCTTTCAGGATTCGAACATGAGGATTCGAGGTCGGAAATGGGTTAAGAACTCACTGGGACACATGCGGTAATGTCTCGCAAACGGTTCCTTACGTTTGACGGCGTTGGTACAGGCAAACCTTATGCGGATTCGAACATGCGCGACGTCTGAAATGGGCGTAGAACATCACGGGACGTTCCGGGACACGTCAGTTTCGTGGCGGCGATGTCTCGCAAGCGTTTCCTTGCTTTTGACGGCGTCGGTACAACCAAACCATCTGGGGATTCGAACATGGACGAGGTCGGAAACAGGTTCGGGCTCGGCACTTTATCCGAGCAGTGCGACAGAAAGCCGGGGTGCTGGCGAGCTCGGAACGCTGATCCGTTTGTCTGTAGCTCAATGGACAAAGGAGCTACGCTCATTCTTCTCCCGGACTATTTGACCCCCTGTCACAAAGTGCCACCCGGCCTGTCGGCCTGTCACCCTGCCAACCACCCTGCCTGTCACCCTGCCACAAGCTGCCGTACAGCAGACCTCTGAATGGCAGACCTTTGAACACTTGTAACTCGGAAACTACTGGTCCGATTTCGACCAAATTTCCTGTGTAGATTGGGATTGTCCAGTTTATTATTGTAATCATGTTGTCCTGTTGATATCTTTCGATTTATTAGGGCTCCAAGCCGAAAGGCTGTAGAGCCCTATTGTAATCGTTCGATTTATTATTTATTATTAGGGCTCCAAGCCGAAAGGCTGTAGAGCCCTATTGTAATCGTTCGATTTATTATTTATTATTAGGGCTCCAAGCCGAAAGGCTGTAGAGCCCTATTGTAATCGTTCGATTTATTATTTATTATTATTATTATTTATTATTCCGCCGTTTTTTGTTCCAGAGATAGCAGTTTAACCACTGGCTCGATTTTGTTCAAATTTTGTGTGTGTGTGCAGGGTGTTAGGTACCAAATACCACAAAAATTCCAAGGCCGTAGGCCCTATGGCCAAGGGCAGATAACTGAAAAACAAGTATTTTTTGAAGATATATTTCGCCTTATTGCTCCGCAACCGCTTGTCCGATTACTTTCAAACTTTACACATGTCTGCTGCTTCGGGTGCTTAACATTTTCTGTTCTTTGATCTTGGTCATTGGTCACGTGCTTTGGCAGCCATATTGGATTCAAAGTTTTTACGGGGTTTTGGGGGTACCTGTCTTCAAATCCTATCTCCTCTGAATCCAATGCATGAAATGCATCCAAACTTTCCGAGTACCGTCTCCATACATAGCACATCAAACTCTGTTAGCCGATTTTGGATATCTTTTTTAGTTGCTGCCATATTGGATTCAAGGTTTTCACAGGGTTTTTTGGGTACCTGTCTTCAAATACTATCTCCTCTGAATCCACTGCATGAAATGCTTTCAAACTTTCTGAGAATTGTCTCCACACATAACACACCAAACTCTGTTAGCCGTTTTGGGATATCTGTCTTAGTGACGGCTCTGTTTGATTTTGATTTTGATGATTTCTTTCACCGAAGTTTTCCTTTATATAAAGATCACATCTTGTAAGGTTCTCCACAGAAACTATTGAAAGTTTACATGAAGTTAGTCGGACACATGTAGCTCATCTTTTGTTCTTGGCTGCATGCTAAAAGTAACACCGCTTGGTGGTAATATGGACAAAATACCGAATACATCGCTCAGAAAACCTAGGGTTATTTCCCTTTGACCGTCAAGTGTCTTTTGCAGTATGTATGCTGCCCTTGAAGATGAGGGTTAGAATTGGACTTCAGCAACCCATGCTTCACTCTGGTTAACTCTGGCACACACCAATTTCGTAGTGGTGATGTCCTGCAAACGGTGACTATCTTTTGACGGAGTTGGTACAGGCAAACCATTTGAGGATTCGAACATGAGGATTCGAGGTCGGAAACGGGTTAAAAACATACTGGGACATATGTGGAGATGTCTCAGAAGCGGTTCATTACATTTAACGGCGTTGGTACAGGCAAACCATTTGAGGATTCGAACATGTTCGAAGTCAAACATGGGGTAAGAACACACTGGGACACATGTGGTGATGTCTGACAAGCGGTTCATTACATTTGACGGCGTTGGTACAGGCAAACCATTTGAGAATTCGAACATGGTCGAAGTCAAACATGGGTTAAGAACACACTGGGACACACGTGGTGATGTCTGACAAGCGGTTTATTACATTTGACGGCGTTGGTACAAACAAACCATTTGAGGATTCGAACATGGTCGAAGTCAAACATGGGTTAAGAACACACTGGGACACATGTGGTGATGTCTGACAAGCGGTTCATTACATTTGACGGCGTTGGTACAGGCAAACCATTTGAGGATTCGAACATGGTCGAAGTCAAACATCGGTTAAGAACACACTGGGACACACGTGGTGATGTCTGACAAGCGGTTCATTACATTTGACGGCGTTGGTACAGGCAAACCATTTGAGGATTCGAACATGGACGAGGTCGGAAACAGGTTTAGCACTTTATCTCAGCAATACGACATAAACCCGGGGCCCTGACGAACTCAGAACGCTCATCCATTTGACTGGAGCCCAACTGACAAAGAAGTTACAGTCTGGTTCAGAGTCACCAAGCCGAAAAGCTGAAATGTCCCAGTGCTATCGTTCGATTTAATATTATTATTATTCCGCCGATTTTTGTACCAGAGCTAGCATAATAACCACTGCCTCGATTCCATTCAAATTTTGTATGTGTATCCAGATACTTACGTACCAGATACCACACAAATTCCAAGGCCATAGGCCCAAAGACCAAGGGCAGATAACTGAAAAATAAGCAATTTTAAAAGCTATATTTTGCCCTATTGCTTCGCAACCGCTTGTCCAATTACTTTCAAACTTTAGATGTGTCTGCTGCTTTGGGTGCTTGACATTTGATGTTCTCTGACTTTGGTCATTGGTAACGTGGTTTGGCAGCCATATTGGATTCAAGGTTTTCACATTGTCTTTTGGGTACCTGTCTTTAAATGCATACTCTTCTGAATCCATTGCATGAAATGTTTTCACACTTTCTGAGAATGGTCTCCATACATAGCACATCAAACTCTGGTAGACGATTTTGGATATCTTTTAAATCGACGGACCTATTGGATTTTGATTTTGATCATTTTTTTCACCGAAATTTTACTTTAAAGATCATATCGTGTAAGGTTGTTGACAGAAACTATTGCAAGTTTACATGAAGTTAGTGTGTCATATGCATCTCGTTTTTTGTTCATGGTTGTATGCTAAAAGTAACACCGCTTGGTGGTAATATTTGATTAATATTTGGGACACCCCTGGAACACGCAAATTTCGTAGCGACGATTTCCGTTGACTATCTTTTGACAGAATTGGTACAAGCACACCCTTTATGGATTCGAACATGTTCGAGGTCGTAAATGGTTTTAGAACAGACCTGTACACCCTGGCACACGCCAATTTTGTAGCGGCGATACCCTGCAAGTGATGCCTACATTTGACGGATTTGGTTCAAGGAAACCCTTTGAGGATTCGAACATGGATGTGCACTGTGCACACTGTTACTTGGAGCCCGCCATTGCTGCTTGCAGCTTTAATTATTTATTATTATTATTTATTATTCCGCCGTTTTTTGTTCCAGAGATAGCAGTTTAACCACTGGCTCGATTTTGTTCAAATTTTGTGTGTGTGTGCAAGGTGTTAGGTACCAGATACCACAAAAATTCCAAGGCCGTAGGCCCAATGGCCAAGGGCAGATAACTGAAAAACAAGTATTTTTTGAAGATGTATTTCGCCTTATTGCTCCGCAACCGCTTGTCTGATTACTTTCAAACTTTACACATGTCTGCTGCTTCGGGTGCTTAACATTTTCTGTTCTTTGATCTAGGTCATTGGTCACGTGGTTTGGCAGCCATATTGGATTCAAAGTTTTTACAGGGTTTTCGGGGTACCTGTCTTCAAATCCTATCTCCTCTGAATCCAATGCATGCAAAGCATCCAAACTTTCTGAGTACTGTCTCCGTACATATCACATCAAACTCTGTTAGCCGATTTTGGATATCTTTTTTAGTTGCTGCCATATTGGATTGAAGGTTTTCACAGGGTTTTTTGGGTACCTGTCTTCAAATACTATCTCCTCTGAATCCACTGCATGAAATGCTTTCAAACTTTCTGAGAATTGTCTCCACACATAACACACCAAACTCTGTTAGCCGTTTTTGGATATCTGTCTTAGTGACGGCTCTGTTTGATTTTGATTTTGATGATTTCTTTCACCGAATTTTTCCTTTATATAAAGATCACATCTTGTAAGGTTCTCCACAGAAACTATTGAAAGTTTACATGAAGTTAGTGTGTCATATGTACCTCATCTTTTGTTCTTGGTTGCATGCTAAAAGTAACACCGCCTGGTGGTAATATTGACAAAATACCGAAAACATCGCTCAGAAAACCTAGGGTTATTTCCCTTTGACCGTCAAGTGTCTTTTGCAGTATGTATACTACCCTTGAAGATGAGGGTTAGAATTGGTCTTCAGCAACTCATGCTTGTCTCAAGAGGCGATTATCGGGATTCGAACATTGTCTGGGTGGTAAATGGGTTAAGAACACTCTGGTTAACTCTGGCACACACCAATTTCGTAGTGGTGATGTCCTGCAAATGGTGACTATCTTTTGACGCAGTTGGTACAACCAAACCCTTTGAGGATTCGAACATGAGGATTCGAGGTCGAAAATGGGTTAAGAACACACTGGGACATATGTGGGGATGTCTCACAAATGGTTCCTTACGTTTGACGGCGTTGGTACAGGCAAACCTTATGCAGATTCGAACATGGTCGGAGTCAAACATGGGTTAAGAACACACTGGGACACATGTGGTGATGTCTGACAAGCGGTTCATTACATTTGACGGCGTTGGTACAGGCAAACCATTTGAGGATTCGAACATGGTCGAAGTCAAACATGGGTTAAGAACACACTGGGACACATGTGGTGATGTCTGACATGCGGTTCATTACATTTGATGGCGTTGGTACAGGCAAACCATTTGAGGATTCGAACATGGTCGAAGTCAAACATGGGTTAAGAACACACTGGGACACACGTGGTGATGTCTGACAAGCGGTTCATTACATTTGACGGCGTTGGTACAGGCAAACCATTTGAGGATTCGAACATGGACGAGGTCGGAAACAGGTTTAGCACTTTATCTCAGCAATACGACATAAACCCGGGGCCCTGACGAACTCAGAACGCTCATCCATTTGACTGGAGCTCAACTGACAAATAAGTTACAGTCTGGTTCAGAGTCACCAAGCCGAAAAGCTGAAGAGTCCCAGTGCTATCGTTCGATTTAATATTATTATTATTCCGCCGATTTTTGTACCAGAGCTAGCATAGTAACCACTGCCTCGATTCCATTCAAATTTTGTATGTGTATCCAGATACTTACGTACCAGATACCACACAAATTCCAAGGCCGTAGGCCCAAAGCCCAAGGGCAGATAACTGAAAAATAAGCAATTTTAAAAGCTATATTTTGCCCTATTGCTTCGCAACCGCTTGTCCAATTACTTTCAAACTTTAGATGTGTCTACTGCTTTGGGTGCTTGACATTTGATGTTCTTTGACTTTGGTCATTGGTCACGTGGTTTGGCAGCCATATTGGATTCAAGGTTTTCACAGGGTTTTTTGGGTACCTGTCTTCAAATCCTATCTCCTCTGAATCCACAGTCTGAATTGCATCCAAACTTTCTGAGAATTGTCTCCATACATTATGCATTAAACTCTGTTAGCCGTTTTTTGGATATCTTTCTTAGTCATCGCCCTATTGGATTTTGATTTTGATGATTTTTTTCACCGAAATTTTACTTGAAAGATCATATCTTGTAAGGTTCTCCACAGAAACTATTGAAAATTGACATGAAGTTAGTCTGACATGTATACCTCATCTTTTGTTCTTGGTTGCATGCTAAAAGTAACATCGCTTCGTGGTAATATTTGATCAATATTTGGGACACCCCTGGGACACCCCTGGAACACGCCAATTCGTAGCAGCGATGTTAGGTGACAATTTTTGAACGGAGTTGGCACAGGCAAACCCTTTATGGATTCGAACATGTTCGAGGTCGGCAATGGTTTTAGAACAGACCTGGACCCCCTGGCACACGCCAATTTCCTAGCGACGATACCCTGCAAGTGGTGCCTACATTTGACGGATTTGGTTCAAGGAAGCCCTTTGAGGATTCGAACATGGACGTTTGGGCACAGTGTTACTTGGAGCCCGCCATTGCTGCTTGCAGCTTTAATTATTATTATTATTATTATTATTATTATTTAACTCTATCATTACAGATTGTTCTCATTCGGTCACGATGTCGTCTTTCCGAGTCTACGCAGTTGTCGCCCTTGTGTGCCTCTTCCTGGTCATTGAAACCAGTGCATACGATCACAAATACTCGGCCCAAGCGGTGTGTTTAATTTTCTACGTTTAATTTTACTTTATTCGATACCTCTCTGACAAACCGTCTCTAGGAAGTCATGCCAAGTGAACTTTCTTATCTTAACATAAATGGGCAGTTCCGATTGAGAATAATAAGGACAGCGCTGTGTGCGGATATTTCAAACATTTATATTCATTCGCATCTTTCAAAGAATGACATTATAAACTTAGAGCAAAGGAAACTATACTGATTATTTTCCCATGTTTCATTTTCAATTGAAAACATCTTAACATACCGCTTGTCATCAGTCAAATAATACTTCTATACTGTTTTAGGGGGCACGTCTAAGCCGCCGCGATTCGCTGTATAGAGTTGCGTCCCTTGGGCACGCCAGAAAACTATGATTGTGGGTTCGAATCCCGGTTCGCCCCAATTATGTTTCTAGGTTTGTCAGCACCATACCCGTGCTCGTGGGCTTCCGCGAAGTGGTAAACGTCTGAGACCTGCATCACTTCGGGCTTTCCTCCCACATTAAGCTGACACGCCGCGATATAACTGGAATAATGTTAAAAGCGGCGTTAAACATAACTCACTCACTCACTCACTATATTGTTTTATTTTTCGTAATAATAGTATTAAAAATATTAATCACACAATATTGAACATGAATAAAGAAAATGAATTTGTTCAAACAGTTCAAACACGGTAGGGGTCATGTGGCTGCCAAATTCATTGCCTACCCCAGTCTTCATTTATAGAAAATAATTATTTTACACCCAGCCACAGATAACCTTTCACGAACTGATACATGAAGGAGTCGTGGCTAAATAGACAAAATCAGATTCATCAAGAGTGCTTTCAATGTTCAATTACATAAAAGTAAACTGCCCGCAAACCCCATCCAAGGCTACCAGTTTGGCAATGAGACTAGGCTACCCGACAACCAAGTTTGGCAATGAAGTGAAATCAGTTTACGAAGCTGATTCACTAAAAACATACGTGCATTCTTATTGTTTATTTAGCGGTCAATAAGGAGATATATATAATCAGAGTAACAGATCTGAATTTTGGTTAGATCGATTATTAATTAATCATTCAACGGTATGTGATAACGTGTTTTAAGTATAGGATAAAACACGTCCGAGGCGTGTTATGATATTTAAAACCCGCATCCCGAGGGATTTTCTGAGGGAAAGGGTTTTAGATATCATAACAACCCGACGGTAAGTGTTTTATCTAACTTATGAACCGAAAAAATAAACTTAAAACAACATTTATCAGCATTTGTATGTTTCGAACATACTTTCCATGAACCTTAGGAAACGCGCGTAAAATATCTGTTGCTGGCGTACGGATCTTGAAAAGGACATTCTAAAAACCAGTGTAAAACACCTCTGTAACCTTGTGGTACACTCACTGGGCTACAGATATGTAGGTTGCGAGTTCGATCCTCGGGAAAAGAAAGAAAACATTTGTCATTGATTTTACATTTCATTACATGTTACAATCTGAAAGGAAGTTATATTAATAAAATACCCAGGACATTATATAACATCCCTGGGATATTATAACACATTATATAGCAAAGATGACTTGAATATCCTATAAAATCCCAGGGACATAACAACGTCCCTCCGTGTGCGAAATACGCTGCAGTCGGAAAGCGCACGTAAAATCTCCAATATAAGTAAGTAAGTAACAACGTCCCTGTTTATGAGATTGAACCCGACTGGACAACAATAGGATGACGTCACCGGAGGCTTATAATTCTATACATGTTCACTATAGTAACATGCCCTCATGTTTCATAAAGTAATGCCATTTATATAACGTTTGAAGTTATAATGTTTATCTGTGACTCAGCTGACATATCGAAGCATACAATTCCACTCTGTCAATTTCCAGGCTTATGCAGACAAACAGAAACTGAAAAGGCAGACCGAAGGTAACCATAACGCCTTCCTTCCATTCGCACTGTTGTCGTGGTTACAGTTTGTTTGTTTTTTTTGTGTTACACGACGTTCTGCTTTCATTAAATTACTATTTGTGTGTGTGTGTTTGTTTGTTGTTTTACACGACGTTCTGCTGTCATGAAACTACTATTTGTGTGTGTGTTGTGTTTGTATGTGTGTGTGTGTTGTGTGTGTCTTGTGTGTGTATGTGTGTGTGTATGCGTGTGTGTATGTGTGTGTTGTGTGTATGTGTTGTGTGTGTGTATGCGTGTGTGTATATGTTGTGTGTATGTGTTGTGTGTGTATGTGTTGTGTGTGTATGCGTGTGTGTGTATGTTGTGTGTAGGTTGTGTGTAGGTTGTGTGTGTGTTGTGTGTGTTGTGTGAGTGTATGTCGTGTGTGTGTTGTGTGTGTGTATGCGTGTGTGCGTTGTGTGTGTATGTGTGTGTGTTGTGTGTGTATGTGTTGTGTGTGTTGTGGGTAGGTGTGTGTGTGTTGTGTTACCGTACGTTCATCTGTCATTAAATTACTATATTTTTTGTTTGTGTGCTTGTTTGTTTGAATAGGAAACTGACGTTCAGCTGTCGTTAAATGTCAAAATAACTGTCTAATATCATGACGTATGTCCTGCAGCTAATATTGCGAATCTCAGAAAGAAGAGAGATGCTGGTCAGATCAGCGAGGCTGACTTCAACAGATACTCTGAGCATCTTCTCAAGTACGTGTATTTCAACATATGGCATGTGTGCCATATTGTGACGAGTGAGTGAGTGAGTGATTGAGTTGGGTTTAACGACGCTTTTAACAGTATTCCAGTTATATCGCGGCATGTCAGCTTAATGTGGGAGGAAAGCCCGAAGCGATTCAGGCCTCAGACGTTTACCACTTCGGTGAAACCCACGAGCACGGTAATGGTGCTGACAAACCTAGAAACATAATCGGGGCGAACCGGGATTCGAACCCACAATCATAGGTTTCTGGCATTTCCAAGGGAATCGCGGCGCCTTAGACGACTGGGCCACTCGTGCCCCCCATATTGTAACGAGCTAACCATTATAAGTAAAGATTCTCCGTCCTTCACAACCATTGCCAGAAGAACATGATATTTTGTGGGTGAATGGGTGGGTGAGTGAGTGGGTGTATGGGTGAGTGGGTGAGTGGGTTTGTCGCAGCTTTGAACAGTATTCCGATTCCATCACGGCGTGTCAACTTAATGTGGGTGGGTGGGGATATGAAGTGATGCAGGTCTTAGATGTTTACCACTTTGGCGAAACCAGTTAGCACAGAGATGAGAAAAATAGAACCATAATCAAGGCGAACTGGGATTCGAACCGACGATCATAGTTTCTGGTGTGTGCAGGGGACGCAACTCAGCACAACGAATTGTTACGTCTTAAATCCATTGACCACCCATGGCCCCATGTTGTTTTGCATGCGCATCAGCGAGAATGGAACCCGACTGAAATTTTTACGAATATCAAATGGTTGGTGCCTTTGTGGAGTTTGGGTTGGACGGACCAAAACTCCATGAGATTGTTGATTCGAGCTATTCTTTTATTTACTGTTAACAATCATAACTTTCCTTATCTCACAGGAACCTGGTGTAGGAAGCGTTCCTGTGTGAGTTCTGGTGCAATGTCAGACTAGCCGAGACGTAATAAAATAAAGAATACTATACTGATGATGTGTTTGTTGGTTATGCATCTTGTTATTTCTCGACGGGTTCGAATCCCAGATTTGCACTGTTTATGTTTCTTGGTTTGTCACCAACGTGATCCTGGGTTTCACCGAATTGGTAAATATCTGAAACCTGCATCACTGGCCTTTCTCTCAAAGTAAGAAACCATCTCATTGGTGTTGGGACAGCCTCCGTGGTCGAGTGGTAGAGCGTCCGCCCAGAGAGCGGAAGGTCCGGAGTTCGATCCCCAGCCGCGTCATACCAAAAGACGTTAAAAGATGGTACTTGTTGTTACCCTGTCTGTCGCTCGGCATTAAGGTGTTAAAACAAAGACTGGTCGGCTCGGAGTCAGTTTACTGTATTCATGTTAAACTGCGGCATGGTATCTCAGTGAGCTAGCACTATAAATCGGCATCAGTCCGGACTAGTACAAGCAGCCACACACACATACACGTGCATGCACGTCGCTGTATAAGTGCAATAATCTTGGACGCGATGTTAAACCCCATTTCACCTCACCTCACCTCACCTCACCTCACCTCACCTCACCTCACCTCATTGTTGTAGGCGTCTGCTTGGAGAAAGGACGGTGCAATGTTCGTTCACCTCACCGCGTCGTACAAAAAGACAGTAAACATCCAAGGCCTACATTACGTTGGGACTGCTCTCATAGTAAGTAGGGCGGTCGGGTAGCCTAGCGGTTAAAGCGTTCGCTCGTCACGCCGAAGACCTGGGTTTGATTCCCGACATGGGTACAATTTGTGAAGCCCATTTCTGGTGTCCCCCGTCGTGATATTGCTGGAATATTGCTAAAAGCGGCGTAAAACCATACTCACTTACTCATAGTACTGACTGACTGACTATGGTTTTACGCCGCTTTTAGCAATATTCCAGCAATATCACGGCGGGGGACACCAGAAATGGGCTTCACACATTGTACCCATGTCGGGAATCGAACCCGGGTCTTCGGCGTGACGAGCGAACGCTTTAACCACTAGGCTACCCGACCGCCCCCTTACTCATAGTAAGTACCGTTTAATTGGTGTAGTGGGTAGCGCGCTTGCTCGGAGAAAGGAAGGTGGGTGGTTCGTTCACCTGGCCGCGTCGTACCAAACACATCAAACTGTCACACAGTGACAGAGAATAAGCCTTACATCAGTTATTGCTTGAGAAGGAGTGAGTGAGTTGGGTTTAACGCCGCTTTTAACAGTATTCCAGTTATATCGCGGCGTGTCAGCTTAATGTGGGAGGAAAGCCCGAAGTGATGCAGGTCTCAGACGTTTACCACTTCGGTGAAACCCGCGAGCACGACTATGGTGCTGACAAACCTAGAAACATAATCGGGGCGAACCGGGATTCGAACCCACAATCATAGGTTTCTGGCGTGCCAAAGGGACGCAACTCTGAACAGCGAATCGCGGCGCCTTAGACGGCTGAGTCAGCTCTTATGGCAGCCCTATAAGACTTCTACACAGCGACGCCGAAGCCCCGGGTTCGATTCCCGACATGGGTACAATGTGTCAAGCCCATTTCTGGTGCCCCCCGCCGTGATATTGCTGGAATATTGCTAAAAGCGGCTTAAAACCATACTCATTCACTCACTCTACACAGCGAATTGAGGCACCCGAAACGACCCTTGCCCACCCAATTGAACACATTTAAATTACTACCCGTGAAGATCCGGGTCAAAATCTTCAGCGACCCATGCTTGTAGTAAGATTTGACGCGTTAGTCACGGTGACTTGATTGATGCATGTTATCGTATCCCAAATACGTAGATCGATGCCCACAATATCAATCACTGTATTGTCTGGTTTAGACTCGATTATTCACAGAACACCGTCATAAAGCTGGAATACTGCTGAATAGCTCGTTGAATAATAAAAATAATTAATACAGGGAAGTTACACATTTTGTATTATATAGATTCATATTTAACTTATCTTGAACTAACATACTCGTTTCTGATTGGTTACTGACTGGGTAGTTCTTTTTAATGTACCCAACTGACACAAACGGTGGAAATTCATATCCCCGCTGGGAAATGCCACATGTCGTACCGAGGCGAATACAGTCTTTTATGATATAATTCTATTATCTCGAAACGAAACAGTCAGTTCAGCCAACAGAATATCAGTCTGTAATACAAGGGAGATAACTCTGGATGTGGTAATGTCGTCTGCAAGCTGCAAAATTGTCTGTGAAACGGTTCGCTTGTCATACCGATAATTTATGAATAGATTTTTAAAAACAAAGGGGCAAAAATTATGACAGTAAGATAAATGCATTGTCAATCTGTCCTTTGGGTTATATGGTGTGGTGTACACTTCATGCGAGCTTATATGACGCTTCGGTGTTCACACATAAAGGTTCACACACAGGGTCCATCTCACGATACAGCTCGTCTACCAGCTCGGTGTACACAAACACGGTCCATCTCACCATACAGCTCGTCTACCAGCTAGGTGTACACATACAGGGTCCATCTCACCATAGAGCTCGTCTACCAGCTCGGTGTACACACACAGGGTCCATCTCACCATATAGCTCGGTGTATATATGTAAGTTCACACAGAGGGTCCATCTCACCATAGAGCTCGGTGTATATATGTAAGTTGACACACAGGGTCCATCTCACCATAGAGCTCGGCTACCAGCTCGGTGTGCACACACAGGGTGCATCTCACTATATAGCTCGGTGTATATATGTAAGTTCACAAACAGTGTACATCTCACCATAGAACTCGTCTACTAGCTCGGTGTGCACACACAGGGTCCATCTCACCATATAGCTCGGTGTATATATGTAAGTTCACACACAGGGTCCATCTCACCATATAGCTCGTCTACCAGCTCGGTGTGCACACACAGGGTGCATCTCACCATATAGCTCGGTGTATATATGTAAGTTCACACACAGGGTCCATCTCACCATAGAGCTCGTCTACCAGCTCGGTTTGCACACACAGGGTGCATCTCACCATATAGCTAGGTGTATATATGTAAGTTCACACACAGGGTCCATCTCACCATATAGCTCGTCTACCAGCTCGGTGTGCACACACAGGGTGCATCTCACCATATAGCTCGGTGTATATATGTAAGTTCACACACAGGGTCCATCTCACCATAGAGCTCGTCTACCAGCTCGGTGTGCACACACAGGGTCCATCTCACCATATAGCTCGGTGTATATATGTAAGTTCACACACAGGGTCCATCTCACCATAGAGCTCGTCTACCAGCTCGGTGTGCACACACAGGGTGCATCTCACCATATAGCTCGGTGTATATATGTAAGTTCACACACAGGGTCCATCTCACCATAGAGCTCGTCTACCAGCTCGGTGTGCACACACAGGGTGCATCTCACCATATAGCTCGGTGTATATATGTAAGTTCACAAACAGTGTACATCTCACCATAGAGCTCGTCTACCAGCTCGGTGTGCACACACAGGGTCCATCTCACCATAGAGCTCGGTGTATATATGTAAGTTCACACACAGGGTCCATCTCACCATATAGTTCGTCTACCAGCTCGGTGTGCACACACAGGGTGCATCTCACCATATAGCTCGGTGTATATATGTAGGTTCACACACAGGGTCCATCTCACCATAGAGCTCGTCTACCAGCTCGGTGTGCACAGACAGGGTCCATCTCACCATATAGCTCGGTGTATATATGTAAGTTCACACACAGGGTCCATCTCACCATAGAGCTCGTCTACCAGCTCGGTGTGCACACACAGGGTGCATCTCACCATATAGCTCGGTGTTTATATGTAAGTTCACACACAGGGTCCATCTCACCATATAGCTCGTCTACCAGCTCGATGTGCACACACAGGGTGCATCTCACCATATAGCTCGGTGTATATATGTAAGTTCACAAACAGTGTACATCTCACCATATAGCTCGTCTACCAGCTCGGTGTGCACACACAGGGTGCATCTCACCATATAGCTCGGTGTATATATGTAAGTTCACACACAGGGTCCATCTCACCATATAGCTCGGTGTTTATATGTAAGTTCACACACAGGGTCCATCTCACCATATAGCTCGTCTACCATTTCGGTGTATATATGTAAGTTCACACACAGGGTCCATCTCACCATATAGCTCGCCTACCATTTCGGTGTATATATGTAAGTTCACACACAGTATCCATCTCACCATATAGCTCGGTGTATATATGTAAGTTCACACATAGATTCCATCTCACCATATAGCTCGGTGTGTATATGTAAGTTCACACACAGGGTCCATCTCACCATATAGCTGGTCTACCAGCTCGGAGTGCACACACAGGGTGCATCTCACCATATAGCTCGGTGTATATATGTAAGTTCACACACAGGGTCCATCTCACCATAGAGCTCGTCTACCAGCTCGGTGTGCACACACAGGGTGCATCTCACCATATAGTTCGGTGTAAATATGTAGGTTCACACACAGGGTCCATCTCACCATATAGCTGTTTACCAGCTCGGTGTGCACAAACATGGTACATCTCACCATATAGCTCGTCTACCATCTCGTGGTATATAGGTAAGTTCACACACAGGGTACATCTCACCATATAGCTCGTCTACCATTTCGGTGTATATATGTAAGTTCACACACAGGGTACATCTCACCATATAGCTCGGTGTATATATGTACGTTCACACACAGGGTACATCTCACCATACAGCTGGTCTACAAGCTCGGTGTATATATGTAAGTTCACACACAGTGTACATCTCACCATATAGCTGGTCTACAAGCTAGTTGTATATATGTAAGTTCACACACAGGGTACATCTCACCATATAGCTGATCTACAAGCTCGGTGTATATATGTAAGTTCGCACACAGGGTACATCTCACCATATAACTGATCTACAAGTTAGTTGTATATATGTAAGTTCACACACAGGGTACATCTCACCATATAGCTCATCTACAAGCTAGTTGTATATATGCAAGTTCACACACAGTGTACATCTCACCATATAGCTGGTCTACAAGCTAGTTGTATATATTCAAGTTCACAAACAGGGTACATCTCAACATATAGCTGGTCTACAAGCTCGGTGTGCACACACAGGGTACACACACAGGGTACATCTCACCATATAGCTGGTCTACCAGATCGGTGTGCACACACAGGGTACATATCACCATATAGCTGTGTACCAGCTCGGTGTATATATATGTGTGTGTGTAGCAGCTTGTACTAGTCCAGACTGATGCCGATTTATAGTGCTAGCTCACTGAGATACCATGCCGCAGTTTAACATGAATACCCCGCTCAGACACAGTATACTGACTCCGAGCCGACCAGTCCTTGTTTTAGCGCCTTAATGCCGAGCGCCAGACAGGGTAACAACAAGTACCATCTTTTGACGTCTTTTGGTATGAGGGGGCACGGGTGGCCCAGTCGTCTAAGGAGCCGCGATTCGCTGTGCAGAGTTGCGTCTTTTGGGCACGCCAGAAACCTATGATTGTGGGTTCGAATCCCGGTTCGCCCCGATAATGTTTCTAGGTTTGTCAGCACCAAACCCGTGCCCATGGGTTTCACCGAAGTGGTAAACGTCTGAGACCTGAATCACTTCGGGCTTTCCTCCCACATTAAGCTGACACGTCGTGATGTAACTGGAATAATGTTAAAAGCGGCGTTAAACCCAAATCACTCACTCACTCACTCTTTTGGTATGACGCGGTCGGGGATCGAACCCCGGACCTTCCGGGCGGACGCTCTACCATTAGACTACGGAGGCGGTTCATTACGTTTGACCTTGCTCTCATAGTAAGTACCGTTTCATTGGTATAGTGGGTAGAGCGCTTGCTCGGAGAAGGAAGGTGGGTGGTTCGTTCACCTGGCCGAGTCGTACCAAAACGACAGTAAGCGTCCAAGGCCTGTGCTTCGAAGGTCCTCCCACATCAAACTCTCACACAGTGACAGAGAATAAGCCTTACATCAGACTCACTTAGTCATTTCTTGAGAAGGAGTGAGTGAGTTGGGTTTAATGAGTATTCCAGTTATTTCGCGGCGTGTCAGCTTAATGTGGGAGGAAAGCCCGAAGTGATGCAGGTCTCAGACGTTTACCACTTCGGCGAAACCCACGAGCAAGACTATGGTGCTGACAAACCTTGAAACATAATCGGGGCGAACCGGGATTCGAACCCACAATCTTAGGTTTCTGGCGTGCCCAAGGGACGCAACTCTACACAGCGAATCGCGGCGTCTTAGACGACTGGGCCACCCGTGGCCCTTCGAATCATAGACTTATGGCAGCCCTATAAGACCTCTACACAGCGACGCCGAAGAACCAGGTTCGATTCCCGACATGGGTACAATGTATGAAGCCCATTTCTGGCGCCCCCCGCCGTGATATTTCTGGAATATTGCTAAAAGCGGGGTAAAACCATACTCACTCACTCACTCTACACAGCGAATTGAGGCACCCGAAACGACCCATGCCCACTCAACTGAACACATTTAAATTACTACCCGTGAAGATCCGGGTCAAAATCTTCAACAACCCATGCTTGTAGTAAGTTTCGACGTGTCAGTCCCGGTGACTTGATTGATGCATGTTATCGTATCCCAAATGCGTAGATCGATGCTCACAAAATCAATCACTGTATTGTCTGGTTTAGACTCGATTATTTACAGAATACCGTCATAAAGCTGGAATACTGCTGAATAGCTCGTTAAACAATAAAAATAATTAAAACAGGGAAGTGACACATTTTGTATAATATAGGTTCATATTTAACTTATCTTGAACTAACATACTCGTTTCTGATTGTCTTTTATAATATAATTTTATTATCTCGAAACGAAACAGTCAGTCAGAATATCAGGCTGTAATACAAGGGAGAGAACTCTGGATGTGGTAATGTCGTCTGCAAGCTGCAAAATTGTCTGTGAAACGGTTCGCTTGTCATACCGATAATTTATGAATAGATTTTTAAAAACAAAGGGGCAAAAATTATGACAGTAAGATAAATGCATTGTCAATCTGTCCTTTGGGTTATATGGTGTGGTGTACACTTCATGCGAGCTTATATGACGCTTCGGTGTTCACACATAAAGGTTCACACACAGGGTACATCTCACCACAGAGCTCGTCTACCAGCTCGGTGTCAGACACAGGGAACATCTCACCACAGAGCTCGTCTACAAGCTCGGTGTCAGACACAGTGTACATCTCACAATAGGGCTCCTCTACCAGCTCGGTGAACATATATGTTCTCACACAGGGTGCGTCTCACCATAGAGCTCGTCTACCAGCTGGGTGTCAGACACAGGGTACATTTCACCATAGAACTCGTCTACCAGCTCGGTGTCAGACACAGGGTACATTTCACCATAGAGCTCGTCTACCAGATCGGTGAACATACGGGTTCACACACAGGGTGCATCTCACCACAGAGCTCGTCTACCAGCTCGGTGTACATACGGGTTCACACATAGGGTGCATCTCACCACAGAGCTCGTCTACCAGCTCGGTGTACATACGGGTTCACACACAGGGTGCATCTCACCACAGAGCTCGTCTACCAGTTCGGTGTACATACGGGTTCAAAAAACAGGGTGCATCTCACCACAGAGCTCGTCTACCAGCAAGGTGTACACAAACACACACAGGGTACATCTCACCACAGAGCTCGTCTACCTTCTTGGTGTACACAAACACGCTCCATCTCACGATACAGCTCGTCTACCAGCTCGGTGTACACAAACACGGTCCATCTCACCATACAGCTCGTCTACCAGCTCGGTGTACACAAACACGGTCCATCTCACCATACAGCTCGTCTACCAGCTCGGTGTACACAAACACGGTCCATCTCACCATACAGCTCGTCTACCAGCTCGGTGTACACAAACACGCTCCATCTCACGATACAGCTCGTCTACCAGCTCGGTGTACACAAACACGCTCCATCTCACCATACAGCTCGTCTACCAGCTCCGTGTACACACACTCTTTGAACTCTTTGGTGTTAGCAAATATACTGAGTGAAGCGGCATTGGTTGAGTTCAGTGTTTTGTGTGGGTTGTCGATCTGGCTTACGGAATTACCGAACAAAATATGGTGCTGTATATATTCAAGCAGTTTGTTTACACCGTAATACTTCACTCGAACATATGACAGGCATTGAAAGCATATAAGCACGGCAACTTGGTAAGCTAACATGAGGTGGGCATCCCTAAAGAAAACAAAACAAGCTTTGCAAGGCCTTCGCTCTACATCGCACGTCACCATTATGACGTCATATCGCTCATTGTGACGCAAAAATGTGACGTCACAGTCGTATATAGAAAAGCGCCAAAATTCCAAGCTCTCTGTTGTAGGAATACATAATTACTGAGCATTTTGAGCATTTTTTGCATACTAATTAACAATGGACGCAATTTGAAATACAAAATTCATAACAAATATTTTGATTTGCTCTATTCATTGGAATCATTGGGATTTTAAATTTTTAATTAAAAAAATTTACAATGAAATAATTACCAAAATCACAATCACCATAGCGACTAACGCGCTCCTGGCGAATCCTGAGATATCACTGTTCTGTATATCAAACGGCATAAAAAAAATCCAAGACCAAGCCAATTCTTCAAGAAATGTGTGCATATAATTTAACAAAAAATAATATCGATTTTGGTTAAGTTATATCGTCAGTTTTAGTTATGAAATAAAATGAAACGGCTATTCATGGACACTATTTATATGAACTTATTATATTGACTATTACACTCCCTAGAAATACATACAAGATGAAATGTAAATGTACCTGTCACATGTACACTTGTTCAAATTAAAGAAAATATCGTATACGACACTATAAACTTATCAACTTCATATGTGAACATTGTTCAAACAAACAGGAGATTATCAAACGTTCATATATGTTGTGGCCTATATCTACGTATGATATCATATTGAACATTGATTAATATCCAAAGTGAAATTAATTGTGTGAAAAAAATGTACAAAAGATATGCAAGATCTACATCATAAAACAGTAAAAAGCAGTTAACAATGTTCGTGTGTACTTTCATTCAAGGACCTTCACCTCAGAGAAATTACCAAATATGTACAACAAATATGTTGAAGTTTGACATAACCACCGGTGATCGAATTTTACAAAATGGCGTGTTGACTGTCAACAGTGCGCGGGATTTGTCGAGGGGACTTTCGTTGATTCAGGGTTCGTATATACATAAATGTGACATGTAAGTAATCAGAAACATTCTGACAATCTGTGTACTGTTTTTTGTTGTATTTTTCATTGAAACCAACGAAAATAGTCAGAAATTCTGATAAATACCGTTGTCGTTGTGCGTGATTTTGTGCGTCAGTCATGGCGTCACACAGGACGGGAACTTCGACAAGTTCTGTTGAAAATATCAAATAATTGCAATGTATATATGTTTAATTCCCTAATTCTTCCTACGATTCTCTTCCCGTGTATATTCTGAAAATGCAGATCTCGAGCCAATGTACTCAACGAATAGACCAATGGCTTTGTTTACATTTCCAACAAGTGCAGTTTTTTCAGCGTTCGTTTTCACACCTCATTTATTTTGCTTCATTACATCTAGACAATTTGCATTGGTGACAAAGAACATTTGGCATTTGATTCTAAAATGTATGAGGAATTCAAGGATGTAGGTATCGCAGCTGAAATATACGTGATGGTATTTGCGTCTCATTACCGGTGTACGTTATTACCAAAATCACAATCACCATAGCTGCGACAAAATGTTCGATGTTGACGCCTCACAACCGAGTAAGTACGAGGTGTTAAAGAGTGCGCATGTTTTTTTTCTAAATAAAACAATAGGTTTGCAATATCGATAAATACTCTGTGTGTGTCTATTTCCGGGATTTTATCGAGTTTTAGACACATGAGATGAATTGATGCCTTCAGCATGTATGTTACACACTGTGATTAAATTTCGTTAAATTTGTTTTCTAAATAAGCAATTTCTTGAGAGAAGGTGAATATGCATTTGATCTAAAAAAATTGTATTGAAGTATAAATATTATTACAATATTATTGAATTATTCATTTCAGGCCAGCGAGTCAACACAATGAAGAATTAGTATCCGGTGACGAATGTCTGGAGGAGCTTTCTGCTGACAGTAACACACTGGTTACAATGTGCATCCTGTCAAAGGACGAGGAACTGAAAAGCCATATTCAATCAACAAATGTGCTTCCTGTCACATTTCACTTAAATAGGACGAGGAAGTGAAAAGCCTTATTCGCTCACAAAACAACATGGCCAATATTTATCAGACACTAAAAAAAGCACATTGTACCATTTGTTTACAAGGAAGAAAATGATTTTCTCCTGGAATTTAATTAAGTGCTTTTGACTGTCAAAGACACCCGTTCCATGTTAAATTTTGAAAACTTATATTGTGAGAAATAAAGACATGAAAATTTCAGTTTGTTTTTCTTTATTAAATATGAGAAATCCAGACTGTTCCATCAACATAATTTGTACCGATACATATATTTTATCTTGGCTTGATTACCAATTGAAGTTGATTCCTTTTCATCTTTTAATATTTTATCTGTACTCATATCTGATCAAGACATTTTCAAACTATTCACGATAAATGTATTAGTAGCTTCCTTTTGATATACAATTACCCATCATCATACAGGATTAGGTCAGGGTGTTCAAGAAGTTGGTGTTTGTATCAATTCTTACATTTCATCAATTATATTTCATGCATATATATATATATATATATATATATATATATATATATATATATATATATATATATATATACACACACATATACGGTTCATCACAGCATATAGCTCGTCTACCAGCTCTGTGTACACATTCACGGTACATCTCACCATATAGCTCGTCTACCGGCTCTGTGTATACATACACGGTACATCTCACCATATAGCTCGTCTACCAGCTCTGTGTACACATACACGGTACATCTCACCATATAGCTCGTCTTCCAGCTCTGTGTATACATACACGGTACATCTCACCATATAGCCCGTCTTCCAGCTCTGTGTACACATACACGGTACATCTCACCATATCGCTCGTC
The DNA here is from genome assembly GCF_023055435.1 of Haliotis rufescens. NCBI lineage: Eukaryota > Metazoa > Mollusca > Gastropoda > Lepetellida > Haliotidae > Haliotis > Haliotis rufescens. The sequence continues at coordinate 132,907 of NW_025963781.1, forward strand.
TACCAGCTCTGTGTACACATACACGGTACATCTCACCATATAGCTCGTCTTCCAGCTCTGTGAACACACACACGGTATATCTCACCATATAGCTCGTCTACCAGCTCTGTGTACCAACACGGTACATCTCACCATATAGCTCGTCTACCAGCTCTGTGTACACATACACGGTATATCTCACCATATAGCTCGTCTACCAGCTCTGTGTACCAACACGGTACATCTCACCATATAGCTCGTCTACCAGCTCTGTGTACACATACACGGTACATCTCACCATATATCTCGTCTACCATCTCTGTGAACACACACACGGTATATCTCACCATATGGCTCGTCTACCAGCTCTATGTACACATACACGGTATATCTCACCATATAGCTCGTCTACCAGCTCTGTGTACACATACAGGGTACATCTCACCATATAGCTCATCTACAGGCTCTGTGTACACATACACGGTATATCTCACCATACAGCTCATCTACCAGCTCTGTGTACACATACACGGTATATCTCACCATATAGCTCGTCTACCAGCTCTCTGTCCACACACACGGTACATCTCACCATATAGCTCGTCTACCAGCTCTATGTACACATACACGGTACATCTCACCATACAGCTCGTCTACCAGCTCTGTGTACACACACACGGTATATCTCACCATATAGCTCGTCTACCTGCTCTGTGTACACACACACGGTATATCTCACCATACAGCTCGTCTACCTGCTCTGTGTACACACACACGGTATATCTCACCATATAGCTCGTCTACCATCTCTGTGTACACATACACGGTATATCTCACCATATAGCTCGTCTACCTGCTCTGTGTACACATACACGGTATATCTCACCATACAGCTCGCCTACCAGCTCTGTGTACACATATACACGGTATATCTCACCATATAGCTCGTCTACCAGCTCTGTGTCCACGCACACGGTACATCTCACCATATAGCTCGTCTACCAGCTCTATGTACACATACACGGTACATCTCACCATACAGCTCGTCTACCAGCTCTGTGTACACACACACGGTATATCTCACCATATAGCTCGTCTACCTGCTCTGTGTACACACACACGGTATATCTCACCATATAGCTCGTCTACCTGCTCTGTGTACACACACACGGTATATCTCACCATACAGCTCGTCTACCTGCTCTGTGTACACACACACGGTATATCTCACCATATAGCTCGTCTACCATCTCTGTGTACACATACACGGTATATCTCACCATATAACTCGTCTACCTGCTCTGTGTACACATACACGGTATATCTCACCATACAGCTCGCCTACCAGCTCTGTGTACACATACACGGTATATCTCACCATATATCTCGTCTACCAGCTCTGTGTACACATACACGGTATATCTCACCATATATCTCGTCTACCTGCTCTGTGTACACATACACGGTACATCGCACCATATAGCTCGTCTACCAGCTCTGCGTACACATACAGGGTACATCTCACCATATAAGTCGTCTACCATCTCTGTGTACACATACAGGGTAATTCTCACCATATAGCTCGTCTACCAGCTCTGTGTACACATACACGGTACATCTCACCATATAAGTCGTCTACCAGCTCTGTGTACACATACACGGTACATCTCACCATATAAGTCGTCTACCAGCTCTGTGTACACATACACGGTACATCTCACCATATAGCTCGTCTACCAGCTCTGTGTACACATACACGGTATATCTCACCATATAGATCGTCTACCAGCTCTGTGTACACATATACTGTATATGTCACCATAAAGCTCGTCTACCAGCTCTGTGTACACATACACGGTATATCTCACCATATAGCTCGTCTACCAGCTCTGTACACATACACGGTATATCTCACCATATAGCTCGTCTACCATCTCTGTGTACACATACACGGTACATCTCACCACATAGCTCGTCTACCGGCTCTGTGTACACATACACGGTAATTCTCACCATATAGCTCTGTGTACACATACACCATATATCTCACCATATAGCTCGTGTACCATCTCTGTGTACACATACACGGTATATCACACGATATAGCTCGTCTGCCATCTCTGTGTACACATACACGGTAATTCTCACCATATAGCTCTGTGTACACATACACCATATATCTCACCATATAGCTCGTCTACCAGCTCTGTATCCACACACACGGTGCATCACACGATATAGCTCGTCTACCAGCTCTGTGTACACATACACGGTATATCTCACCATACAGCTCGTCTACCAGCTCGGTGTATATTTGTAGATTTACACACAGGATACATCTCACCATATAGCTCGTCTGCCTGCTCGGTGCACTCACATGGAGAAAATATACGATTGCACAAAGGGTTTGAGGTACATATATATACATATACATATATATATATCACCATATACTCCACGACCGCGGACAACATCTAATATTATACCGTGACCGTTTTAAACAGACGTAAGTGTACAGCTGCGTGATTGTTACACTGGGTCGAGATATGTTGGCGTGGCCCGTAACGGAAGTCATATCGTCATATAGCGGACATTGCTTCGGAAACGAGCCGAGTTACTTGAACCCAAACACACATGTTCGAGAACAAAAGATACGGCGAGATGCTGAAACTCGGATCGCTATGAACAACATGTAAGGCTGCCCAGGCCCACTTGCACAAAGCGATCTTAGCGCTAAGATGATTGTAACTCCCATACTTTAACATAGGCTTACAATAGTTGTAGTGCTAAGATCACTTTGTGCAAGTGGGTCCAGGGCCCACTTGCACAAAGCGATCTTAGCGCTAAGATGATTGTTACTACCATACTTTAACATAGGCTTACAATAGTTGTAGTGCTAAGATCACTTTGTGCAAGTGGGTCCAGGATTGGGTTTGACATCATAGCTTTTGAACGGGATTAACGTCGATGAAATGATAGTAAACAAAAGCCTTGTAATGTCGTTGGCATGGTGAGTTAGCTTGTTTGCCTATCTTGTCATAGTGAGTTAGGCCCGTTATCAGTAGTGAACGGGGTTTGAGTGGTTTAACTGTTTACACTATGATGTAAGTATTTATATAGGCCCATCCTGAGCATATGCATCTGTCCTGTATATATTACTTGTCTGTTGACCCGTGAAGATCCGGGGTAGAATAGGTCTTCAGCAACCCATGCTTGCCGTAAAAGGCGACTGAGCTTGTCGTAAGAGGCGACTGACGGGATCGGGTGGTCAGGCTCGCTGACTTGGTTGATACATGTCATCGTATCCCAATTGCGTGGGTCGATGTTCATGATATCAATCACTGGATTGTCTGGTCCAGACTCGATTATTTACAGACCGACGTCATATAGCTGGGATATTGTTGAATGCGGTTTTAAACAACAAGGAAACAAACAAACAAACAAAACTTGTCTGTGATCACGGGTCTATTATGCGCACAGTCCTGATATGCTTGTACGTGCCACACGTGAATGTGTAGAATACCATACCGAACATAACACAAATATTCATGATGGTAATCAGTGGATTTTCTGGTCCAGGCTCGACACGTGCGTGTCTCGGATATATGTAGACATGTTAGAGGTTGGTAGTGAGTTAAGAGACAAAATATATAGATTTCTTCTTCAGGGAACACGATACAATCGTTAATATCAAAAGACTTGTGTCTCCATATTTAAAGGTGAGGTGAAATGGGGCTTAACGTCACGTTCAAGATTATTGCACTTATATACCGACGTGCATCCACGTGTGTGTGTGTGTGCGTGCGTGTGTGTGTGTGCGTGCGTGCGTGCGTGCGTGCGTGCGTGCGTGCGTGTCTGTGTGTGTGTGTGTGTGTGTGTGTGTGTGTGTGCTTGAACTACTTTGGACTTAAACCGGTTTAAAAGTGGTAGCTACCACACGATGATACAATGGCGCAATTTAAAATATATACCTCACACAGACACAGTATACTGAAACAAGCCGACCAGTGCTTGTATTAGCCTCTTTATGCCGAGCGTACCGAGGGTACGAAAAAGACTCATCTTGTAACGTAATTTGATATGACGCGACGGGGGATCGATTCATCGAGTCCTTCCTCCGGAATATCCACTAGACCACGGAGGCGGTCTCGGTGTATGTAAGCGCATTTCGCGGTTTCTAATTATTACGTTATTGCACTTAAGACGTCATTTAGAGAGCAATGACGTCTTCGATGTATGTCGTTTGGACGTGTTGGGCTTCGCTGAACGTCAGTTCGAATTTGTGAGCGCTCGTGGGTTACACCGAAGCTCCGTATAGGGTCAAAGCATTTGCTTTAAACAAAAATGGCGGCGCCCAGTGAAGTGAGTGAGTTGGGTTCAACGCCGCTTTTAACATAATTCCAGTTATATCGCGGCGTGTCAGCTTAATGTGGGAGGAAAGCCCGAAGTGATTCAGGTCTCAGACGTTTACCACTTCGGTGGAACCCATGAGCACGGGTATGGTGCTGACAAACCTAGAAACATAATCGAGGCGAACCGGGATTCGAACCGACAATCATAGGTTTCTGGCGTGCCCAAGGGACGCAACTCTGCACAGCGAACCGCGGCGGCTTAGACGACTGGGCCAGCCGTGCCCCCCTTTTGACACTAGAGCGATAAGGGGTGTACGGTCAGTCTACATATCAGCGCGTTTAGTCTCTAATGTGTCGCTAACGCTCGATTGAGTGAGTTTTGTTTTGTAAAAGATCAAAGTAAAAACAACACAAATACAGTACTCGGATATTGGTTTAAATATATTTTTATTTCATCAGTGAAATCCGTATTGATAAACAAACCACACATTGCATTCATAAATACCGCTCAGGAAAACAGATTAACTATTAACGTGCTATGTTAAATATTATTATGTACAATGCATGAAATTAAACTGTAACCTTAGGCCAGAGCTTGTGGTGTTCGAGCTGAAGGAATTACACTGATTTTTTTATTTTAAAGCGTGCATTTTATAGTGCATCTTTCCTTGTTTTTTTCAATTCCAATGATTAGCTTTTTGCAAGAGGCTATGAGCCTAATTTAACCTCGCAGGATATTGGACGTTTTTGACCATACACGACGGGTATTATCAAATCGATGCTACGATATTGAATTAATATTATTCTTCGGCGTTACTGCTGTTACTACGACTTTTACTCGAATCCACAAACCCTATCAATTTTAGATAAAGCTTGAAAAAAGCATCTCATTTTTTGCCCGTTGACACCGTTAACTAGTTAAAATTATCATCGATATCCTAAAAAAAATAAACCCACCAAACCCTTTAGCGTGTTTCCCCCCAAAATCAATTTAATTTGTTATTTCATTCTTATATTAAGCTGTCGAAATCTGACAACTATTTCAAGAAATCGCAAAAATACCTATCCTTGAATATAGGTCCTAGGAATAAAATCCGAAATGTGACTCAACTTTTAAAACTTGCGTAACATTTCACCTGGCATATATACAACCCAATAAAAGTATGTACCATATATGAAAAACGCCAATCAAGTATTAAAAAGGATGTTTATTTTTACGCAAACCGGTTTACATACGCTGGAATATGTCGGTATATCGCCTGTCGGTATTCAACGTATCACAGTTCGACGCAAATGACATAATGCTCGATAAGGGCGAGGTCTGGTTACAATGGGGCCCGAGCAGCGAATAAGCTATCAGTGTGAAGGAGGATGGCGACTGGATATAGAGAATAGATAAGTTGGGAATATCCTTATCACTCGTGGGTTATCATGTGGGTCAAACACGTGATGGAGGAAACTCGCCATCGCGCTCTCTGCGCTAGTCCGATTCTGCAGGCCTGCCGATGTGTACTGCCGGCGAAATCTGGAACCGCTAAATGTCAGGCTGACTCTGTTTAAGCTAAGGTATTTATTTCCCTAAACATCCTCTTTACTGTACTAACACATGTGTTTCGTGTGTAGACATGGACGTGGGTGTGGCTGGGTTGGAACAAAGACGGATATTATGTCTTCAGTTGGACATTGTCGCAGTGGAAGTAGTGGTTGTAGGAGTTGTTGTAGTAGTTTGTTTTGTTTGTTTGTTTGTTGTTTAACGCCACATTCAGCAATATTGTAGCTATATGACGGTGGTCTGTAAATAATCGAGTCTGGACCAGACAATCCAGTGATTGATATCATGCGCATCGATCTAAGCAATTGGGATCGATGACATGCATCAACCAAGTCAGCGAGCCTGACTACCCGATCCCGTTAGTCGCCTTTAACGACAAGCATAGTCGCCTTTTACGGCAAGCATTGGTTGCTGAAGACCTATTCTACCCCGGATCTTCGCGGGTCTAGTAGAAGTAGTAGTCGTAGTAGTCGTAGTAGTCGTAGTAGTAGTATTAATAGTAGTAGTAGCAGCAGCAGAAGATGGAGTAGTACCTGAAAAAGTAATCGTAGGATTAGCGGTTGGAGTAGAAGTAGTTGTTGTAGTAGGTATGATAGTTGTAGTCGTGGTAAAAATAGTAGCAGTAGCGGCAGTATTAGCAGTAGTTGTAGTAGTAGTAACCTAACTATAAGCAGCAGTGTTAATTGTATTATTATAAGTAGTAGTGGTAGTAGTGGTAATAGCAGCGGTGGTAGTAGTAGTAGTAGTAGTAGTAGTAGTAGTAGCAGTGTTAATTGTATTATTATAAGTAGTAGTGGTAGTAGTAGTAATAGCAGTAGCAGCGGTGGTAGTAGTAGTAGTAGTAGTAGTAGTAGTAGCAGTAGTAGAAGTAGCAGTGTTAGCATTATTAGTAGTAGCAGTAGTACTGTGGTAATAATATTAGTAGTAGTAGTTGCAGCAGTGTAACTACTACTACTACTACTACTACTTCTACTACCGCCGTGATATTGCTGGAATATTGCTAAAAGTGGAGTAAAACCATACTTACTCACTCACTCACTCACTACTACTACTACTACTACCACTGCTACTACTACTACTACTACTACTACTACTACTACTACTACCACTGCTGCTACTACTACTACTACTACTACCACTACAACTACTAATAATAATCATAATAATCATAATAATAATGGTAGAAGTAGTAGTAGTAAGTATAGGTCGTGTTTCGTCTTGGTACATAAAAGGATATAAGTTCCGTTCACAGATCTACACTCCTGAGGAACATTAGAATATCAGTAAGTAATGGATGGCTGGATGTGTTTGGAGATATTTTGAGATAACGTTTATCTTGCGAGATAACAATGTTTTAACTATGAGGAGATGCATCTACAGTTGTCTAGACCGGACAAACAGTGGATGATAGCATATCGTAAGTAATATATGTTAAAGAAAACACCAGGCGTTACGAATAATGGACGGCCCAGCGAAGTAGGAGAGTATCAATTGCAACGAATGCCCAGTTACGCCTGTGTGCAGAGTTGCGTCCCTTGGGCACGCCAGAAACCTATGATTGTGGGTTCGAATCCCGGTTCGCCTCGATTATGTTTCTAGGTTTGTCAGCACCATACCCGTGGTCGTGGGTTTCACCGATGTGGTAAACGTTTGAGACCTGCATCACTTCGGGCTGACACGCCGCGATATAACTGGAATTATGTTAAAAGCGGCGTTAAACCCAACTCACTCACTCACTCACTATCTGACTTAAAATGCAGCATCAAAATAACTAAATACTGCGTAATCAAATTTGAAATACAGCCCGAAAAAGTCAAAATAAATCGTTAAATAAATAAAAAATAAATGCAACACAATTCTGCTGCACTTAAATCTCACGCAGTACATTCGCAATGCATGCGAATCTTTAACTACGTGTTCCGATATTGTGGTGCATTTGTGCAACCCACATTCGTGCTGCACGTGCATTTGTCTGTGATTTCAACGTTATTGTTTCTTAGAATTAATGCATGAGCTTAAAATGTACATTGCAGAAAGTAGGTCAGTAAAATGTAAAATTCATTTCAAACAATCCACGCTGAAACAATACAGTGACGTCATAGCTGTATTTTAATCTGCATCTGTTTATGACAAAACAAGTGGAAATGGTGACCCACGTCTGCAATATATCCCAACGGAACTGATAAAGACATACAACTAGACATCTACTGTACTGCATCAACAAGTAACGTCAATGCATTAAAAAACCCAATAAAACTCAAACATGGTGACAATATTATATTTGTCAATACGTAATCACATTTTAGGGTATTGTAGGCCTGAATGTTCAGTCTACGCAACCCATAAACGTGTACGTCATAAGTCAGCGCGATATAGTCCCTACACTCAACAACACATGGGAACAAGATGGTGCACACTTCTTCACGTCGGGTGCAGAAAACAATGTGCGATAAATAACAAGCGCTTCCAGGCTTCTCCATATACATGATAAACATTCAGTTCATGCGCACTGCTGTGGAGCTCGTATCTCTGCTTGTAGATATCTGTATGCGAGATGCGCCACAACTCCTGACAGCGCTACGGAGTAGCGACCAGAACGATGCCTCAGTCAGTGACAACCCCCTAAGCGGCGTGAGGCACCCAGAGTTACTTAGAACAGCAGGGGTGACAGATATCAGGTAAGGTGATTTATTGTATACTTACATGGATACACAAACATTTGTATATTTGAGCTGCAAATATACTTACTTCGTGTTAATAGCACTTGACGTATTGACAATGGCGTCTCGTGAATATAGGTACGGCTTTGGAAATGCATGAATGTATATCGACCAATATGTCGGTTGAAAACAGTGGACACGTGTCTGACCGGTAATATTTAATATATATATATCAAACTTTCAATTAATTCTTTTGTCTGTAATGTATACTGACGTTTTTTTTTATACTCAAATACTTAATAGGTGAGGTGAAATTGGGTTTAACGTCGCGTCCATGATTATTGCATTTATATAGCAACGAGCATGCACGTGTGTGTGTGTGTGTGTGTGTGTGTGTGTGTGTGTGTGTGTGTGGCTGCTTGTACTAGTCCGGACTGATGCCGATTTATAGTGCTAGCTCACTGAGATACCATGCCGCAGTTTAACATGAATACCCCACTCAGACACAGTATACTGACTCCGAGCCGACCAGTCCTTGTTTTAGCCCCTTAATGCCGAGCGTCAGACAGGGTAACAACAAGTACCATCTTTTAACGTTTTTTTGTATGACGCGTCCGGGGATCGAACCCCAGACCTTCCGCTCTCCGGGCGGACGCTCTACCACTAGACCACGGAGGCGGTTTCAAATACTTAATAAGGTCTCAGATATATCTAGACATTTTAGACGTCAGTAGTGAATTATGAGACAGAATATATAGATTTCTACTTCTGGGAACACAATCCTACGTAAATATCAATAGACTTGTGTCTCCTTATTTATACCGACGTGTATGTGTGTGTGTGTGTGTGTGTGTGTGTTGCCGCTTAAAATTGCACTGGTCTAGACTAATGTCGATTTTATAGTGCTTGAGTCTAGCCCAAGATACCATGCCGCAGTTTAACATGGATACCACACTCAGACACAGTATACTGACTCCGAGCCGACCAGTCCTTGTTTTAGCCCCTTAATGACGAGCGTCAGACAGGGTAACAACAAGTACCATCTTTTAACGTCTTTTGGTGTGACACGACCAGGATCGACCAGCACCTTCCGCTCTCCGGGCGGATGCTCTACCACTACATTGCGGAGGCGGCCTATATATTTATAATTTTAACAGTACCATGTTTTTCTTCCTTGCAAGCTGACATTTATATGTTATCTCGTTGAAAGTTTTTTCACCGATAGGGTACGGGTCCCGTAGACTAAGGTGCCGCAATTCGCTGTGCAGAGTTGCGTCCCTTGGGCACGCCAGACACATTATGGTAGATTCGAATCCCAGTTCGCCCCGATTATGTTTCTAGGTTTGTCAGCACCATACCCGTGCTCGTGGGTTTCACCGAAGTGGTAAACGTCTGAGACCTGCATCACTTCGGGCTCATACTTCCTCCCACATTAAGCTAACTGGAATATTCAAAGCGGCGTTAAACCCAACTCACTCACTCACTCACTCACCTTTACACTGGTTCCATTAAAACTGACCACAAAACAACTCAGTCATATTTCGATATTTCATGCATCCAGCCAATAATTCATTATCATAAACAGTTATAGTACAAGCATGCCGAGAAAACAAACAAGTCAACTGCCATATGCGTAACAAGATGTCCAACATGTTAAACCTAGCTGAGTGGGTGAGTGAGTTGGGATTAACGCCGCTTTTAACAGTATTCCAGTTATATCACGGCGTGTCAGCTTAATGTGGAAGAAAAGCCCGAAGTGATGCAGTTCTCAGACGTTTACCACTTCGGTGAAACCCACGGGCACGGGTATGGTACTGACAAACCTAGAAACATAATCGGGGCGAACCGGGACTCGAACCCTCAGTCATAGGATTCTGGCTTGCCCAAGGGACGCAACTCTGCACAGCGAATCGCGGCGCCTTTGACGTCTGGGCCACCCGTGCCCCCATTTTAAACCTAAAACTCTGTTAATGAACTATTCTAACAACGCACCACCATCTACGACCTGGTCGTGACTGCTCCAAAATGATTCCACCGGTGCAGAGGTTGATGGCCATGATGTGAAGAGCGCTTCTCTTCAGTGTTTATAAAATGTCATGACGTGACCGGACGTTCATGACACCAACACAAACAAGCCTGCACATCTCGTACTTCAATCATTGGGACAGAGGAGGTCATATAGGACTCATGTTGCTTCCGCAAACGAGCACCTCATTCATTGTGTGACGTACGTTGAGCCCCTCTCGTGTAAGCCTCGTTTATCCGGCCTTTGACGTTCTCACTGAATTGGTAGGAATTATCACCTGTCTTGCAGTGATTAACGTTTTATTGTCAAAGAAAAATGTACTTTGCGTACATGCAGCCGTCCTTTACGACATTTATGGAGGGGTGATGGTGATGGTGATTTGGGGCCTGGTAAGTTCTTTTGAAGACACAGGCAATTTTGTCGGTCACCTCTTAGAACAACGCGAAAAACAATTCTGCCTAACATTTTAATGCCTGTTCATGACATATATTTTTCAGTTCATCCAGAAAGCAATTTATTTTTGTTGGTTGTAAAATCAAATATATATATGAAACCGTCAGTACTTATGTGATTTAAACGGATACCTGAGCTTCAGGATTATATAGGTGCAAGGAGGTTTCACTGTAAAATGTGTGACAGTCACGTGTAGGGGAATAACACATATGTAACACGTGTAGGTGGATATGATGTGTGACATGTACAGTCACGTGTAGGTGGATAAAATATGTGAGATGTACAGTCACGTGTAGGTGGATAAAATTTGTGACAATCACGTGTGGGTGGATATATTGTGTGAGATGTACAGTCACGTGTAGGTGGGTAAAATTTGTGACAATCACGTGTAGGTGGATATAATGTGTGACATGTACAGTCACGTGTAGGTGGATATAATGTGTGACAATCACGTGTAGGTGGACATGATGTGTGACATGTAAAGTCACGTGCAGATGAATATAATGTGTGACATGTACAGTCACGTGTAGAGAGACAATTTTATATGACATTCATGTGTAGGTATACACATCTTCTCACAATGTTTCACACCGTCCACCACACGTGTACTAAACAGAATTTATGAAATACACGTGTGTCTTCATTTGGAAGAGCCCCATGAAGATCCGGGGTAGAATAGGTCTTCAGCAATCCATGCTTGCCTTAACAGGCGACTATGCTTGTCGTAAGAGGCGACTACCGGGATCGGGTGGTCAGGCTCGCTGACTTGGTTGATGTATGTCATCGTATCCCAATTGCATAAATCGATGCTCATAATATCAATCACTTGATTGTCTGGTCGAGACTCGATTATTTACAAATAGCTGGAATATTACTGAATGCAAACAAACATTTGGCACATACGCGCATCTTGTGTTGTAATGTTTTTAAGTGAGGTGAAATTAGTTTTAATGTCGCGTTGCTATTGTACTTATTCCACGACGTGCAGCGGGATGTCCAGAACTTCATATGTAGGACAAACTCAACTTAGTAACGTCTATTATATAATAAAAGACTCAAGAAGATAGATAAATATATCGATACTTGGTTCGAACAACCCAGAAACGATACATCGAATCCTCAAATTTAACAACCATTTTTTCAATTTTCAATTGCATAAAAACAAACTCGGTCAGTTTAACATCAACATATTGTGGCGTTAAGTGAGTGAATGAGTGAGTGAGTGAGTTAGGTTTAACGCCGCTTTTAACAGTATTCCAGTAATATCACGGCGTTTCAGCTTGATGTAGGGGAAAAGCCCGAAGTTATGCAGGTCTCAGACGTTTACCACTTCGGTGAAACCCACGAGCACTGCCATGGTGCTGACAAACCTAGAAACATAATGTCGCGTTAAGAGCAATGTGTATACGTTTAGACAGACCCATGAAGATCCGGGGTAGAACAGGTCTTCAGCAACCCATGCTTGTCGTAAGAGGCCACTAACGAGATAGAGTGGTCAGGCTCGCTGACTTGGTTGATGCATGTCATCGTATCCCAATTGCATAGATCGATGCTCGTGATGTCAATCACAGGACTGTCTGGTCCAGACTCGATTATTTACAGACCGCCGTCATATAGCTGGAATATTGCTGAGTGCGGCGTTAAACAACAAACCAAAATACAAAACATTTGGATAGTTATCTACGTTACATACATAACACAAGCGATTTATCTCCATTCTTGTATCTCCATTCTCTTATCTCAAAGAAGGTTTTATCCTTTTCTTAACCCTTTGATTCTTATCAGTCAAATGTTATCGTCGTATTATCGTTGCTGTCGAATTTGTTCTGACACATAGAGAATCTCACCCGAATGTCTTTTGATATCAAATATATCAACACGAGTTGATAAAAGTGGAAAAATTCTGAGGCTTGCCGAGGATTTTTGCCACTTTTATCAACGAGTGTTGATATATTTGATATCAAAAGACACGAGGGTGAGATTTTATTTATCATCCAACATCATTCTTTCAACTTTTTCAATTTGTAGACAGTAATTAGCAGTGCCTTCAGTGTAAAAAGTACTGAAAACGGCTTCAGTAGCAGAGCCATTAGTGATGTCATTTGATTGTGACGTCATGGTAACCAGTGACGTCACAATGGTCTGCAAAGCATTGTGATGTAAATTCATTGCAGCGATATCTACAGTGTAGATATCGCTTGATCTCATCCAAGCGATATCTCCTGTGGGAGCCAGTTTTGGATGATAAAGTCGCTTATTAATATAAGGTCGCTGTTTAAATGAAAGGATAAGCTAAGACGTCTCGCCGCCTGTATGACACAACATTTCAGAGCGGGGCGACCCGAACAGCATTATCTGGTAGCCACATGTTGCCGGGACTTCCTTTCAACGCATATCGAATCATTTCAGTGAGTGGACAAACGCCTCCGTCCCAGCGCAGGCAGTATTGTTCTAAAGGCTGTTTAATCAGTGAAGTGCATTAGCTGCTGCTCGGGGATTGTTGATAAACACTTGCATTGTAAACGCGAACCACGACTCGCCCAGATCCGATGTCTAATACCGGATATTAACATACCATTTATTTTTACATTTTCTCTTTTATCGTGGGTTTGTTTATATAACCTTTGAACTTTGATTTCGGAGTTGAATCACCAAAATGACATTTAGGTTGAGATAGTGAGTGAGTATGGTTTAGCACCGCTTTTAGCTATATTCCAGCAATATCACGGCGGGGGACACCAGAAATGGGCTTCACACATTGTACCCATGTCGGGAATGGAACCCGTGACGAGCGAACGCTTTAACCACTAGGCTACCCGACCGCCCCACATTTAGGTTGAACAGGTTTCATAGTTATGGGGGCAGTGGGGTAGCTGAGTGGCTACAGTGATCGCTCTTCGCGTCATTGAGTGAGTGAGTGAGTATGGTTTTACGCCGCTTTTAGCAATATTCCAGCAATATCACGGCGGGGGACACCAGAAATGGGCTTCACACATTGTACCCATGTCGGGAATCGAACCCGGGTCTTCGGCGTGACGAGCGAACGCTTTAACCACTAGGCTACCCGACCGCCCCTCGCGTCATTGACTCCTGTTCAAAACTCCCAAATGATAATGTGTAAGCGTATTGTTATTGGCTTCCCCGCCATAACATGGAATAACACTACAACCTCTAAACCGGCCTAACTACGAGCAGATCCAGATTAGACGGCTGGTCTTCAGTAACTAATGCTTGTCGTTAGAGGCCCAAACTGCGGAGATCGATGTTCATGTTGTCGGTCACTAGCTTGTCAGCGAGCCTGACCAACCTGATCCCGTTAGTCGCCTCTAACGACAAGCATAGTCGCCTTTTAAGGCAAGCATGAGTTGCTGAAGTGAGTGAGTGAGTTGGGTTTAACGCCGCTTTTAACAGTATTCCAGTTATATCGCGGCGTGTCGGCTTAATATGGGAGGAAAGCCCGAAGTGATGCAGGTCTCAGACGTTTACCACTTCGGTGAAACCCACGAACACGGGTATGGTGCTGACAAACCTAGAAACATAATCGTTGCGAACCGGGATTCGAACCCACATTCATAGGTTTCTGGCATGCCCAAGGGACGCAACTCTGCACAGCGAATCGCGGCGCCTTAGACGACTGGGCCACCCGTGCCCCCGAGTTGCTGAAGACCTGTTCTAACCCATGGGCACGTTACACAAAGCGATTGAGCCCTTCAACTGTCGTAGGTCGATGTTAAAGTATGGGCGTTACGATTGTCTTAGCGTTTTGATCGCTTTGCGGAACGGGGCCAAGATCTTCACTGGTAATATACTAATGAGTTTGGTTTACGGATACTTGTATAACGTTATCTTGAACAGTATTTCAGTTATATTACGGCGTGACATCTTAATGTGTGAGTGAGTGAGTGAGTGAGTTTGGTTTTACGCCGCTTTTAGCAATATTCCAGCAATATCACGCGGGGGACACCAGAAATGGGCCTCACACATTGTACCCATGTCGGGAATCGAACCCGGGTCTTCGGCGTGACGAGCGAACGCTTTAATCACTAGGCTACCCGACCGCCCCTCTTAAAGTGGGAGGAACGCCCGACGTGATTCCAGTCGTTGACGTTTTCCTGAGCACCGGTATGGCGCTCACAAGCCAAGGGTCTTAATTGGAGCTAACCTCGGATTCAATCCAACGACCAATGAGGCTTCGGTGCTGCGGTCCATTCATATCTATCGCAGCTATTTTGCCCTTTAAGCCAAATTTTGATGTTTCGACGGATAATCTAGACGGCTTATTATCTTGCTTTGGCAATTTATATTTTTATCTCTCATCATTGTCTTTATGTCATTCATGTGCCGAATCTGACGTGTGTGTGTGTGTGTGTGTGTGTGTGTGTGTGTGTGTGTGTGTGCGTGTGTGTGTGTGTGTGTGTGTGACAAATTGAGATGCCACCTTAAAATGTCAGCTAATAATGATTTCTCATTGCCTGGATAGATAATCAGAAAGTATGATAAAACTGCTTTTGGTAAACGTTTCAATTTATTGCAAAGCCAATAGTATAGCATGAGCTTCAACCGTAAAAATCGAGCTTCCATCAGGTTGTCGCATCGACACAATCTTACAGTAAATGACAACTGCAGCTGATACCTCCTCAATATCTTTGGTGCCTTCTATGTAAATACTCGTAAAAGAGGGGTATAGGTTCATGAAATGCTTATTTATATAACAATCGATTTGTGTCAGACTTCTATAGTTTCATCAATACTAAACTGACATCAGGCCATGTGTGTGTATGTGTGACTGCTTGTACCAGTCCGAACTAATGCCTTTTCTGCTAGCCCACTGAGATACCATGCAACAGTTTAACATGAATACCCCACTCAGACACAGTATACTGACTCCAAGCGGACCAGTCCTTGTTTTAGCCCATTCATGCCGAGAGGCAGGCAAGGTAACAAAAAGAAGCCACCGACCTTCCGCTCTCCGGGCAGACACTCTATCTACTAGACAACGGAGACTTTATTACGGTTGTAATTTAGATACTGCAGTTAAGACAGCGATAGAGACTAACCATTTTAGTCCACTAGTCCATATGATGATAACATATAGCAAAACCCTTAAAAATGGAAAATCTCTACTAGTCCATATGATACCTTTACTATTGGGTAGTTTGGCAAGGACGATAGGACTAGTGCCAATTCCTAACGCTAATTCGTAAATTGCTCTGAATATGAGAGGGACCACATTTTGTACACGTATTCAATTATGGACGAATTCGGTGTGATATACACATTTTGTAGAAATGCAGGGGGCCTGAAGTCTTCTCCTTTCTTTCCATCAAGGGCATACGTTGTGCTTGTGGTCCAGCGAAAGCATTCGTGACCAACTCGTGTTATTCCGGGACAAGCCGAATAGCTACTCGTGCCCCTCTCGTGGCCATTTTTGCGACCGGGTTCCGTCTTAGTGCAAACGGGCATACCTAAAGCAATTGTCAACTCGTTGCGTAATGGTTCACACATTTTTCCCATATATTATATATATTTCAGATGCAATTTAAAGCACTTCGGCACGTGCGGAATTATACAGTATGATTGAACACATTTAACTGTGTCCTTGGTATATTTTTAGATGCAAGACATATGTAAAATCAAAAATTATTTCTGAGGGATTCTTTGACGAAGATCTTGAAATCATACGCGCATTCTGATTGGTTTGTCGTATTTCTCACATAACATTCAACGATAGGGGGACGAGTCTTCTTGCAAGTGACGGAAAGGGGCGAATCCAGCCGAAGGAGTGTCGGCATAAACAGGTCCCATACGTCCGTTGCGCTGTGACTCATTCCGACAGTGTACTGGTGACAGTCATATGTGATTGTTGAGACACGGTCACGTGATGTGGGACACAGCCTATAAATATATACAGTGTAGTCGTACATCAGACAAGTTTAGATATTTTCTTCCATATTTTAAGCCCGCAGTTCTTTTCACACCTATAACCGTCCACTTAGAATGGCGAATAAATCCCCACTGCCAGCTTAATACATAACCGTCGTAATATAATATACTCGCCATATTTAAATAAGGCACAGATGTCCTTGATTCCATCCTCATTAGTGAAGGGTGCCCTAGGTATGTCGGGTGGCAAACACGAACTCATGCCAACAAGCGTCTGAGTATGCTGACAGTGCAGTTAACACGTAGTTTAAGCCTGTCGCACTTATTGGGTGATTTTATGAAACCGGAAAATGGACCTCGACTATTAAAAACAATGAAAAGTGCAAGATTTAAGGTGATGGATACAGCTACCCAAAACCTGCATCTGAACGCAACCATGGCTTCTCCCACGCACGTTCAACACATGACAAGTAAAAGTCAGTATTTTTATAAAATTATTCATTCCTGATGCAACTTAACATCGATCCTTTTAATTTTATCCTTTTATCTCTTATTAACAGCCGAGGGGGAAGGGGCGGGGGAAGGGCCAAAAAATGGGCTTAAAACATTGTTCCCAAGAGGGGAATCGAACCCGGGTCTTCGGCGTGACGAGCGAACGCTTTAACCAGTAGGCTACCCCACCGTGTGTGGCGTTCACATCAACGCACTGTCAGATGAAGGGAGGTAACTCACCACCACACCTCAATCTTTTTTTCTAACATTGAAAGCCAATATATAATTAGCCCTGACATGCACACTGAAAAGCATTTTATTAAATATTATTTCGATTGCGTTTTTATTTATTTCTTTGAACGTCAAGAGGGAAAAATTAACTTGCGTATCGGGTCAGTTTCTTGGTTAATGTTTGCGCGGGACGAGAATATTAATGAATGAAGCTTTCATAAAATATTCAATCTTGAAGCTTCTCCATGTTGAAAATATTGTCGCCTGTGGTATTCAAATTTCTGCATGACTTTCAGCCGAGCCAAAATGGGGTTTAACGTCGCGTCAAAGATTATTGCACTCATATAGCGACGTGCATGTACGTGTGTGTGTTTGTGTGGCTGCTTGTACTAGTCCGGACTGATGCCGATTTATAGTGCTAGCCCACTGAGATACCATGCCGCAGTTTAACATGAATACCCCACTCAGACACAGTTTACTGACTCCGAGCCGACCAGTCCTTGTTTTAGCCCCTTAACGCCGAGCGCCAGACAGGGTAACAACAAGTACCATCTTTTAACGTCTTTTGGTATGACGCGGCCGGGGATCGAACCCCGGACCTTCCGCTCTCCGGGCGGACGCTCTACCACTAGACCACGGAGGCGGTCCCAACACCATGATTTTGAGCAAATACCGTGATCAACCTTTGTTGGATAACTCAGCCTACCATACTTAGTTGTGATCAAAATATTGATGATCAAATAAGTTCACCCAGCATGATATAAGCGACAAGTCGACTCGGGTCGATTCGGCTTATTCCGCTTCGCACGTTATCTCGCGCAGCAAAAGAGAAGTGGTTGGTTGGTTTGTTGTTTTACGCCACATTCAGCAAAATGACGGCGGTCTGTAAATAATCGAGTCTGGACCAGACATTCCAGTGATCGATATCATGAGCACCGATCCACGCAATTGGGATCGATGACATGCATCAATCAAGTCAGCCAGCCTGACCACCCGATCCCGTTAGTCGCCTCTTACGACAAGCATAGTCGCCTTTTACGTCAAGCTTGGGTTGCTGAAGACCTATTCTACCCCGGATCTTCAAGGGTCCAATAGAGTAGTGATATGAATTTTACTGTAAACCGTGTAACGCCAGATCCCTATGACATGACGGACATACTGAGGGCATGGTAGTCCCGCACTTAACAGAGGGCATGGTAACAGACATCAGATATACATTTTGATCTGTTGACAAGAGCGAACGGAAAGAGTTGTCATCCGTTATAAAAGGAATCAGCCATAAAAAAATTCAAGACTGTCACCATGTTAAATTGAGGCACGTGGTGGTCACGTGTACGAAAGTAGTTCTAATATGGATTCCCGCTCGCCCAGGTGCTGTTGGGCGGAGACGATCCGATTGAAAACAACTGCCTTCCTTTTCCTTTTGCTTAGTAAATAAAGGACGGATACCAGGATCCGCTGCTTGGGAGTTCAAATCCAGACTCAGCCGGATATGATCCTTAGTGTTAACACAATATCGGGTGGATTTGTTCAAAATTTAGAAACAATATGCGTCAATTTGGGTTTTTCTTCCATATTAAGCTTAAGATCACAAGCCGTTAACTAACTAAACTATTGATCAAAGCAGCAAAAGTACATGTTCTTCAACGCCGCAATCGGCAATATTACAGCTGAATCACGTCAGCCTGTACATAACGGAGTCTGGTCAGAGCAAACCAGTGACTGAAAGCATGAGCACCGATACAGGGAAACTGGGTAAGGAGAGCGATTTGATGTTTTGATTTTATTTCTCTGGTAGGTTAGAAAACTATAGAAATTTAATTCTAATGTGCCTCTTTTGGCCACGCCCCCTGTGGTTCGAGGTGCAAATGTCGGAATCCGGTTCAAAAACGAAATTTGAAAAGTCTTTTAGTAACAGTTCTTAAAAATACAATTGTCAATTTAGGATTTTCTTTCATAATAAGCTTAAGCCAATGAGTCGTTATATGACGGAACAACTGTTCATGATCCGTAGTTTGTGTTGTCTAAGGCGCCGCGATTCGCTGTGCAGAGTTCCGTCCCTTTGGCACGCCAGAAACCTATGATTGTGGGTTCAGTTTCCGGTTCGCCCCGATTATGTTTCTAGGTTTGTTAGCACCATACCCGTGCTCGTGGGTTTCCCACATTAAGCATATAACTGGAATAATGTTAAAATCCGTGTTAAACCCAACTCACTCACTCACTCACTCATGATGAAACATTACGAAAATGTGCCCTGGATTTTGAGAATAAGCTAACAAAGCCCTGTTTTCAGTTGAAGAATGATCAGAAAAAACGAACAGATGACAAACTAGGAAATATTGCAGAATACAAAACAAAACAAAACCTGTTTAGTCCGGACGGCGCTAATCTGAAGACCTCACATGTCGGTGACTGATGGAGACGTCTACAGAAATATAAATGGACGTAACTCTCTACCCACGAGTTGTTAATTCGCACACGTTAATCTGGAAGATTAACTGATTTATGTATATAAGTAAATAACAAAAGTTACTGACTGATAAAAATTCAAATAATATTCGACCAGTGATCCGGGGTAGAATAGGTCTTCAGCGACTATGCTTGTCGGAAGAGGCGATTAACGGGATCGGCTGGTCAGGCAAGGTGAATGGTTGATTGTGTGTCATTGTAACCCGACGCCGTGGATCGTTGCTCATCATATCGATCACTGGATTGTCTAGTACAGACACGTTTATACACACACCGCTGTCGTGTTTGGAATATTGTCAAATGCGGCGTTAAACAAACAAACAAAAAAATAGAAAAACACATATAAATATTTGTGCCTCGTATCATGGGCTACATGCGCATCTACAGAAAGAGAGGATAGGCGAAAGAAAATGAAAAATATTGACAATAAAATACCCCCTGAACATTTGATATTATATTCATTTGGTTTAGAGACAGGATATATGTTCAGCCATTCCTTCCAAAGACATAATGTCTCCCTCTCTTTTTTCCGGACTACCAGGGTGATCAGCGAACGTTGTTTGTTTAAACCCTGCATTTCTTTCTCAAACAATTGGGGGGCGGTCGCGTAGCCTAGTGGTTAAAGCGTTCGCTCGTCTCGCCGAAGACCCGGGTTCAATTCCCGACATGGGTACAATGTGCGAAGCCCATTTCTGGTGTTCCCCGCCGTGATATTGCTGGAATATTGCTAAGAGCAGCGTAACACCATGCTCACTCACTCAAACAAATGGTCGGTCCCGAAGTCATGTGTTGTTTAAGATATGTGACAAAAAAACGATTCACAAAGTAATCGAACTCGGGCTTTCACAGTGACATACAGCTCAGTTTTGTTTTGAAAATGGAAATTCGTTAATACAAGTTCTAGTTTGGGGTAATATTCAAGCTGGCGAACGGGTTTGAAAGGAATACTTGGGTAGAATAGGTCTTCAGCAACCCATGCTTGTCCTAAAAGACGACCATGCTTGTCGTAAAAGGTGACTACTTGGATAGGGTGGTCAGGCTCGCTGACTTGGTTGATGCATGTCATCGATCCCAATTGCATGGATCGATGCTCACTAGATTGTGTGGTCCAGACTCGATTATTTACAGACCGCCGTCATATAGCTGGAATATTGCTGCATGCGGCGTTAAACAACCAACAAACCAACCAACAGTGAAGAACATGTTGTTTATCCCTGTCACACTGATTGGATGGTTTTATGAAACTGAAAATGGTCGACCATAAAAAATAATGAAAAATTCAAGATTGAAGGTGATGGAAAAGGCAACCCACAACCCTCGCCTTCACAAAATCAGCTTGTGTTTCCCATGTATGTTCAAATGCATGTCAAGTAACAGTCAATGTGGGTATAAAATTATTCATTCCAGATGCAAATGAACTGCACAGTTGGACGCTAAAAATGTGACGTTTTGCGAATACTTTTATTTCTTATTATCTGTGTAACCCCTTAATAATGGTGCTTACATGAAATTAAGTCGTCTCAACGGTCGCAAGAACTTGTATCTGTTTGTGATGAGATTGAAGTAATCTAAGCATAGGATTAATCCCGTTTTGTTTGTTTAAAGCATTAATTATCCCCCGCCCAACAAAGTTTGCGGGGGATATAGAAACGGGCGACGTCCGTCCGTCCGTCCGTCACGTTTCGTTTCCGGAGCATAACTCAGAAACCGTTCAATATTTTTTCCTGAAACTTTGCAGGTATGTCAGGTACATGCTGAACTGGTGCCTTTTGCTATTTAGAAATTTTAGAAATTTGTATTTTTTACGTTTCCATGGCAACAAGATGGACTTAGGTTCCAAACTCTTATTTCTTTACAATTTCAATGACAAGTTCCACCTCGGTTAAAAAAATTAGGGTTTGTTTAGATTTAATTATGTCATAAATTCTGCAACAGTGGTGGGGGATATAGCCACGTTAGTGGCAAACTCTTGTTGTTTATTGTTAAGCAAGTTTTCTCTGCAGCCGTCGTAGTATGCAGCTACTAGCAGACTTGTTTCTCATCAAAACACGGGCTGTGAAGTAGGGGGCAGATGACCACGGAGTATGCTGATCACTGTGTCGGATTAACGAGACTGATTAATAATTTTGATTTTGGTAATTTATTACAAATTAGGTGTGTCGGAGTCACAGCGCGAGACTGTCGAATTAACGGGTCTAAATAGCACTGATTTAATCAGTTCCCATCATTATCGGATAAGGCGTTAAACAAGAAACAAACAATTAAACAAACATTTATTATATATTTAAGTAGTAATTTAGGACGGACGGGAGATGAAAAACACAAATTATACAGATGACTTAACGCCTCTAACACATCAAAACCCGATGGTTTCCCCAATACCGCTAAACAAAGATCTGAAAACATCCCATTAGGGGTCACGTCAGAACGACCTTTTTTCATCCGACCAATCAGTGCGTCGCTTACCAGATTATGAAAGTGACACTCGGAATGTGATTTCTAATCATGCAATCAAGAAAACTTTAACATGGGTATTCCGAACGATAGTTACGGGTTTAACGACTGAATCCTTACAATCTAGACCTGCATCTATTAGCCATTCCAGAATGTTTTTTTGTTCAGGTTTCAAATTTGTAATCGAGAATTTGTCAAAATATGTTTCGAAGCGCAGTCGCCAATTTGAAATTTGTGCCGTAAAGCACGAGAAAGCTGCCTTCTGATTGGTCATTCCGTTTGTCGGTCAAAGTTCGTGCAAGGTCGGTCTGACGTGACCCGTAATGGGATGTCCTCAGATCTTTGTTTAGCGGTAGCGAGAACTAAGGTCTGGTTTTAGAAAGATTGATGGTTTCCCTTAATTAAACTGATACATCATTGAGCATTTTATTCCTTTTAGTTTTCTGCATTGTCTTTTTCAGTTGATAACGACGAGGGAGTGAGATGCATCATGGGTAGACGTGCGTCACATCGTATGTTCCGGGACTTCCTGTGCAGCCTCGTTATCGGCTTTCTGACCGGATACATCACCAGTCACACCGTCCTCGTTGTCCTGTGGCGCCGACAGGAGGCGGCGTGCAGGTCGCCGGGGGGATGGGGACGGCCACGCCCTCCACCCACAGATCCCAAGCCGCTGTGTGACTCGGACATTCCCACGGAGAGACTTGTGTTCATCGGCGTGATGACCGCCAGGAGGTATCTCAAAACACGAGCTGAAGCTATTTACAAAACATGGGGAAAACATGCTCCTGGCCGGCTTGTGTTTTTTGTGGGGACGGGCGAGAATTATGAAACATCGCTGCCGGTGATTGTGTTGAGCGACGTCGCCGACGACGAGTACCCGCCGCAACGGAAGTCCTTCGAGATGCTCCGCCACATGTCCAGCCAACACGGCCACGACTTCCACTGGTTCGTGAGACTCGACGACGACGTGTTTGTCAACACGGAACGCCTCCGGACTTTCCTCAATTCCATCAACAGCTCTCAACACTTGTACATGGGGCACCCGGGTACGGGTAAGGCGGACGAGAAGGGAAATTTAGGTCTCCATGACGACAAGCCTTACTGTATGGGAGGTCCGGGGGTGATCCTGAGCGGCCCCACCCTCAGGCAAGTTGCACCCCACCTTCTGGGCTGCCTGAACGACACCGTGACGTCACATGAGGACTCGGAGCTTGGGAGGTGTGTGGAGAAGGTGACGAGTCTGTCATGTACAATCGCGAGAGAGGTAAGTTTATGATCCGATGCCAACCAGTTTGTATGAAATTGAGGGGATATGATTTTACGCCGCTGTCAGCTATATTCCTGGTAGATTACGGAAGCGTGTAAATAGCTGAATCTGGAACAACCGCAAAAGGTGAGTGAGTGAGTATGGTTTTACGCCGCTTTAAGCAATATTCCAGCAATATCACGGCTAGTGGCACCTTTTGTACCCATGTCGGGAATCGAACCTGGGTCTTCGGCGTGACGAGCGAACGCTTTAACCTCTAGGCTACCCGACAGCCCCCCATGACCTGAACGCAAGTTTAACAATATTGTTACATAGTGAGTGAGTGAGTTGGGTTTAACCCCGCTTTTAACAGTATTCCAGTTATATCACGGCGTGTCAGCTTAATGTGGGAGGAAAGCCCGAAGTGATGCAGGTCTCAGACGTTTACCACTTCGGTGAAACCCACGAGCACGGGCATGGTGCTGACAAACCTAGAAACATAATCGGGGCGAACTGGGATTCGAGCCCATAATTATAGGTTTCTGGCTTGCCCAAAGGACGCAACTCTGCACAGCGAATCGCGGCGCCTCAGACGACTTGGCCACCCGTGCCCCCTGTTATCTACATAGTCGCATAGAGACATATAGTTCATTTGAACAAGGAGGCGGGTCTAGTTGTTAAAGCGTTCGCTCGTCACGCCGAAGACCCGGGTTCGATGTCCTCACATGGGTACAATTTGTAAAACCCATTTCTAGTGTTCCTCGCCGTGATATTTTTGGAATATTGCCAAATCACACACTGATATGAACACTGATATGATATGTCTGAGGCGCCGCGATTCGCTGTGCAGAGTTGCGTCCTTTGGGCACGCCAGAAACCTACGAAACCCGGTTCGCCCCGATTATGTTTCTAGGTTTGTCAGCACCATACCCGTGCTCGTGGGTTTCACCGAAGTGGTAGACGTCTGAGACCTGCATCACTTCGGGCTTTCCTCCCACATTAAGCTGATACTGTTAAAAGCGGCTTTAAACCTCACTCACTCACTCACTCACTCACTCACTCACTCAGTGGAAGAGCTGGTTCGATTCGCTGATTAGTTCTGATTACGTTCTTGGTCTTTCAGAACCATAGCCGTGTTCGTTAGTAAGCGCCTGAGACCATGTGCTTGTCGTAAGAGGCGACTGTGCTTGTCGTAAGAGGCCACTAACGGGATCGGGTGGTCAGGCTCGCTGACGTGGTTGATGCATGTCATCGCATCCCAATTGCGTGGATCGATGCTCATGATGTCAGTCACTGGATTGTCTGGTCCAGACTCGGATAATTACACACCGCCGTCATATAGCTGTAATATTGATGGGTGCGGTGTTAGCCAACAAACGAATCCCACATCAAATTGACTCGAATTTCAACTATGTTTAAGGAGATTTTCAATCCAACTGATCGTGATTCTCTTGTTTTACACAAAGCATATATAAATTCAAATCCATTTGTTTCAGTTTGACGGCATGTTTTCTCAAAACTACAACGAGAAGACCGGGGCTTGGACTGTAGGCTTAAAAGCTGAGAAACAAAATGCCATTTCCTTCCACCCCATAAAACAACCAATGTTCCAATTCTCTCTGCGCATTATGCTGTTAGCAAGAACAGTACGCGAGAAAATGAAATACATGGACGTCCTGGCTAAAGAAAAATCTTTTATTAAAACATCAGGGTTCGTATCTTTTGATGACCCGGAAGTTAAAAACTGTTGGTCCAGCCCTTGTGACGTCGACAGTGGAGAGATCTGGGCATGCGTAAACGCATACGACGTTTACTCTTTAAATTCAGATAATCTCAGAACGTCCATATTACACAAAGGAAGAGCGTTTGGTTTAGCGGAAGCTCGTCATGCGCTGGGACAATTTTTGAAAAGGGAAAGAATTCGGAAACGGCTTCGTCTTTCTCCCATTTCCTATCAGCGTGTATCTCCACAAGGCGGCCTCGAACACGTGCTTATCACGCGGATCGTGAAGGCGAACTATTTGCTGTTTCGGAGCCGACAAAAATTTGACCCCATATATTTTCGTGAAATACCACCAAGGAAGAACAGGCAGGCCTGATTTAATTGGAAATAAATGATCTCATGTTTGTACTTATGTCTCGGGTGTCAATTATTTTCGTGAAATACCACCGATAAAGTTTGTTTGTTTGTTTGTTTGATCCGGGGTAGAATAGGTCTTCAGCAACCCATGCTTGCCGTAAAAGGCGACTATGCTTGTCGTAAGAGGCGACTAACGGGATCGAGTGGTCAGGCTCGCTGACTTGGTTGATGCATGTCATCGATCCCAATTGCGTGGATCGATGCTCATGATGTCAATCACTGGATTGTCTGGTCCAGACGCGATTATTTACAGACCGCCGTCATATAGCTGGAATATTGCTGAGTGCGGCGTTAAACAACAAATGAACAAACAATCCATTGAGTCATGTTTGATAAAAGTATGAAAATACATTTTTAATTCTAATATTATGAAAGAATTGGCTTTGACGTTGAAGAAACAGGGTAGGGTTTTGCATAGGTTCTTGCAACTATTTTGACCTTTTCCAAAACGATGATCATTTGCAAACGGAAAGAAGAAAGCGTGTACTTTTTTGCTAATAACCAGTGTAATGTTTTTTCTTTTGGACACAAATATTATTGAGTGATGTCAGACTCTTTCCGTATGTTAAACATATCATAGAGCAAACACATCAGTCACAATTTTCGCTTCATTTGAGATAATGCTTTAAGTAGATGTTTCAATTTTCGTTTAATAGCAGCATTGATAACACATATAACCATATGTTGCCCGTTTAATGATTGTTACTATAATTAAGCTTGACATGAAAAGGTCTGACATTGGTTGTACGTAATCATTCCGCAAAACAGTCTATATTTTTTATACCTTCTGAAAAAGGGTTCTTCTCTTACTGTTACATTACATTGAGTTACAGAACATTTAACTGCCTATCCGAGGGTGTAAAAAATAATTGCAAATGTAAGACCCGCTTGAAAAAGAGAAAAAACGAATTGTTGTTCGAGGTTTGTAAATTTGTTCACTGTCAACTTTGATCTTGCAAAATCTACAAAAAACAAATTCTTGTTTAAAATCTAAACGACACCATGATATCTGAAATTGCTTTGTCTCTTTGTATTGCCCTAGCGTTACACAAGCGGATTGGGTTTAAGACTTCCAGTGACGGCAGAGATACACACACATGCAAAGTGAGTGAGTGAGTGAGTGAGTGAGTGAGTGAGTTGGGTTGAACGCCGCTTTTAACAGTATTCCAGTTATATCGCGGCGTGTCAGCTTAATGTGGGAGGAAAGCCCGAAGTAATGCAGGTCTTAGACGTTTACCACTTCAGTGAAACCCACGAGCACGGGCATGGTGCTGACAAACCTAGAAACATAATCGGGGCGAACCGGGATTCGAACCCACAATCATAGGTTTCTGGCGTGCCCAAGGGACGCAACTCTGCACAGCGAATCGCGGCGCCTTAGACGACTGGGCCACCCGTGCCCCCCTACACCATTGTAACTACGCTAGACTGGTGTGAATTCGATATGGATGACGTGTCTTCCCCACCCCAACCCACCCCCACCCTATACACACCCCCTACTCCTAAAAAACCCGATATTGAAACCATACACTTTTAGGTCATCACCATCCGATTCCCTTTTATTTTATTTCTATCTCATGTGTGACATCCGATGCCCTTATTCACCTTATTGCGTTAAATAAGTTTGACACATGGTGCCCCGGTATTAATGAAGAACTGGTCTTATCAGCTGTCGACGACGGAAATGGATTTCCAAGTTTGACCATCATGATGTCCGATGCAACAGCCTAATATACTGAAAATCAGTGTCTAACTGTGACGTAAGCTAAGGCATTTTATAAGTTTAGGCAACTTTGGAGATACAAATTTCGAAACAATTTTGCGAGGACATAACGCCTAGCCAAGACGGATCAGTAGTGATATCTGTGCTTGTAGACCTCTGCGGCTTGAAACCTTTTCCACAAATTAAAATAATTGGATTTGGCCGAAATATGTTTGAATTGTTACCTTGTTTCGTTTTGTCGCCGTGTGTGCATCTGACTGCACTTCTTAACGTTATTGCAGGACAGGCCGACTGTCAACAACGTCTGAGCATGGCCGTGACGTCTCATAGACTAGGGTTAGAGTAGCTTCCCTTTGCCGCGAAAGGCAAGTAAAAACAAGTGTTGTTTTGCGTATATGTTGCTTCGCCACTGAATAAGAAACAGATTTCAGTTGGAACTATACTGCTCACAAGAAGTAGGGGATATTGAAATTAAAATCAGTGGCACAAAGACAGTAATATAGAGGCCTACAAATAATTTATGTATGATTGAGGAAAAGCATAGGTCCGTCTGAGCATGGCTCACAATGACCACCAGATGCCCCTGCATCCAAGAAAATTGCACCCAAACGTACCAGGGGTGGGGATGAGAAAGCACATCTTGTGTCACACGTGCAAATGACAATGTCCATGTGCCTAACGTGCAAAATGGGTGTTGACATGGGTCTTGGACCAAGTTCATCCATCACTTCACCACTTTCCACAATGCGAAGGTTACGAGAAGACGAAAGATTGAGAGCAATTGGGATGATCCAGGCCGGAAGAACGCAGGCCTACACAGCAGCACAACTGTATGTCTCACAGTCAGTAGTCAGCCGGTTGTGGGCACGGATGGGTTCAAGACAAACCCCGAAGAGGTCGTCCAAAATGCACGACCAGACGTGATGACCGGCGGATCATCATTGGAGCCCTCCGTGATCGACGTTTAAATGCGACACAGCTGCAGCAGGTTTACAGACATGCCACTGTGAATCTCATCTCCACACAGACAGGCTCCATGCTGCAGAACTACGAGCAAGGCGACCTTACATCACATTACCCCTAACAAGCGTCACAGATAAGCCCGGCGAGAGTGGGGTCGTCGTCACCAGAGGTGGAGCAATGCCCGGTGGTACCATGTGATGTTCAGTGATGAGTCGAGGTTCTCTTTAGACTTCAATGATGGCCGTCATCGTGTCTGGCGTCGTCCTGGTGAGCGTCATCAGCCAGCTGCCATGATTCCACATGGTCGGTATGGGAGGGGTTCTGTTTTGGTGTGGGGTGGAATCACGGTAACAGGCAGAACCGATCTCCACATCTCCCAAGGAAGAGTTACTGGTGTTTACTATCGGGACAACATCATCACGCCACATGTCCTGCCATTTGCACACCGTCACGGACAGGGTTTCATCTTCCAGGACGATAATGCCAGGGCTCACCGTGCGCACGTCGTCCTTAACCATTTGCGGCGGCACCAAATTGAAACTCTTCCATGGCCAGCGATGTCCCCCGACCTCTCCCCTATAGAGCATGCGTGGGATATGCTCGGAAGACGAGTGCAGAGGCGGCATCCCCCATGTCAAGACTTGCAACAACTGGGCGTGGCACTCCAAGAGGAATGGCAAAGGATTCCCCAAGTTCACATTGGTCGCATCATTAGGAGTATGAGACGTTGGTGTAATGCTTGTTTGGCTGCTAATGGTGGGCCAACCCGGTATTAACCCATTTATGAACTTTCCAGTGTCTACAAAATGAAATTGCAGCTTGATCAAAGTCATTACTTTCAAAACTGTTTCTTAACATCCTTATTTCCACATTATTATTGTTTCCCAACGAAAATTAAACATAATTCTGAAGCTTTTCGTCGTAACTTCTCAATATCCCCTACTTTGTGTGAGCAGTATATATTGGCTACTGTCACTGTCCGACTGCAAATCATTTACCCTGTGACGTGACAAATATTAATGCGCGCATTCCAGGAAAGCTTGCAATGTTTCGGTAATGTTTGTGAGAGACGGAAAGCAATTTTCAAGCACTGAGTATAAAAGAATGACATTATATGACAAAGAGGTTATCACGCTTGTGTGTTTGGGATGGTAAATATACTGCATTTGGGATAAACATTGTGTTTAGCGAGCTTTGGAATTATTCCTAATGCCAAATCCCAAACTCGCGTGATAACCTCTATATACCCATGTCCAAGCATGTTCCGTTACGATGTTCACGCGATACTTCTTTACAAGAGTTTCACTATAAAATCTTTCACCACATTTGACATCAATACTTGACTTGTAAAAAATGGATTAATAGACATTGATTCTTGCAGCTTTTGTCCAATTACAGCAAGAAGTGGCTTTCACATATGGTCCGAGTGTAGCAGGCTAAACCCGATGTGGCAGGAACTGGAGAGTTGGATTTTTACACACACAGATGTTAGAATACAACGTCACAAACGACACATTTTGCTCGGATTCCTACAAAGAAACAACGACCCTTTAAATGTGATACTAAAATTATTCCAACAACTAATATTCATATGTAGAATCACAAAAATAAATCCAACTCTCCAGTTCCTACAGCGGACATTGTATTAATATTATACCATAAACAAAATGTGTGGCAATTTTAGGCTCGTGATTGGATATTTTTACCAATTTGGGACTTTCTTTCATCTATACTATATGGCTGAAATATTGCCGATGCGATGAAAATATTAACTTACTCACTCACTCTTTCATCTATTGCTTAATTGATTCCATTTGTCCATTTCATATACATAATAAAATCAGTGTGTATTGTTACATTTTGTAATGGCTGGAAATTTATAATATTCCGCTGTACACACCTTTGTTAGAGCATGTGAGCATGTGAGCGAGTGAGTATTGTTTTACGCGGCCTTTAGCAATATTGCAGCAATATCACGGCGGGGGACACCAGAAATGGGCTTCACACATTGTACCCATGTCGGGGAGGAAACCTGGGTCTTCGGCGTAACGAGCGAACGCTTTAACCACTAGGCTACCCGACCGCCCTAGAAGATGTGATATGACAAAGCAGTTAAACATGTCGTGTAATGAAGCAATGAATAAATACTGCTTTACACAGCATCACCAATATAACAGCTATTCGAGACGACCCATTGAAGAAAATTCACATTTGCATATTAATAAGAAATAATGAAATCATGACGTTAAATATCAGATATAAAAGATGTGACACTAATAGATGAAAAACTTAAATCCATATTGTGTTATAAAGGATTGGATTTTTTTCAAAATGTTTTGAAAGATTGAAAGAGAGATCAAACAGTTTATCTCATGGAAGCCAAATGTTTTGCAAATGTTGCAATTAAATATTATGCACACAAGGCACTGAATTGTTGCTTAACGCCGAATAACAATGCGGAGACGTCTCACTATTTGTAAACAAGCACAACGTATCAATCGATTTGTGTCAGACTTCTATAGTTTTGACAAAAGTAAACTGACATCAGGCCATGTGTGTATGTGTGACTGCTTGTACCAGTCCGAACTAATGCCTTTTCTGCTATCCGACTGAGATACCATGCTGCAGTTTAACGTGAAAACTCCACTCAAACTCCACTCAGACACAGTATACTGACTCCTAGCCGATCTGTCCTTGTTTTAGCCCCTTAGTGCCCAGCGCCAGACAGGGTAACAACAAGTACCATCTTTTAACGTCTTTTGGAATGACGCTAGCCCCGGACCCCGGACCTTCCGCTCTCTTGGCGGACGCTTTACCACTAGACCACGGAGGCGGTCCAATTTAAAAATTGTCTCTTATATATAAATAAGTTCACTGACTCCGATTTGTAATATTTAATATATAAAAACCATAAAAATACAAGGGGTCGGTCGCTCAATCTGGAACCTC
Source organism: Haliotis rufescens (assembly GCF_023055435.1). Lineage (NCBI taxonomy): Eukaryota > Metazoa > Mollusca > Gastropoda > Lepetellida > Haliotidae > Haliotis > Haliotis rufescens. The sequence goes on from NW_025963781.1 coordinate 164,482, forward strand.
GTCCCACGTAGGTACATGTTTCAATAGTTGGTAGTGGATATCTACCAGATGATGTGTCATGAACTTTAATCAGAGCCTCTTGCATTTCAGGTAAGGAAAAAGATATATTGTAATCTTCTAAATCATTAGATTAAAAATTCAGAATCTTCTTTCTTCAAATGTTGATACCTTGAAATTTAGGATCATAATTAAGTAAGGATAAGAATTTTATGGATGAACAACTTCTTTATTACAATTAAGAGCGACGTTTCGGTGTAAGTTCTAATACCGTTATCAAGCAGGTGATATTCAGAGTGGGGTCGGCAAGTATATATACAAGTAGGAGGCAATGTTTATACAGTAGAGTAGATATTGTTATACTGGAGTAGAGAAGCCTGTTATGTACAAGGGTAGTGATGACAATCATCGGTGAAGTCAGTGACATAAACAAAGGATGAAGCCATTAATATAAACAACGGGATTATAGCTGATTGGAGTCTCTGATGAGTTGATGGTACGCCGGGGATATGTAATAGCCTTGGTCACGGTTGATTGACAGCTGGAGTCTTTTGATGTTGATGACTTCTTGTAGTTTCCTGATCTTGAAGTCTTTGAGGTTGGTGGTGAGGGCTGTAACTCTCTCCCACTGAATGCTGTGGCTTGGGTTGTCACGGGTGTGGTCTGATAGAGCTGATTTGGAGTCATCTTAGCAGACTGAGCTTTGATGTTCTTTTATTTGGGTTTTGAGAGGATCATAATTGACAGACTACAATTTACTGCATTGACATTTTACTAATTGTTTCTGCTATGGTGTTGGGTGGCATCATGGGTGACAGAAAACCGGTCTTGTGGTCATCAGACGGGGTACCACGACTGACGTACATTACAGAGATGAAATATACACCTGTCTCAATGACAGTGACGCCCAACCGCAGCGAGCAAGAGTCTTTACTGATGTCGTCCAGGCCAACAATATTACACACGTGAACTGATCAGCGAGATATACTTCAATCAACTGAACATGCTTGGGACATCCTTTGGAGACGTGTTTACGGTCGCCATGTTCACACCCAGACCAACTTGAGCAGGCTTTACGGGTAGAATGGCAAAATATTCCCCAGCAGCAATTTGATCATCTCATTTCGTCAATGCGAAGACGTTAAAAACCTGCAGTCATGCCAACGGTGGGCATACACGTTAAGGAATCTTGTATGGTCATCTCACAACGACTTGATGTTGGAAAATCAAAAGATAGATTTTTCCGAATCGTGCAGAAAACACATCTTGCACGATATTTTTCGAGGTTTCCACGTTTCTAGCTCTGTCATTGTTCAGTGCCACTTTTGGTTATTGCGCGTATTTCTTTTATTTTGCTATAACATGATTCAATAACTTGATTCAATAATTTTATTGCTTAACTTTTGTGAGGAGTATATAAGGTAACTTGCATTCGGTGGAGAGATCTAAACTGCAATGCTTGTGTGCATAACATTTAATTGGAATATTTGTAAAACATTTTGCTTCTATGAGATAGGCTGTTTGATCTCTTTTTCAGCATGGGGTCTTCTGCACAAAACATTTTGATTTTCCTCAAATGGATCTCGTCGCAGATAACTGATATATTGGTGATGCTGTGTAAAGCAATATTTATTCATTGTTTCATTATACGACATGTTTAATTGCTTTGTCATGTCACATCTTCTAAGATGATGAATTATGCAGGAGCTTTCTGTGACACAGAACAAAGGTGTGTACAGCGGAGTATTTTACATTTACAGCTATTACAACATTTAACAATACACGCTGATTTTATCATGTATATGAAATGGACAAAGTGAATCAATTAAACAATAGATGAAAGAAAGTCCTTAATTTGTAAAAATATATCCAATCGCGAGCTTAAAATTGCCACACTTTTTGTTAATGGTAAAATATTAATACAATGTCCGCTGTAGGAACTGGAAAGTTGGATTTATTTTTGTGATTCTACATATGAATATTAGTTGTTGGAAGAATTTTAGTATCACATTTAAAGGGTCGTTGTTTCTTTCGGGAATCCGAGCAAAATGTGTCGTTTGTGACGTGTGTTCTAACATCTGTTTTTTGTAAAAATCCAACTCTCCAGTTGCTGCCACATCGGGTTTAGCCTGCTATACTCGGAACATATGTGAAAGCCACTTCTTGCTGTAATTGGACAAAAGCTATGTTATCGATGTAAAATGTGGTGAAAGATTTTATAGTGAAACTCTTGTAAAGAAGTATCGCGTGAACGTTGGAACGGTACATGCTTGGACATGGGTATATAGAGGTTATCACGGGAGTGTGTTTGGGGATGGTCAATATTCTGCATTAGGAATAAACATTGTATTTAGCGAGCCTTGGCGGGATAACCTCTTTGTCATATAATGTCATTCTTTTATACTCAGTGCTTGAAAATTGCTTTCCCTCCCTCACAAATATTACCGAAACATTGCGAGTTTTCCTTGAATTCGCGCATTAATATTTATCACGTCACAGGGTAAATGATGTGTCAGCCGGACAGTGACAGTAGCCAATATAGTTGAAAACTGAAATATCGAAGCAAAGTCCTGTAGTCCTTGCCAAGCTGCCCAATAGCTAAGGTGTCATAAGGACTTGTAGAAACTTGCCATTTATGAAGGTTTTGCTATATGTTAACATAAGGCCTAGTGTAAAGAAATGTTAGTTTCTACCACTGCACGCAAATTTAAATTAAAACAATGTAATGAAATCTAAATGTATAAAAATGCAAGTTGTTAATGATTTGTCTGCTAAGAAGATAGATATATCTAAAGATGTTACTTTAATTTACTATATTTGCTATAATCACTAAATTCAATTTGGGATAACAGTCCATGGGTATTCTTGGAGCATATTCAATATATATGTTAAGTGTATCTTGAGTTACATGAATGACGAGTAGCAGTGCCACAGACACATAAAGGAAAAACTAACAGTTGTGATGAAGTTCGCCGACAGTGGAACGGTAGTAAAGTTAGAGTCGAGTATATTGCAACCCAGAGTTGACACGATTGCCACGGGCTGGTAAATGTTCGTCTTTAATGAAGTGACTATTTGTGGATTGCGGACATATTCGCTTTAAGTTTTGCCCACCTGAGTCATTCCAGTTGACTGCAAATAATAGCAAGAAATTGGCGAACGATAAACATAATTTATCATCCAAAACTGGCTCCCAAAAAAATACATCGCTTGGATGAGATCAAGCGATATCTACACTGTAGATATCGCTGCAATGAAATTACATCACAATGCTTCGCATACCATTGTGACATCACTGGTTACCATGACGTCACAATCAAATGCCATCACTAATGGCTCTGCTACTGAAGCTATTAACAGTACTTTTTACACTGAAGACACTGCTCATTACTGTCTACAAATTGAAAAAGTTGGAAGAATGATGTTGGATCATAAATATAATCTCACCCTCGTGTCTTTTGACATCAAATATATCAACACTCATTGACAAAAGTGGCAAAAATCCTCGGCAAGCCTCGGGTGAGATTCTCTATATTAAATATAACGATTCGCCAATTTCTTGCTTTAGATAGTACAATTATTATAGAATAGTCGCCACTACTTGTGTCTTATTATGTCACGTAGGAATATGTCCCATTTCCCCATACCCCTATTTTCTGTATTATATTTTGTAAGAATTATTAAGAGAAATTTTTGTGTGGGACTTTCATTTATCACTAATTCTAAGAGGATATTTGAAATGAATATGAATAGCCATGTTGTCTAAGTGTTGATAGAGGTTTAGATCTTCATAATCACCGGGTGTGACCATGTAGACAGAATATCGTTATGGTTTGTGATTTTTACATTTACCCAATGACAATAGTGAGTATTGCTGGGGATACTGGGGATACCAAAGGTGACAGTTTATCATAAAAGGAAATACTTATACCATGTGGTTTGGATATCTTTAGGCTTTTAATCATTTCTTTCTCTGGATAATCCTTTTACGTTGAAGGTAGGAAGTCACTCAACCTGGTCAGGATAATGGTTATGCGCAAGACTCGGGATCGCCAAACGATAACTGGAGGTGTTGATTGACATGCAGCATAAAGCATTTCCAGTGTTTGCTGGTACCTCGTCTTTGTTTCACTCGTATTTAAAACCTTGATATACAGGGCTACGGCCACCACGCCATTAACAGGTACATGTGTCTATTTACAATGAAGTTGTTCGGCGTTCCCGGTATTTATATATACTCAACAACAAAAGTTCCTGTGACACCAATATTTTAGTGTATTTTTCAAATAAGTAAAGTTTGGTTTTCAATATTGTAGTACATTTATGGAATCAAGTCACAAAAACGCAACTGCTACAGAAAAGCATACATTCCTTGCAAAAGTTGACTTTTACGCCCATGCATTTCCCATGTCCTGACAACAACTACTCATAAAAACAACAAAATTACACAATTATTCAACATTGCGTCTGTCCGAAAATGAGCGTGTGCGAGCCATTGGTATGCTTGTAGCAGGATCGAGTCAACGTGATGTTGCAAGACAATTTAAGGTCCACAGAAACACCATTTGGTGTTTATGGCAACGTTGACAACAGACGAATGCAGTCAGAGACCATCCTCTGAGTGGCAGGCCCCGCGTAACCAATAATCGACAAGACAACTGGATTCGAATAACACACCTACGAAATCGATTCCAGCCAGCAACGGTGACTGCAAGAAGCATCCCTGGCCTTCGACGAATATCTTCACAAACTGTACGTCGTCGCCTCAGATGTGCAGGGATTGTCGCCAGAAGCCCCGCCAGACGTCCAATTTTGACAGGAAACCATCGTCAAGCACGTCTACAGTGGTGCAGACAGCGTTTACGCTTGACGGCCATGCAGTTGGGACAGGTTCTATTCACTGACGAGTCTCGTTTTCACCTCAGCCACAGTGATGGACGGATTCGAGTGTACCGACATCGAGGTGAACGTTACGTCAATCACTGTGTCATGGAAGAAGATCGGTTCCGTGGCTGCAGCGTTATGGTATGGGGTTGGATTACAGCAAGACAGAAGACCCGTTTGATAGTGGTAGAGAGAAATCTCAATGAACAGCTTTCCCGCGATGGCCCTGTTGTTCTACCGTTTCTGCGTCATCATGGCCCAGGCATTATCTTTCAACATGACAACTCCCAGCCTCATATTGCTCGACTTCAACAAAACAACGTGAATGTCATACCCTGGCCGGTTCGCTCCCCTGACCTCTCACCAATCGAGCACATGTGGGATGAGATGGATCGGCGCCTTCGACGTCAACCACGTGTTCCACAGACACTCAAGGAACTTCGAAACATGCTCCAGCAAATATGGACATATATCCCACAGGACTTCGTGCGACGCCTGGTCCATTCCATGAGACGAAGACGTGTTGCTTTCATCGCAGCCAGAGGTGGACACGCAAGCTCTTGATTTGTAAATTGACATTTTGGCTTGTTCATGTTTGTTATCATGAAATCACGCATTTTCCGAAGTCAGTATGGCAAATTAAACCATTTGAACACTTACACGAATCTTTTATCTGTTGCAAACCGAAATTGTTTCAGATTGGCAAAAAACATAACTTTGCATTAAATCTTATTCAATGTCACAGGAACTTTTGTTGTTCAGTATACTAACATGTTAACTGGTAACTGCAAGTGCCTTAAATTTCAGTGAACTGAGTTTATTCACATGTAAGCTTTCCTCGGTTTTGATGGATACTTGTAAAATCCTCAATTGAGTTTACTCACTAACTACTGAGAGCGTTTTTGGCATGACTTCAGTGCTTGTATTATTAATACAGTAACTGCTAAAACCATGCCCGCTCACTCTGCAGTGTGCTAGCAAAGTGGGGCTATAAATCTCTGTGTCAAAGACGTTCAAGCTTAGTTAGAATCCTTGTTTATCTATGACATTTTCCAACAGGTGACTTGTTAGTAAACTTGACAAGTGATGATGAATTTCAGTATCACATTATCATAGTTTATCAAATTGTAAATAAACCTTTGATCAAAATGTGCTTCGCTTTCGCGAAAAATATATTGTCTGTGAGGAAGTTTAGATGTCACGTCCGTTTTCTTTTATTGAACACAATATTTGCAGTGTATTGCTGTAAATAATCTTGCCTGCTGTCCATGTAACTTAAGCATATTTATGTATGATGTTCATATGCCACGGTCGGTGGCCAGAAAGGCAAATAAAAATATGTCTTGTGATCTCTATTATCCCTGCTGACGCTATCATAATGTTCAATTTCAGTCTGCCACACCAAGCGTGAATAAGCGTTAAGCATGTGTTGAATTGGTGCCTTGATATGCAACAAGAAAGAATCTTGTTTATTTCCAGGCCCTCCTGATCATTGTTTACTTATACTACATGCATGGTTGGAGGCAAGATCAAAGGCGCCTCCTAGCATTTATTAGACACCAAACAGGGTTGTCCGTTTCGCTTTGAGCCACCATCCCCACCATCGGTAGGGTTATCTAATCGGTGCGCACATAACTGGGTAAGCATAAGCTTACTCGGCCCCACTCGCTTTTATAACTCAAATCCTTATAACCGATGAGATTGTGATAACTGTCACATGTGACTTTTTGTCAGAATGGAACGTCTGAAGACAAGGGTAAAGGGTTACACAATATTTGGGGGTACTGATTTTCTGTGCTTTTGAATCAAAGTGCAATAGAAAGACTAGCAATTAACACTATAATGTGATGTAATCGCGTTTCTTAATACAATACACAAAGAACAATATAGAAGGCGCCTTTTTACTATTTATTCCTTATTTGATATTAATACTTCATTTATGGATACCAAAGAATGAACCTATATCTCAAATTTTATTATATTTTATCATGAAATATTTATAGTTATCGCAAATCATTTTTTAGATATCAATAACTAAATATATTACATAAAAAAATGTACTTTATCATCCAAAACTGGCTCCCATGGGAGAAATCGCTTTGGTGAGATCAAGTGATATCCACACTGTAGATATCGCTGCAATGAAATTGCATCACAATGCTTTGAAGACCATTGTGACGTCATTGTTATCATGACGTCACAATTAAATGACATCACTAATGGCTCTGCTACTGAAGCTGTTAACGCTACATTTTACACTTAAGACACTGAGTTTTACTGTCCACAAAATGAAAAAGTTGGAAGAATGATATTGGATGATAAAACAATCTCGGAGTTTTCCCACTTTTATCAACACTTGTTGATATATTTGATATCAAAAGACACTCTATTTATCATCTAATAAATCGAATATTGTATTGTATCTATAGTCTACGTCTCTGTGAACCTTATGCCCATTTTTTAATAATTCGTGAAGATAGCAACAATATCGTTTCATTTACATATATAGTTATATTCAGATGATACATATAAGTAAGGGCAAGCTTTTCCCCTTTATTTGATCAGTTTTCCTTCTGGCTCTGAACGTAGAACACGGGCTTTTTTATTACATATGTATCTTGTTATCATTTTATTTTTAATGCGATTTGAATAACATTATTTCCTATCTTATTTACTTTTAACATGAGGCGTTTTATATTTACATGTCACAACACATCACAATTATTGCTTGTAAGCTCAACACAATTGACAAATACACTATAAGATATGACTAGTAAACTATAATTGTTCGTAGAAAATATATATTGTAAATACAAAAATGATGTATCTAGGATCAAGTAGTAGATATATTGACAGTGGCGATGGGAATGTAAGAATTGTTCAACAAGCCGGTGAAATCAACACTGCTTTACCTCTCCTTGCTGCCATTGTGCAACGGCCATCTATACACAACCCCCCGCCCACATCTACCGGTCTCTTCCTACTCTCATTAATTAAATGCTGCCCTTTCCCAGCGTCACGGCTATGGAGATGAGACAAAGAGACCCAACCATCATAATGAACTTTATTATACTGCACCATTCCCACAAATAGGTTTACTCGACTGGTCGTTCCTGTTCTGATATTGTGGAAATGAATATATGTGATTATTATTTCCAACTATTATGATAATATCATTCGACAAAACTAAGGATATTCTCCTTGCTATCTTGGGCACTGCCCACATAATCATAAGTTTATTGCACGTTTCGTTTTTGTTTCCATTTTCATTTTTTTGTCCATTGTGTTTAAGTGTTAGGGATTTTATATTAAAAGAAAAATGGAAATAAAAACAAAACTTGCGACAGACTTTATGATGATGTGGGTGGTGCCTGAGATCCAAGACTATTATTTTTTAGCCATAAATGCGAAGATTCGAATGATCTTCATTCGCATTAATGAAACTCCGCATTTATGTCTCCAAAATGACAATCAACAATAAGATATATTGTTTTATAAATATCTAGTAGCTCTATGTCATTAGATCAACTTAAACATTGTTGAGTGGCATAAATAGCAAACAAACGGCACAAAGACTGTCGGTCAAGGGTTGCTAAGCATTACCTCTTGCCAGTGGAGCATAATTATGAAAATCCCCTATCACATACACCTGGTTATCAGGGAATAGTAGCCAGGACGTCGACTTGACTTGATTCTCTAAAATTAAAACTTTCGAACGCGAACATTTTTCATGTGCATGGGAAATAATCCAATCCCATTACGAGTCATGTCAGACCGACCTTTCGCGAACCTTGACCGAGCAATGGAATGACTTACAAGAAGTCAGCAATAGCCAAACATAAAGCAGCTTAATCGAGCTTTACAGCACGAGTTTCAAACTGGCGACTGCACTTCGAAACATATTTTGACATACGCTTGATTAAAAAAAAAAAATCTGAACAAAAGAACATTCTAGAATGGCTAATGGATGGCCGTGGTTGTATGAATACAGACATCAACCCCATAATTGTCGTTCACAATACCCTGTGTGTGTTTTTTGAGGTGACATGATTGGTCAGATGAAAGGTCGTTCTGACATGACCCGTAATTTGATGTACTCAGATTCTTGTTTAGCGGTAGCGAGAACTAAGATCTGACTTTTGGAATAATCTTACGAGAGTTGACCAATGAAAGACAAAAACGTCTGATGACGTCACGTGGCAAGCGTTCCATTCATCTTGTAGAGCTTGTATCAACTCTGATCTGTTGGCGGGAGGGTATGGTTGGACTCTTAACTCGCCTGACCATGACGTGCAAGAGGTGTTCTATGGATGGTAAGAACATACCGCCCACGGGAAGATGTTGACGTTGTTAGCCAGGAAGTCCACTACGGTGCGTGCTGTGTGGGGCCTGCTGTTGTCGTGTTGGTACAGAACTTCACGAGGTTGTTGCTTGAGAAAGGGCAGCACTATTGGACATGGGATTACATCTCTAGAGCGTTGAGCATTGAGGTTTCCATTGCCGACGACGAGTGGCGTCCATCTTAGGTCCAGTTTGACCTAATTTGTGTTCAAAATTTTTGAGAATTCTGGAAATCACCTTTGACCAACAACTAACATGGGCTCCCCATATTCATAATTTGGTCACATCATGCCAAAAAGACCTAAACCTAATGAGAGCCATCAGCGGCTCTGATTGGGGCGCTGACAAACAAACACTACATAATATATATATATCACTTATTCAACCTAAACTAGACTCTGCCGCTCTAGTCCTCAACTCCATCTCAGAAAAAAATTAACAAAAAACTAAATTCCATCCAGTACAAAGCCCTTAAAACAGCCCTGGGCACTAGAACCGGTACCGCACTAAACACACTCCAGCTTATATCATGTACCACCTCCTTACAGCTAAGACGAAATCAAACCACCTTAAATTACTGGGCTGGGGCCCAACACTACCGAATATTCAAACAGATTACAACCAAGTACAACCTTAGAACTGCCACCCTGAAAAAATTCAAAAACAATCACACCTTAGCCCCATACCTTACACACCTATACAAACTCATCAAAACACACAAACTTGAAAACATCAAACACACATCCCCATCAAACATATACATTAATGACAAACCACCCCCGAAACAGACCTCACCCTCCACAAAACATTCACACTCCACCCAGACACCAAAAAACTAGACAAAACATCAATAACCAACAACTACATTCACCAAAACTGGCCAAAACACGCCCATATCTATACCGATGCATCCCAAGCAACTAATCACATAACAGGACTAGGCATACAGATTACACAACCCACATCAATCACCACAAACTTCCACTATACAAATTACACAAATCCGACAGACATATAATGGGTCGTTAGGGAAATACAACCTTTTGAAGGTGTCCAAATTGACGTCAGAGGCCTCTGTTAGGGTGCTACCGCACGCGCATGCGCGACACCATCGTGGTTATTTTAACATAGTCGGATAGCCAATGTAACCCTGTCTAGGTTTACAAAAGATTTCAAAAGATTTGGTCTCTGCAAAGTGTTTCAAAAGACCTGAACATTTACTCCAAAAAACGAAAATTGGCGCGTTTCTCAAACACACAAACGAGGCAGAACAATGTCTTGTCCGATTGTTGACTTGGAAGTCCTTTTGCTGGACAGGTGAAAAACACATTTTTCTTAAATATTAAGCGATTTTAGTGCTTGATGGCTCGTTGGATAGCTCTTGAAATTCTGAGGCGTTTGATACCAAATCCGACTGACATATAATTGGTCGTTAGGGAAATACAACCGTTTGAAGGTGTCCAAATTGACGTCAGAGGCCACTGTTAGGGTGCTACCGCACGCGCATGCGCAACACCATCGTGGTTATTTTAACATAGTCGGATAGCCAATGTAACCCTGTCAAGGTTTCCAAAAGATTTCAAAAGATTTGGTCTCTGCATAGTGTTTCAAAAGACCTGCACATTTACTCCAAAAACCGAAAATTGGCGCGTTTCTCAAACACAGAAGGCAGAACAATGTGTTGTCCGTCTGCTGACTTTGAAGTATTTTTACTGGAGAGGTGAAAAAACACGTTTTTCTTACATATTAAGTGATTTAGTGCATGATGGCTCGTTGGAAAGCTCTTGAAATTCTGAGGCGTTTGATACCAAATCCGACTGACATATAATGGGTCGTTAGGGAAATACAAGCGTTTGAAGGTGTCCAAATTGACGTCAGAGGCCACTGTTAGGGTGCTACCGCACGCGCATGCGCAACACCATTGTGGTTATTTTAACATAGTCGGATAGCCAATGTAACCCTGTCAAGGTTTCCAAAAGATTTCAAAAGATTTGGTCTCTGCATAGTGTTTCAAAAGACCTGCACATTTACTCCAAAAACCGAAAATTGGCGCGTTTCTCAAACACAGAAGGCAGAACAATGTGTTGTCCTTCTGCTGACTTTGAAGTATTTTTACTGGAGAGGTGAAAAAACACGTTTTTCTTACATATTAAGTGATTTAGTGCATGATGGCTCGTTGGAAAGCTCTTGAAATTCTGAGGCGTTTGATACCAAATCCGACAGACATATAATTGGTCGTTAGGGAAATACAACCGGTTGAAGGTGTCCAAATTGACGTCAGAGGCCTCTGTAAGGGCGCTACCGCACGCGCATGCGCAACACCATCGTGGTTATTTTAACATAGTCGGATAGCCAATGTAACCCTGTCTAGGTTTACAAAAGATTTCAAAATATTTTGCGTCTGCAAAGTGTTTCAAAAGACCTGCACATTTACTAAAAGAAACCGAAAATTGGCGCGTTTCTCAAACACACGAGGCAGAACAATGTGTTGTCCGTCTGCTGACTTTGAAGTATTTTTACTGGAGAGGTGAAAAAACACGTTTTTCTTAAATATTAAGCGATTTAGTGCATGATGGCTCGTTGGATAGCTCTTGAAATTCTGAGACGTTTGATACCAAATCCGACAGACATATATTTGGTCGTTAGGGAAATACAAGCGTTTGAAGGTGTCCAAATTGACGTCAGAGGCCACTGTTAGGGTGCTACCGCACGCGCATGCGCAACACCATTGTGGTTATTTAAACATAGTCGGATAGCCAATGTAACCCTGTCAAGGTTTCCGAAAGATTTCAAAAGGTTTGGTCTCTGCAAAGTGTTTCAAAAGACCTGCACATTTACTCCTAAAAACGAAAATTGGCGCGTTTCTCAAACACACAAGGCAGAACAATGTCTTGTCCGTCTGCTGACTTGTAAGTATATTGCAGTTGATATACTGTATACTGCATGTGATACTTATTTGCGGACATGTTACAACTTTCAAGATTCAAGATTCAATTTGCATATATTTCATGTACAACAGACCGCCGTCATATATCAGTGGAATACTGCTGAGAGCGGCGTTAAAACAAATTGTTTTCATAATGGAGCGCTGCAGTCATTTAAAATAGAACCGTATACATATGTATATATATGTGGTACCAACTCACTCTATTTGTTTCGAATATTCAGCAGAAAATATATTATTAACCAGGTCTTTGGGAAAAGATATCAGATTTTTATAAGCAGCCACATAGGGATGACAAAGGACCCCTCGCTGATTTAGGTTCTTGTTTACTTAAGAGCAGAGTTGGCCATGTTAGATGATATAACCAAAATCCAGGCGCTCCGGCGGGGGGCAAGCTGGTCTTGTTAGTGTATGGTATGAGCTGTGACGTTGACCTAAGAGAATAATGTAAAACATGAGACCAACTCAAGTCTATAATGATTGGGAAAGTCTAGATTTCCACAGCTCTAGCCTGAAATTAAGAATTGTTCTATGCTCCATTTTAATTGTATTATTTTCATTTTGTAGACATGGATGGACCAACCAGGAAAGAAATTGATGGAATATTAATCTCACATGTTACCACTGATCCAGTTAAATTCATCACACAATAATAAATTAGTATTTGACATTACGGCATTTGATTATTAGGGCATGATCATGTACATGTTCACTGTAGCAATGTACACACCAGTCAACTTGATTATAATTTTTATCAAAGTGTAGCGCGGCATCAACGATAACTTTATGATATCCTCACTTGTCATCGATGTATTGACATCGAACAATGGACGGCAATTCGAAATTCTTATGGATAGCTTCAATAGGGACAGCGCCGGTGTCAGTACAATTTTCCTAGATAAAATAAGTATCTACAAAATATAATCTGAAGCAGACAAGAACAATATTGTTTTATTAATGCTTACTTTCATGGATAGAATTAAGGCAATCTAGGCTTGCCAAATCGTTCTAGACTTGAGCTGGATTTTATTTTTAAATTTATTCTGTATGGTCTGGGAGACGAACGGGCGTCAGTATCGCATGGAGAACTGGGACAGCCTTAATCAGTGTAATCGGATATGTTGTGGAGTTTCGGTTTTGGGCTGTTTGCTGAATATATAGAATTGCGAGTTATGTATACTCTGTATTCTTTCGTCATGGTAGCATATATATTTTCTATGTTGCTTTTTGAATTATCCACAAATAATGAAAACTACAATGTAAACCTCTCTCTGGAGATTTCCAATAATACTACTGAAGGGCATATCTGAAAATGGGACTTCTCGACAAATATTTCTTTCTTAAATACTACCCGTTACAGGTATTCTGATCATTATATCATACTTTGTACTGTTTAAAAGTCAAATAATGGCAAATTGTGTATCTTTCTACATTTTGAATTAATTATATTTTCTGAAATAAAACCTTAGCATCAGATAGTGTAAACACGAATATGATCTATATTATTATAAATGAATTATCAATTTCGTATTATGAATTAGATAAACAGAAATATGATAGTAAAACAAATTATTTTAATCTATTCTTGTGAGTAGGTAACGAGAGATCTAGGCAACGCACTTCCGTAGCCATTTATGAAAAATGAAATATTAAAAGTTTAGGGGTTTGAACATGCACATTGAATGACAGGGAAGAAAGCAAAGCAATAATTTAATTATGAATCAAATTATGTTATAAATATAACAGAATATTTAGAAAATATAAGTTTAATTTCTCATTGTTGGAAGGTGTTTAATAATTATATAGATTTTGTTTGATTTTTTGTTGTTTAACGCCGCCCTCAGCAATATACCAGCTATATGACGGTGGTTCGTAAATAATCCAGTCTGGACCAAACATTTAGTCATTATCATCAAGAGCACCGATCTACGCATTTGGGATACGATGACATGCATCAACCAAGTCAGCGAGCCAAGTCGCCTTCGTAGAAGCATGGGTTGTTGAATGCCTATTCTAACCCGGATCTTCACGGGTATTTTTTTAAATAATAGGGTACAATGAAATTCTGTATATGTCCATAATAAGTGTGTATAAGTAGATGGATAATATGTCCATACACGCCAAGTAAATGGTATATGCATTAATTTAAATGCAAATGATTCAATGATGAGTTCTTTCACAAGTCCATATTTCAAGGCATGTATTTGATATTCATAATAACTCCGCAAAAGCTACACAATGGCAACAAAACGGTACCAGCATCACAGATACCAATAATACATGAGATACATATAATTAATTTAAGTTAAAACATGTATCTAAAAAGAAAATTAGAAGGATACACTTCCGACATTTATCGTATTTTGTTTTCGTTTGGAGAGAGAAGTTGTGATTGGTATCTGATGGGTGCAAACAGGTGTTCCCTTCTGCCCAGGCCTTGCGGCAATGCTATAGCCCAAAATGAAACAAGCCTTGTTCAACAGGTTCAGACTCAAATTTCTATCCCACTTGGGCTCCTTTTAAATTTGAATATAATTTCTCGTGTCGATATGTGTCAGAAGAAATGAAATATTACAGCACTGGTGAATAGGTTATATGCGCATGTCAGCGTCGATCCTATAATATCCTTTTTTGTAAAATACATATATACTGATGAATTAAGGTAGTGATACTACGCAAATATATGTCCAGATGCATACATCAGTATCATCTCGTGATCTTAATTCGTGCTTTGAGCCCTTTTTCTACCGGAGATTCTGGGGTGTTACATCACACCAGAAAGCCAGGTCCAAATTCAAATCATAATTTCATGGTCCGTCTTGTATGTTGGAAACCAATATCGCAATATGGCTAAATATTGCTGAACGTGGTATTAACCCGATTACTCACATAATTATTCCATTTTCTACAGTCATCTACGAACACTATCTTTAAGGAGGTATATCTGTATCATCCAAATGTCCATACATATATGTCCACATTTATATGTATAAAGCAAGTCGTCCTGCACTCTTCCTTAAAAGATAAATGTTAAGCATTTCCTCTGTATGGATTTATATAATGTAATATCGTTTTAATGTAATGCTGATGCAGTAAACGTACCACAGACCTAATGCTAGAATAACATCTAATTTCTGAAATGAACATATTTTACAGAAAAAAACAGTTGTTTAAACAATACTTATAAAATATAAGAACAAGGAGCCAAGAGCCAAATATTGGGCTGTGTTGGACATATTTGTTTCGGGGTCTTATGACAGACAAACCTGATGCCTTTAAGTATAAAGATAAGTAAGTATAGGTGTTGTACATATTCAAGTATGTTCGTGAATAACCCAAACTTGAAAGATATTGAAAGATGAGTGGTAACTATTTATGCCATTATTTCAAATTAGAATGAGAGCAAATCAGGAAAGCATGGTCCTTTAATATACGTATCTTGTTAACCCAATATTCTTTTTTAAGTAAGAGCAGCATGTATATCGAGAGTATAGGTTTGGTGCGTGACTTATCACACAGTACTTTCAGAAAGTGTGCATATTCTGTTTATCGGCAATAAATAACATAAGGCGATTCATACGAGTAAATACGATTTACTTCAGAACTAGTATAGATTATTTAAGGTTAGGGGGAAATGTATGTAATTAACAGAACTTTGGCCGGGTTTGAAGGATTTGGGTCCTGGCTTTGGCTTTGTGTTGGACGTGTAGACGGCATTTCCAGGTTTAACGTATCAATGACAAAAATGATGTCAGATGCAATTCTCTGCCTTTTCGGGTGAACTATTGGCTTGCCTTTGGATGTGTTTGTGGTGGGTGCAACTAGTGGATCGATATGAGCTCGCGTTTTTGCGAGCATCCAATGTCATCATTTATTATGATGAATCATGAAACATGCTCCTGATGTTGTCGCAATGGTGCAGTTGGCGCTACTTTTGGCAAGGGTTTCTCATGATAATGGAAATGCTTATGTCGCTTTTGTTGACCGATAAACATGAAAAGATATAATGTTAGTGTATATGGTCATGTTATTAAGAAACAAACGACGAGTGGGAGTTGTTTATTGTACGATAAACAACGACCGAGACTCGTTTATTTCTATATGAGATATCAACATTACGTACAGCCTCTTTTAGGGTGTTAAATTAGGAAAAAATACACGCTTTACAATATTTACCCGTACTTAAATAATGATGATTCCTTGAATAGAATCCGACAGCGGCCATGCTAGATAAATCAAATTTTAGGATTTGAGTTTGGTCCCGCATATTCTCACAATTTTCTCGTCAATCATCTGTACCTTTTCTCCCAATACCGATTGTCATATCACTCTCATTTTCGGATTCTCTAGCAAAATTTATTGGGAACAACTCACTAGACACATACCTCTCAAAAATAAGGTCAAATTTACAAATTTTACTTTTCAAGTTGCGAGTGCATGTTCGAATCTCAATTAATGACGTCATGATAGAACAATGTTTTATCGTGAAATAAATATCGCTTCCTTCTTTGTTCTTTGTGATTTATCGTGTAGCTATCTTATATCATCAAATGCCAATTTCTAATTGCTTTATCATGACGTATCCATGTCATGTAGCAATAACATACACAAATATCGTTGACTTCGACGTTGAATAGTGTCATGAAATATGATTATCCTCTTGTGTGCAATATTTCTGGTTGATAAATCTAACATATTCTTACTTTAAGGATAACATATCTACTTCTAATTTTCTTTTTAGATACATGTTTTAACTTAAATTAATTATATGTATCTCATGTATTATTGGTATCTGTGATGCTGGTACCGTTTTGTTGCCATTGTGTAGCTTTTGCGGAGTTATTATGAATATCAAATACATGCCTTGAAATATGGACTTGTGAAAGAACTCATCATTGAATCATTTGCATTTAAATTAATGCATATACCATTTACTTGGCGTGTATGGACATATTATCCATCTACTTATACACACTTATTATGGACATATACAGAATTTCATTGTACCCTATTATTTAAAAAAATACCCGTGAAGATCCGGGTTAGAATAGGCATTCAACAACCCATGCTTCTACGAAGGCGACTTGGCTCGCTGACTTGGTTGATGCATGTCATCGTATCCCAAATGCGTAGATCGGTGCTCTTGATGATAATGACTAAATGTTTGGTCCAGACTGGATTATTTACGAACCACCGTCATATAGCTGGTATATTGCTGAGTGCGGCGTTAAACAACAAAAAATCAAACAAAATCTATATAATTATTAAACACCTTCCAACAATGAGAAATTAAACTTATATTTTCTAAATATTCTGTTATATTTATAACATAATTTGATTCATAATTAAATTATTGCTTTGCTTTCTTCCCTGTCATTCAATGTGCATGTTCAAACCCCTAAACTTTTAATATTTCATTTTTCATAAATGGCTACGGAAGTGCGTTGCCTAGATCTCTCGTTACCTACTCACAAGAATAGATTAAAATAATTTGTTTTACTATCATATTTCTGTTTATCTAATTCATAATACGAAATTGATAATTCATTTATAATAATATAGATCATATTCGTGTTTACACTATCTGATGCTAAGGTTTTATTTCAGAAAATATAATTAATTCAAAATGTAGAAAGATACACAATTTGCCATTATTTGACTTTTAAACAGTACAAAGTATGATATAATGATCAGAATACCTGTAACGGGTAGTATTTAAGAAAGAAATATTTGTCGAGAAGTCCCATTTTCAGATATGCCCTTCAGTAGTATTATTGGATATCTCCAGAGAGAGGTTTACATTGTAGTTTTCATTATTTGTGGATAATTCAAAAAGCAACATAGAAAATATATATGCTACCATGACGAAAGAATACAGAGTATACATAACTCGCAATTCTATATATTCAGCAAACAGCCCAAAACCGAAACTCCACAACATATCCGATTACACTGATTAAGGCTGTCCCAGTTCTCCATGCGATACTGACGCCCGTTCGTCTCCCAGACCATACAGAATAAATTTAAAAATAAAATCCAGCTCAAGTCTAGAACGATTTGGCAAGCCTAGATTGCCTTAATTCTATCCATGAAAGTAAGCATTAATAAAACAATATTGTTCTTGTCTGCTTCAGATTATATTTTGTAGATACTTATTTTAACTAGGAAAATTGTACTGACACCGGCGCTGTCCCTATTGAAGCTATCCATAAGAATTTCGAATTGCCGTCCATTGTTCGATGTCAATACATCGATGACAAGTGAGGATATCATAAAGTAATCGTTGATGCCGCGCTACACTTTGATAAAAATTATAATCAAGTTGACTGGTGTGTACATTGCTACAGTGAACATGTACATGATCATGCCCTAATAATCAAATGCCGTAATGTCAAATACTAATTTATTATTGTGTGATGAATTTAACTGGATCAGTGGTAACATGTGAGATTAATATTCCATCAATTTCTTTCCTGGTTGGTCCATCCATGTCTACAAAATGAAAATAATACAATTAAAATGGAGCATAGAACAATTCTTAATTTCAGGCTAGAGCTGTGGAAATCTAGACTTTCCCAATCATTATAGACTTGAGTTGGTCTCATGTTTTACATTATTCTCTTAGGTCAACGTCACAGCTCATACCATACACTAACAAGACCAGCTTGCCCCCCGCCTGAGCGCCTGGATTTTGGTTATATCATCTAACATGGCCAACTCTGCTCTTAAGTAAACAAGAACCTAAATCAGCGAGGGGTCCTTTGTCATCCCTATGTGGCTGCTTATAAAAATCTGATATCTTTTCCCAAAGACCTGGTTAATAATATATTTTCTGCTGAATATTCGAAACAAATAGAGTGAGTTGGTACCACATATATATACATATGTATACGGTTCTATTTTAAATGACTGCAGCGCTCCATTATGAAAACAATTTGTTTTAACGCCGCTCTCAGCAGTATTCCACTGATATATGACGGCGGTCTGTTGTATATGAAATATATGCAAATTGAATCTTGAATCTTGAAAGTTGTAACATGTCCGCAAATAAGTATCACATGCAGTATACAGTATATCAACTGCAATATACTTACAAGTCAGCAGACGGACAAGACATTGTTCTGCCTTGTGTGTTTGAGAAACGCGCCAATTTTCGTTTTTAGGAGTAAATGTGCAGGTCTTTTGAAACACTTTGCAGAGACCAAATCTTTTGAAATCTTTTGGAAACCTTGACAGGGTTACATTGGCTATCCGACTATGTTAAAATAACCACAATGGTGTTGCGCATGCGCGTGCGGTAGCACCCTAACAGTGGCCTCTGACGTCAATTTGGACACCTTCAAACGCTTGTATTTCCCTAACGACCCATTATATGTCAGTCGGATTTGGTATCAAACGCCTCAGAATTTCAAGAGCTTTCCAACGAGCCATCATGCACTAAATCACTTAATATGTAAGAAAAACGTGTTTTTTCACCTCTCCAGTAAAAATACTTCAAAGTCAGCAGACGGACAACACATTGTTCTGCCTTCTGTGTTTGAGAAACGCGCCAATTTTCGGTTTTTGGAGTAAATGTGCAGGTCTTTTGAAACACTATGCAGAGACCAAATCTTTTGAAATCTTTTGGAAACCTTGACAGGGTTACATTGGCTATCCGACTATGTTAAAATAACCACGATGGTGTTGCGCATGCGCGTGCGGTAGCACCCTAACAGTGGCCTCTGACATCAATTTGGACACCTTCAAACGGTTGTATTTCCCTAACGACCCATTATATGTCAGTCGGATTTGGTATCAAACGCCTCAGAATTTCAAGAGCTTTCCAACGAGCCATCAAGCACTAAAATCGCTTAATATTTAAGAAAAATGTGTTTTTCACCTGTCCAGCAAAAGGACTTCCAAGTCAACAATCGGACAAGACATTGTTCTGCCTCGTTTGTGTGTTTGAGAAACGCGCCAATTTTCGTTTTTTGGAGTAAATGTTCAGGTCTTTTGAAACACTTTGCAGAGACCAAATCTTTTGAAATCTTTTGGAAACCTAGACAGGGTTACATTGGCTATCCGACTATGTTAAAATAACCACGATGGTGTCGCGCATGCGCGTGCGGTAGCACCCTAACAGAGGCCTCTGACGTCAATTTGGACACCTTCAAAAGGTTGTATTTCCCTAACGACCCATTATATGTCTGTCGGATTTGTGTAATTTGTATAGTGGAAGTTTGTGGTGATTGATGTGGGTTGTGTAATCTGTATGCCTAGTCCTGTTATGTGATTAGTTGCTTGGGATGCATCGGTATAGATATGGGCGTGTTTTGGCCAGTTTTGGTGAATGTAGTTGTTGGTTATTGATGTTTTGTCTAGTTTTTTGGTGTCTGGGTGGAGTGTGAATGTTTTGTGGAGGGTGAGGTCTGTTTCGGGGGTGGTTTGTCATTAATGTATATGTTTGATGGGGATGTGTGTTTGATGTTTTCAAGTTTGTGTGTTTTGATGAGTTTGTATAGGTGTGTAAGGTATGGGGCTAAGGTGTGATTGTTTTTGAATTTTTTCAGGGTGGCAGTTCTAAGGTTGTACTTGGTTGTAATCTGTTTGAATATTGGGTAGTGTTGGGCCCCAGCCCAGTAATTTAAGGTGGTTTGATTTCGTCTTAGCTGTAAGGAGGTGGTACATGATATAAGCTGGAGTGTGTTTAGTGCGGTACCGGTTCTAGTGCCCAGGGCTGTTTTAAGGGCTTTGTACTGGATGGAATTTAGTTTTTTGTTAATTTTTTTCTGAGATGGAGTTGAGGACTAGAGCGGCAGAGTCTAGTTTAGGTTGAATAAGTGATTTATATATATTATGTAGTGTTTGTTTGTCAGCGCCCCAATCAGAGCCGCTGATGGCTCTCATTAGGTTTAGGTCTTTTTGGCATGATGTGACCAAATTATGAATATGGGGAGCCCATGTTAGTTGTTGGTCAAAGGTGATTTCCAGAATTCTCAAAAATTTTGAACACAAATTAGGTCAAACTGGACCTAAGATGGACGCCACTCGTCGTCGGCAATGGAAACCTCAATGCTCAACGCTCTAGAGATGTAATCCCATGTCCAATAGTGCTGCCCTTTCTCAAGCAACAACCTCGTGAAGTTCTGTACCAACACGACAACAGCAGGCCCCACACAGCACGCCCCGTAGTGGACTTCCTGGCTAACAACGTCAACATCTTCCCGTGGGCGGTATGTTCTTACCATCCATAGAACACCTCTTGCACGTCATGGTCAGGCGAGTTAAGAGTCCAACCATACCCTCCCGCCAACAGATCAGAGTTGATACAAGCTCTACAAGATGAATGGAACGCTTGCCACGTGACGTCATCAGACGTTTTTGTCTTTCATTGGTCAACTCTCGTAAGATTATTCCAAAAGTCAGATCTTAGTTCTCGCTACCGCTAAACAAGAATCTGAGTACATCAAATTACGGGTCATGTCAGAACGACCTTTCATCTGACCAATCATGTCACCTCAAAAAACACACACAGGGTATTGTGAACGACAATTATGGGGTTGATGTCTGTATTCATACAACCACGGCCATCCATTAGCCATTCTAGAATGTTCTTTTGTTCAGATTTTTTTTTTTTAATCAAGCGTATGTCAAAATATGTTTCGAAGTGCAGTCGCCAGTTTGAAACTCGTGCTGTAAAGCTCGATTAAGCTGCTTTATGTTTGGCTATTGCTGACTTCTTGTAAGTCATTCCATTGCTCGGTCAAGGTTCGCGAAAGGTCGGTCTGACATGACTCGTAATGGGATTGGATTATTTCCCATGCACATGAAAAATGTTCGCGTTCGAAAGTTTTAATTTTAGAGAATCAAGTCAAGTCGACGTCCTGGCTACTATTCCCTGATAACCAGGTGTATGTGATAGGGGATTTTCATAATTATGCTCCACTGGCAAGAGGTAATGCTTAGCAACCCTTGACCGACAGTCTTTGTGCCGTGTGTTTGCTATTTATGCCACTCAACAATGTTTAAGTTGATCTAATGACATAGAGCTACTAGATATTTATAAAACAATATATCTTATTGTTGATTGTCATTTTGGAGACATAAATGCGGAGTTTCATTAATGCGAATGAAGATCATTCGAATCTTCGCATTTATGGCTAAAAAATAATAGTCTTGGATCTCAGGCACCACCCACATCATCATAAAGTCTGTCGCAAGTTTTGTTTTTATTTCCATTTTTCTTTTAATATAAAATCCCTAACACTTAAACACAATGGACAAAAAAATGAAAATGGAAACAAAAACGAAACGTGCAATAAACTTATGATTATGTGGGCAGTGCCCAAGATAGCAAGGAGAATATCCTTAGTTTTGTCGAATGATATTATCATAATAGTTGGAAATAATAATCACATATATTCATTTCCACAATATCAGAACAGGAACGACCAGTCGAGTAAACCTATTTGTGGGAATGGTGCAGTATAATAAAGTTCATTATGATGGTTGGGTCTCTTTGTCTCATCTCCATAGCCGTGACGCTGGGAAAGGGCAGCATTTAATTAATGAGAGTAGGAAGAGACCGGTAGATGTGGGCGGGGGGTTGTGTATAGATGGCCGTTGCACAATGGCAGCAAGGAGAGGTAAAGCAGTGTTGATGTCACCGGCTTGTTGAACAATTCTTACATTCCCATCGCCACTGTCAATATATCTACTACTTGATCCTAGATACATCATTTTTGTATTTACAATATATATTTTCTACGAACAATTATAGTTTACTAGTCATATCTTATAGTGTATTTGTCAATTGTGTTGAGCTTACAAGCAATAATTGTGATGTGTTGTGACATGTAAATATAAAACGCCTCATGTTAAAAGTAAATAAGATAGGAAATAATGTTATTCAAATCGCATTAAAAATAAAATGATAACAAGATACATATGTAATAAAAAAGCCCGTGTTCTACGTTCAGAGCCAGAAGGAAAACTGATCAAATAAAGGGGAAAAGCTTGCCCTTACTTATATGTATCATCTGAATATAACTATATATGTAAATGAAACGATATTGTTGCTATCTTCACGAATTATTAAAAAATGGGCATAAGGTTCACAGAGACGTAGACTATAGATACAATACAATATTCGATTTATTAGATGATAAATAGAGTGTCTTTTGATATCAAATATATCAACAAGTGTTGATAAAAGTGGGAAAACTCCGAGATTGTTTTATCATCCAATATCATTCTTCCAACTTTTTCATTTTGTGGACAGTAAAACTCAGTGTCTTAAGTGTAAAATGTAGCGTTAACAGCTTCAGTAGCAGAGCCATTAGTGATGTCATTTAATTGTGACGTCATGATAACAATGACGTCACAATGGTCTTCAAAGCATTGTGATGCAATTTCATTGCAGCGATATCTACAGTGTGGATATCACTTGATCTCACCAAAGCGATTTCTCCCATGGGAGCCAGTTTTGGATGATAAAGTACATTTTTTTATGTAATATATTTAGTTATTGATATTTAAAAAATGATTTGCGATAACTATAAATATTTCATGATAAAATATAATAAAATTTGAGATATAGGTTCATTCTTTGGTATCCATAAATGAAGTATTAATATCAAATAAGGAATAAATAGTAAAAAGGCGCCTTCTATATTGTTCTTTGTGTATTGTATTAAGAAACGCGATTACATCACATTATAGTGTTAATTGCTAGTCTTTCTATTGCACTTTGATTCAAAAGCACAGAAAATCAGTACCCCCAAATATTGTGTAACCCTTTACCCTTGTCTTCAGACGTTCCATTCTGACAAAAAGTCACATGTGACAGTTATCACAATCTCATCGGTTATAAGGATTTGAGTTATAAAAGCGAGTGGGGCCGAGTAAGCTTATGCTTACACAGTTATGTGCGCACCGATTAGATAACCCTACCGATGGTGGGGATGGTGGCTCAAAGCGAAACGGACAACCCTGTTTGGTGTCTAATAAATGCTAGGAGGCGCCTTTGATCTTGCCTCCAACCATGCATGTAGTATAAGTAAACGATGATCAGGAGGGCCTGGAAATAAACAAGATTCTTTCTTGTTGCATATCAAGGCACCAATTCAACACATGCTTAACGCTTATTCACGCTTGGTGTGGCAGACTGAAATTGAACATTATGATAGCGTCAGCAGGGATAATAGAGATCACAAGACATATTTTTATTTGCCTTTCTGGCCACCGACCGTGGCATATGAACATCATACATAAATATGCTTAAGTTACATGGACAGCAGGCAAGATTATTTACAGCAATACACTGCAAATATTGTGTTCAATAAAAGAAAACGGACGTGACATCTAAACTTCCTCACAGACGATATATTTTTCGCGAAAGCGAAGCACATTTTGATCAAAGGTTTATTTACAATTTGATAAACTATGATAATGTGATACTGAAATTCATCATCACTTGTCAAGTTTACTAACAAGTCACCTGTTGGAAAATGTCATAGATAAACAAGGATTCTAACTAAGCTTGAACGTCTTTGACACAGAGATTTATAGCCCCACTTTGCTAGCACACTGCAGAGTGAGCGGGCATGGTTTTAGCAGTTACTGTATTAATAATACAAGCACTGAAGTCATGCCAAAAACGCTCTCAGTAGTTAGTGAGTAAACTCAATTGAGGATTTTACAAGTATCCATCAAAACCGAGGAAAGCTTACATGTGAATAAACTCAGTTCACTGAAATTTAAGGCACTTGCAGTTACCAGTTAACATGTTAGTATACTGAACAACAAAAGTTCCTGTGACATTGAATAAGATTTAATGCAAAGTTATGTTTTTTGCCAATCTGAAACAATTTCGGTTTGCAACAGATAAAAGATTCGTGTAAGTGTTCAAATGGTTTAATTTGCCATACTGACTTCGGAAAATGCGTGATTTCATGATAACAAACATGAACAAGCCAAAATGTCAATTTACAAATCAAGAGCTTGCGTGTCCACCTCTGGCTGCGATGAAAGCAACACGTCTTCGTCTCATGGAATGGACCAGGCGTCGCACGAAGTCCTGTGGGATATATGTCCATATTTGCTGGAGCATGTTTCGAAGTTTCTGGAGTGTCTGTGGAACACGTGGTTGACGTCGAAGGCGCCGATCCATCTCATCCCACATGTGCTCGATTGGTGAGAGGTCAGGGGAGCGAACCGGCCAGGGTATGACATTCACGTTGTTTTGTTGAAGTCGAGCAATATGAGGCCGGGAGTTGTCATGTTGAAAGATAATGCCTGGGCCATGATGACGCAGAAACGGTAGAACAACAGGGCCATCGCGGGAAAGCTGTTCATTGAGATTTCTCTCTACCACTATCAAACGGGTCTTCTGTCTTGCTGTAATCCAACCCCATACCATAACGCTGCAGCCACGGAACCGATCTTCTTCCATGACACAGTGATTGACGTAACGTTCACCTCGATGTCGGTACACTCGAATCCGTCCATCACTGTGGCTGAGGTGAAAACGAGACTCGTCAGTGAATAGAACCTGTCCCAACTGCATGGCCGTCAAGCGTAAACGCTGTCTGCACCACTGTAGACGTGCTTGACGATGGTTTCCTGTCAAAATTGGACGTCTGGCGGGGCTTCTGGCGACAATCCCTGCACATCTGAGGCGACGACGTACAGTTTGTGAAGATATTCGTCGAAGGCCAGGGATGCTTCTTGCAGTCACCGTTGCTGGCTGGAATCGATTTCGTAGGTGTGTTGTTCGAATCCAGTTGTCTTGTCGATTATTGGTTACGCGGGGCCTGCCACTCAGAGGATGGTCTCTGACTGCATTCGTCTGTTGTCAACGTTGCCATAAACACCAAATGGTGTTTCTGTGGACCTTAAATTGTCTTGCAACATCACGTTGACTCGATCCTGCTACAAGCATACCAATGGCTCGCACACGCTCATTTTCGGACAGACGCAATGTTGAATAATTGTGTAATTTTGTTGTTTTTATAAGTAGTTGTTGTCAGGACATGGGAAATGCATGGGCGTAAAAGTCAACTTTTGCAAGGAATGTATGCTTTTCTGTAGCAGTTGCGTTTTTGTGACTTGATTCCATAAATGTACTACAATATTGAAAACCAAACTTTACTTATTTGAAAAATACACTAAAATATTGGTGTCACAGGAACTTTTGTTGTTGAGTATATATAAATACCGGGAACGCCGAACAACTTCATTGTAAATAGACACATGTACCTGTTAATGGCGTGGTGGCCGTAGCCCTGTATATCAAGGTTTTAAATACGAGTGAAACAAAGACGAGGTACCAGCAAACACTGGAAATGCTTTATGCTGCATGTCAATCAACACCTCCAGTTATCGTTTGGCGATCCCGAGTCTTGCGCATAACCATTATCCTGACCAGGTTGAGTGACTTCCTACCTTCAACGTAAAAGGATTATCCAGAGAAAGAAATGATTAAAAGCCTAAAGATATCCAAACCACATGGTATAAGTATTTCCTTTTATGATAAACTGTCACCTTTGGTATCCCCAGTATCCCCAGCAATACTCACTATTGTCATTGGGTAAATGTAAAAATCACAAACCATAACGATATTCTGTCTACATGGTCACACCCGGTGATTATGAAGATCTAAACCTCTATCAACACTTAGACAACATGGCTATTCATATTCATTTCAAATATCCTCTTAGAATTAGTGATAAATGAAAGTCCCACACAAAAATTTCTCTTAATAATTCTTACAAAATATAATACAGAAAATAGGGGTATGGGGAAATGGGACATATTCCTACGTGACATAATAAGACACAAGTAGTGGCGACTATTCTATAATAATTGTACTATCTAAAGCAAGAAATTGGCGAATCGTTATATTTAATATAGAGAATCTCACCCGAGGCTTGCCGAGGATTTTTGCCACTTTTGTCAATGAGTGTTGATATATTTGATGTCAAAAGACACGAGGGTGAGATTATATTTATGATCCAACATCATTCTTCCAACTTTTTCAATTTGTAGACAGTAATGAGCAGTGTCTTCAGTGTAAAAAGTACTGTTAATAGCTTCAGTAGCAGAGCCATTAGTGATGGCATTTGATTGTGACGTCATGGTAACCAGTGATGTCACAATGGTATGCGAAGCATTGTGATGTAATTTCATTGCAGCGATATCTACAGTGTAGATATCGCTTGATCTCATCCAAGCGATGTATTTTTTTGGGAGCCAGTTTTGGATGATAAATTATGTTTATCGTTCGCCAATTTCTTGCTATTATTTGCAGTCAACTGGAATGACTCAGGTGGGCAAAACTTAAAGCGAATATGTCCGCAATCCACAAATAGTCACTTCATTAAAGACGAACATTTACCAGCCCGTGGCAATCGTGTCAACTCTGGGTTGCAATATACTCGACTCTAACTTTACTACCGTTCCACTGTCGGCGAACTTCATCACAACTGTTAGTTTTTCCTTTATGTGTCTGTGGCACTGCTACTCGTCATTCATGTAACTCAAGATACACTTAACATATATATTGAATATGCTCCAAGAATACCCATGGACTGTTATCCCAAATTGAATTTAGTGATTATAGCAAATATAGTAAATTAAAGTAACATCTTTAGATATATCTATCTTCTTAGCAGACAAATCATTAACAACTTGCATTTTTATACATTTAGATTTCATTACATTGTTTTAATTTAAATTTGCGTGCAGTGGTAGAAACTAACATTTCTTTACACTAGGCCTTATGTTAACATATAGCAAAACCTTCATAAATGGCAAGTTTCTACAAGTCCTTATGACACCTTAGCTATTGGGCAGCTTGGCAAGGACTACAGGACTTTGCTTCGATATTTCAGTTTTCAACTATATTGGCTACTGTCACTGTCCGGCTGACACATCATTTACCCTGTGACGTGATAAATATTAATGCGCGAATTCAAGGAAAACTCGCAATGTTTCGGTAATATTTGTGAGGGAGGGAAAGCAATTTTCAAGCACTGAGTATAAAAGAATGACATTATATGACAAAGAGGTTATCCCGCCAAGGCTCGCTAAATACAATGTTTATTCCTAATGCAGAATATTGACCATCCCCAAACACACTCCCGTGATAACCTCTATATACCCATGTCCAAGCATGTACCGTTCCAACGTTCACGCGATACTTCTTTACAAGAGTTTCACTATAAAATCTTTCACCACATTTTACATCGATAACATAGCTTTTGTCCAATTACAGCAAGAAGTGGCTTTCACATATGTTCCGAGTATAGCAGGCTAAACCCGATGTGGCAGGAACTGGAGAGTTGGATTTTTACAAAAAACAGATGTTAGAACACAACGTCACTAACGGCACATTTTGCTCGGATTCCCGAAAGAAACAACGACCCTTTAAATGTGATACTAAAATTCTTCCAACAACTAATATTCATATGTAGAATCACAAAAATAAATCCAACTTTCCAGTTCCTACAGCGGACATTGTATTAATATTTTACCATTAACAAAAAGTGTGGCAATTTTAAGCTCGCGATTGGATATATTTTTACCAATTCGGGACTTTCTTTCATCTATTGTTTAATTGATTCACTTTATCCATTTCATATACATGATAAAATCCGCGTGTATTGTTAAATGTTGTAATAGCTGTAAATGTAAAATACTCCGCTGTACACACCTTTGTTCTGTGTCACAGAAAGCTCCTGCATAATTCATCATCTTAGAAGATGTGACATGACAAAGCAATTAAACATGTCGTATAATGAAACAATGAATAAATATTGCTTTACACAGCATCACCAATATATCAGTTATCCGCGACGAGATCCATTTGAGGAAAATCAAAATGTTTTGTGCAGAAGACCCCATGCTGAAAAAGAGATCAAACAGCCTATCTCATAGAAGCAAAATGTTTTACAAATATTCCAATTAAATGTTATGCACACAAGCATTGCAGTTTAGATCTCTCCACCGAATGCAAGTTACCTTATATACTCCTCACAAAAGTTAAGCAATAAAATTATTGAATCAAGTTATTGAATCATGTTATAGCAAAATAAAAGAAATACGCGCAATAACCAAAAGTGGCACTGAACAATGACAGAGCTAGAAACGTGGAAACCTTTAAAAATATCGTGCAAGATGTGTTTTCTGCACGATTCGGAAAAATCTATCTTTTGATTTTCCAACATCAAGTCGTTGTGAGATGACCATACAAGATTCCTTAACGTGTATGCCCACCGTTGGCATGACTGCAGGTTTTTAACGTCTTCGCATTGACGAAATGAGATGATCAAATTGCTGCTGGGGAATATTTTGCCATTCTACCCGTAAAGCCTGCTCAAGTTGGTCTGGGTGTGAACATGGCGACCGTAAACACGTCTCCAAAGGATGTCCCAAGCATGTTCAGTTGATTGAAGTATATCTCGCTGATCAGTTCACGTGTGTAATATTGTTGGCCTGGACGACATCAGTAAAGACTCTTGCTCGCTGCGGTTGGGCGTCACTGTCATTGAGACAGGTGTATATTTCATCTCTGTAATGTACGTCAGTCGTGGTACCCCGTCTGATGACCACAAGACCGGTTTTCTGTCACCCATGATGCCACCCAACACCATAGCAGAAACAATTAGTAAAATGTCAATGCAGTAAATTGTAGTCTGTCAATTATGATCCTCTCAAAACCCAAATAAAAGAACATCAAAGCTCAGTCTGCTAAGATGACTCCAAATCAGCTCTATCAGACCACACCCGTGACAACCCAAGCCACAGCATTCAGTGGGAGAGAGTTACAGCCCTCACCACCAACCTCAAAGACTTCAAGATCAGGAAACTACAAGAAGTCATCAACATCAAAAGACTCCAGCTGTCAATCAACCGTGACCAAGGCTATTACATATCCCCGGCGTACCATCAACTCATCAGAGACTCCAATCAGCTATAATCCCGTTGTTTATATTAATGGCTTCATCCTTTGTTTATGTCACTGACTTCACCGATGATTGTCATCACTACCCTTGTACATAACAGGCTTCTCTACTCCAGTATAACAATATCTACTCTACTGTATAAACATTGCCTCCTACTTGTATATATACTTGCCGACCCCACTCTGAATATCACCTGCTTGATAACGGTATTAGAACTTACACCGAAACGTCGCTCTTAATTGTAATAAAGAAGTTGTTCATCCATAAAATTCTTATCCTTACTTAATTATGATCCTAAATTTCAAGGTATCAACATTTGAAGAAAGAAGATTCTGAATTTTTAATCTAATGATTTAGAAGATTACAATATATCTTTTTCCTTACCTGAAATGCAAGAGGCTCTGATTAAAGTTCATGACACATCATCTGGTAGATATCCACTACCAACTATTGAAACATGTACCTACGTGGGACGAGGTTCCAGATTGAGCGACCGACCCCTTGTATTTTTATGGTTTTTATATATTAAATATTACAAATCGGAGTCAGTGAACTTATTTATATATAAGAGACAATTTTTAAATTGGACCGCCTCCGTGGTCTAGTGGTAAAGCGTCCGCCAAGAGAGCGGAAGGTCCGGGGTCCGGGGCTAGCGTCATTCCAAAAGACGTTAAAAGATGGTACTTGTTGTTACCCTGTCTGGCGCTGGGCACTAAGGGGCTAAAACAAGGACAGATCGGCTAGGAGTCAGTATACTGTGTCTGAGTGGAGTTTGAGTGGAGTTTTCACGTTAAACTGCAGCATGGTATCTCAGTCAGATAGCAGAAAAGGCATTAGTTCGGACTGGTACAAGCAGTCACACATACACACATGGCTTGATGTCAGTTTACTTTTGTCAAAACTATAGAAGTCTGACACAAATCGATTGATACGTTGTGCTTGTTTACAAATAGTGAGACGTCTCCGCATTGTTATTCGGCGTTAAGCAACAATTCAGTGCCTTGTGTGCATAATATTTAATTGCAACATTTGCAAAACATTTGGCTTCCATGAGATAAACTGTTTGATCTCTCTTTCAATCTTTCAAAACATTTTGAAAAAAATCCAATCCTTTATAACACAATATGGATTTAAGTTTTTCATCTATTAGTGTCACATCTTTTATATCTGATATTTAACGTCATGATTTCATTATTTCTTATTAATATGCAAATGTGAATTTTCTTCAATGGGTCGTCTCGAATAGCTGTTATATTGGTGATGCTGTGTAAAGCAGTATTTATTCATTGCTTCATTACACGACATGTTTAACTGCTTTGTCATATCACATCTTCTAGGGCGGTCGGGTAGCCTAGTGGTTAAAGCGTTCGCTCGTTACGCCGAAGACCCAGGTTTCCTCCCCGACATGGGTACAATGTGTGAAGCCCATTTCTGGTGTCCCCCGCCGTGATATTGCTGCAATATTGCTAAAGGCCGCGTAAAACAATACTCACTCGCTCACATGCTCACATGCTCTAACAAAGGTGTGTACAGCGGAATATTATACATTTCCAGCCATTACAAAATGTAACAATACACACTGATTTTATTATGTATATGAAATGGACAAATGGAATCAATTAAGCAATAGATGAAAGAGTGAGTGAGTAAGTTAATATTTTCATCGCATCGGCAATATTTCAGCCATATAGTATAGATGAAAGAAAGTCCCAAATTGGTAAAAATATCCAATCACGAGCCTAAAATTGCCACACATTTTGTTTATGGTATAATATTAATACAATGTCCGCTGTAGGAACTGGAGAGTTGGATTTATTTTTGTGATTCTACATATGAATATTAGTTGTTGGAATAATTTTAGTATCACATTTAAAGGGTCGTTGTTTCTTTGTAGGAATCCGAGCAAAATGTGTCGTTTGTGACGTTGTATTCTAACATCTGTGTGTGTAAAAATCCAACTCTCCAGTTCCTGCCACATCGGGTTTAGCCTGCTACACTCGGACCATATGTGAAAGCCACTTCTTGCTGTAATTGGACAAAAGCTGCAAGAATCAATGTCTATTAATCCATTTTTTACAAGTCAAGTATTGATGTCAAATGTGGTGAAAGATTTTATAGTGAAACTCTTGTAAAGAAGTATCGCGTGAACATCGTAACGGAACATGCTTGGACATGGGTATATAGAGGTTATCACGCGAGTTTGGGATTTGGCATTAGGAATAATTCCAAAGCTCGCTAAACACAGTGTTTATCCCAAATGCAGGATATTTACCATCCCAAACACACAAGCGTGATAACCTCTTTGTCATATAATGTCATTTTTTTTATATTCAGTGCTTGAAAATTGCTTTCCGTCTCTCACAAACATTACCGAAACATTGCAAGCTTTCCTGGAATGCGCGCATTAATATTTGTCACGTCACAGGGTAAATGATTTGCAGTCGGACAGTGACAGTAGCCAATATATACTGCTTACACAAAGTAGGGGATATTGAGAAGTTACGACGAAAAGCTTCAGAATTATGTTTAATTTTTATTGGGAAACAATAATAATGTGGAAATAAGGATGTTAAGAAACAGTTTTGAAAGTAATGACTTTGATCAAGCTGCAATTTCATTTTGTAGACACTGGAAAGTTCATGAGGGATAGAAACCCAAAAGTCATAAACGGGTTAATACCAGGTTGGCCCACCATTAAGAGCCAAACAAGCATTACACCGACGTCTCATACTCCTAATGATGCGACCAATGTGAACTTGGGGAATCCTCTGCCATTCCTCTTGGAGTGCCACGCCCAGCTGTTGCAAGTCTTGACATGGGGGATGCCGCCTCTGCACTCGTCTTCCGAGCATATCCCACACATGCTCTATGGGGGAGAGGTCGGGGGACATCGCTGGCCATGGAAGAGTTTCAATTTGGTGCCGCCGCAAATGGTTAAGGACGACGTGCGCACGGTGAGCCCTGGCATTATCGTCCTGGAAGATGAAACCCTGTCCGTGACGGTGTGCAAATGGCAGGACATGTGGCGTGATGATGTTGTCCCGATAGTAAACACCCGTAACTCTTCCTTGGCAGATGTGGAGATCGGTTCTGCCTGTCACCGTGATTCCACCCCACACCAAAACAGAACCCCTCCCATACCGATCATGTGGAATCATGGCAGCTGGCTGATGACGCTCACCAGGACGACGCCAGACACGATGACGGCGATCATTGAAGTCTAAAGAGAACCTCGACTCATCACTGAACATCACATGGGACCACCGGGCATTGCTCCACCTCTGGTGACGACGACCCCACTCTCGCCGGGCTTGTCTGTGACGCTTGTTAGGGGTAATGTGATGTAAGGTCGCCTTGCTCGTAGTTCTGCAGCATGGAGCCTGTCTGTGTGCAGATGAGATTCCTAGTGGCATGTCTGTGAACCTGCTGCAGCTGTGTCGCATTTAAACGTCGATCACGGAGGGCTCCAATGATGATCCGCCGGTCATCACGTCTGGTCGTGCATTTTGGACGACCTCTTCGGGGTCTGTCTTGAACCCTTCCAGTGGCAATGTAACGTGCCCATAACCGGCTGACTACTGACGGTGAGACATGCAGTTGTGCTGCTGTGTAGGCCTGCGTTCTTCCGGCCTGGATCATCCCAATTGCTCTCAATCTTTCGTCTTCTCGTAACCTTCGCATTGTGGAAAGTGGTGAAGTGATGGATGAACTTGGCCCAAGACCCATGTTAACACCCATTTTGCACGTTAGGCACGCGGATTTTGTCATTTGCACGTGTGACACAAGATGTGATTTCTCATCCCCACCCCTGGTACGTTTGGGTGCAATTTTCTTGGATGCAAGGGCATCTGGTGGTCATTGTGAGGCATGCTCAGACGGACCTATGCTTTTCCTCAATCATACATAAATTATTAGTAGGCCTCTATATGACTGTCTTTGTGCCACTGATTTTAATTTCAATATCCCCTACTTCTTGTGAGCAGTATAGTTCCAACTGAAATCTGTTTCTTATTCAGTGGCGAAGCAACATATACGCAAAACAACACTTGTTTTTACTTGCCTTTCGCGGCAAAGGGAAGCTACTCTAACCCTAGTCTATGAGACGTCACGGCCATGCTCAGACGTTGTTGACAGTCGGCCTGTCCTGTTATAACGTTAAGAAGTGCAGTCAGATGCACACACGGCGACAAAACGAAACAAGGTAACAATTCAAACATATTTCGGCCAAATCCAATTATTTTAATTTGTGGAAAAGGTTTCAAGCCGCAGAGGTCTACAAGCACAGATATCACTACTGATCCGGCTTGGCTAGGCGTTATGTCCTCGCAAAATTGTTTCGAAATTTGTATCTCCAAAGTTGCCTAAACTTATAAAATGCCTTAGCTTACGTCACAGTTAGACACTGATTTTCAGTATATTAGGCTGTTGCATCGGACATTATTATGGCCAAACTTGGAAATCCATTTCCGTCGACGTCGTTAAAAATATAAAATAAGCTGTGACTTGAAACATTTGTAAAATATTCTGTAATCCATTACAGCTGATAAGACCAGTTCTTCATTAATACCGGGGCACCATGTGTCAAACTTTTTTAACGCAATAAGGTGAATAAGGGAATCGGATGTCACACATGAGATAGAAATAAAATAAAAGGGAATCGGATGGTGATGACCTAAAAGTGTATGGTTTCAATATCGGGTTTTTTAGGAGTAGGGGGTGTGTATAGGGTGGGGGTGGGTTGGGTTGGGGGTGACACGTCATCCATATCGAATTCACACCAGTCTAGCGTAGTTACAATGGTGTTGGGGGGCACGGGTGGCCCAGTCGTCTAAGGCGCCGCGATTCGCTGTGCAGAATTGCGTCCCTTGGGCACGCCAGAAACCTATGATTGTGGGTTCGAATCCCGGTTCGCCCCGAATATGTTTCTAGGTTTGTCAGCACCATACCCGTGCTCGTGGGTTTCACCGAAGTGGTAAACGTCTGAGACCTGCATCACTTCGGGCTTTCCTCCCACATTAAGCTGACACGCCGCGATGTAACTGGAATATTGTTAAAAGCGGCGTTAAACCCAACTCACTCACTCACTCACTCACTTTGCATGTGTGTGTATCTCTGCCGTCACTGGAAGTCTTAAACCCAATCCGCTTGTGTAACGCTAGGGCAATACAAAGAGTCAAAGCAATTTCAGATATCATGGTGTCGTTTAGATTCTCAGCAAGAATTTGTTTTTTGTAGATTTTGCAAGATCAAAGTTGACAGTGAACAAATTTACAAACCTCGAACAACAATTTGTTTTGTCTCTTTTTCAAGCGGGTCTTACATTTGCAATTATTTTTTACACCCTCGGATAGGCAGTTAAATGTTCTGTAACTCAATGTAATGTAACAGTAAGAGAAGAACCCTTTTTCAGAAAGTATAAAAAATATAGACTGTTTTGCGGAATGATTACGTACAACCAATGTCAGACCTTTTCATGTTAAACTTAATTATAGTAACAATCATTAAACGGTCAACATATGGTTAAATGTGTTATCAATGCTGCTATTAAACGAAAATTGAGTCATCTACTTAAAGCATTATCTCAAATGAAGCGAAAATTGTGACTGATGTGTTTGCTCTATGATATGTTTAACATACGGAAAGAGTCTGACATCACTCAATAATATTTGTGTCCAAACGAAAAAACATTACACTGGTTATTAGCAAAAAGTACACGCTTTCTTCTTTCCGTTTGCAAATGATCATCGTTTTGGAAAAGGTCAAAATAGTTGCAAGAACCTATGCAAAACCCTACCCTGTTTCTTCAACGTCAAAGCCAATTCTTTCATAATATTAGAATTAAAAATGTATTTTCATACTTTTATCAAACATGACTCAATGGATTGTTTGTTCATTTGTTGTTTAACGCCGCACTCAGCAATATTCCAGCTGTGACGGCGGTCTGTAAATAATCGCGTCTGGACCAGACAATCCAGTGATTGACATCATGAGCATCGATCCACGCAATTGGAATCGATGACATGCATCAACCAAGTCAGCGAGCCTGACCACTCGATCCCGTTAGTCGCCTCTTACGACAAGCATAGTCGCCTTTTACGGCAAGCATGGGTTGCTGAAGACCTATTCTACCCCGGATCAAACATACAAACTTTATCGGTGGTATTTCACGAAAATAATTGACACCCGAGACATAAGCACAACATGAGATCGTTTATTTCCAATTAAATCAGGCCTGCCTGTTCTTTCTTGGTGGTATTTCACGAAAATATATGGGGTCAAATTTTTGTCGGCTCCGAAACAGCAAATAGTTCGCCTTCACAATCCGCGTGATAAGCACGTGTTCGAGGCCGCCTTGTGGAGATACACGCTGGTAGGAAATGGGAGAAAGACGGAGCCGTTTCCGAATTCTTTCCCTTTTCAAAAATTGTCCCAGCGCATGGCGAGCTTCCGCTAAACCAAACGCTCTTCCTTTGTGTAATATGGACGTTCTCAGATCATCTGAATTTATAGAGTAAACGTCGTATGCGTTTACGCATGACCAGATCTCTCCACTGTCGACGTCACAAGGGCTGGACCAACAGTTTTTAACTTCCGGGTCATCAAAAGATACGAACCCGGATGTTTTTAAAAAAGATTTTTCTTTAACTAGGACGTCCATGTATTTCATTTTCTCGCGTACAGTTCTTGCTAACAGCATAATGCGCAGCGAGAATTGGAACATTGGTTGTTTTATGGGGTGGAAGGAAATAGCATTTTGTTTCTCAGCTTTTAAGCCCACGGTCCACGCCCCGGTCTTCTCGTTGTAGTTTTGAGAAAACATGCCGTCGAACTGAAACAAATGGATTTGAATTTATATATGCTTTGAGTAATAAAAGAGAATCACGATCAGTTGGATTGAAAATCTCCTTAAACATAGTTGAAATTCGAGTCAATTTGATGTGGGATTCGTTCCTTCGTTCGTTTGTTGTCTAACACCGCACCCATCAATATTACAGCTATATGACGGCGGTCTGTAATTATCCGAGTCTGGACCAGACAATCCAGTGACTGACATCATGAGCATCGATCTACGCAATTGGGACCGATGACATGCATCAACCAAGTCAGCGAGCCTGACCACCCGATCCCGTTAGTGGCCTCTTACGACAAGCACAGTCGCCTCTTTCGACAAGCACGACCTCAGGCGCTTACTAACGAACACGGCTATGGTTCTGACAGACCAAGAACGTAATCAGAACTAATCACAGAGTCGAACCAGCTCTTCCACTTATTGAGTGAATGAGGAACACGAGAAAAGGGTTTTACACATTGTACCCATGTTGGGGCATCGAACCCGGATCCTCGGCGTGACGAGCGAACGCTTTAACAACTAGACCCACCCCCTTGTTTAAATGAACTATATGTCTCTATGCGACTATGTAGATAACAGGGGGCACGGGTGGCCAAGTCGTCTGAGGCGCCGCGATTCGCTGTGCAGAGTTGCGTCCTTTGGGCACGCCAGAAACCTATAATTATGGGCTCGAATCCCAGTTCGCCCCGATTATGTTTCTAGGTTTGTCAGCACCATACCCGTGCTCGTGGGTTTCACCGAAGTGGTAAACGTCTGAGACCTGCGTCACTTCGGGCTTTCCTCCCACATTAAGCTGACACGCCGTGATATAACTGGAATACTGTTAAAAGCGGCGTTAAACCCAACTAACTCACTCACTATGTAGATAACAATATTGTTAAACTTGCGTTCAGGTCATAGGGGCGGTCGGGTAGCCTAGAGGTTAAAGCGTTCGCTCGTCACGCCGAAGACCCGGGTTCGATTCTTGACATGGGTACAAAGAGTGAAGCTCATTTCTGGTGTCCCTAGCCGTGATATTGCTGGAATATTGCTAAAAGCGGTGTAAAACCATACTCACTCACTCACCTTTACGGTTGTTCCACATTCAGCTATTTACACGCTTCCGTAATCTACCAGGAATATAGCTGTCAGCCGTGTAAAATCATATCCCCTCAATTTCATACAACCGGGAGGGCATCGGATCATAAACTTACCTCTCTCGCGATTGTACACGACAGACCCGTCACCTTCTCAACACACCTCCCAAGCTCCGAGTCCTCATGTGACGTCACGGTGTCGTTCAGGCAGCCCAGAAGGTGGGGTGCAACTTGCCTGAGGGTGGGGCCGCTCAGGATCACCCCCGGGCCTCCCATGCAGTAAGGCTTGTCGTCATGGAGACCTAAATTTCCCTTCTCGTCCGCCTTACCGGTACCCGGGTGCCCCATGTACAAGTGTTGAGAGCTGTTGATGGAATTGAGGAAAGTCCGGAGGCGTTCCGTGTTGACAAACACGTCGTCGTCGAGTCTCACGAACCAGTGGAAGTCGTGGCCGTGTTGGCTGGACATGTGGCGGAGCATCTCGAAGGACTTCCTTTGCGGCGGGTACTCGTCGTCGGCGACGTCGCTCAACACTATCACCGGCAGCGATGTTTCATAATTCTCGCCCGTCCCCACAAAAAACACAAGCCGGCCTGGGGCATGTTTTCCCCATGTTTTGTAAATAGCTTCAGCTCGTGTTTTGAGATACCTCCTGGCAGTCATCACGCCGATGAACACAAGTCTCTCCGTGGGAATGTCCGAGTCACACAGCGGCTTGGGATCTGTGGGTGGAGGGCGTGGCCGTCCCCATCCCCCCGGCGACCTGCACGCCGCCTCCTGTCGGCGCCACAGGACAACGAGGACGGTGTGACTGGTGATGTATCCGGTCAGAAAGCCGATAACGAGGCTGCACAAGAAGTCCCGGAACATACGATGTGACGCACGTCTACCCATGATGCATCTCACTCCCTCGTCGTTATCAACTGAAAAAGACAATGCAGAAAACTAAAAGGAATAAAATGCTCAATGATGTATCAGTTTAATTAAGGGAAACCATCAATCTTTCTCAAACCAGACCTCAGTTCTCGCTACCGCTAAACAAAGATCTGAGGACATCACATTACAGGTCACGTCAGACCGACCTTGCACGAACTTTGACCGACAAACGGAATGACCAATCAGAAGGCAGCTTTCTCGTGCTTTACGGCACAAATTTCAAATTGGTGACTACGCTTCGAAACATATTTTGACAAATTCTCGATTACAAACTTGAAACCTGAACAAAAAAACATTCTGGAATGGCTAATAGATGGTCTAGATTGTAATGATTCAGTCGTTAAACCCGTAACTATCGTTCGGAATACCCATGTTAAAGTTTTCTTGATTGCATGATTAGAAATCACATTCCGAGTGTCACTTTCATAATCTGGTAAGCGACGCACTGATTGGTCAGATGGGATGGGACGTCTTCAGATCTTTGTTTAGCGGTATTGGGGAAAACATCGGGTTTTGATGTGTTAGAAGCGTTAAGTCGTCTGTATAATTTGTGGTTTTCATCTCCCGTCCATCCTAAATTACTACTTAAATATATAATAAATGTTTGTTTAATTGTTTGTTTCTTGTTTAACGCCTGATCCGATAATGATGGGAACTGATTAAATCCGTGCTATTTAGACCCGTTAATTCGACAGTCTCGCGCTGTGACTCCGACACACCTAATTTGTAATAAATTACCAAAATCACTCATTAATCAGTCTCGTTAATCCAACACATTGATCAGTATACTCCGTGGTCATGTGCCCCCTACTTCACAGCCCGTGTTTTGATGAGAAACAAGTCTGATAGTAGCTGCATACTACGACGGCTGCAGAGAAAACTTGCTTAACAATAAACAACAAGAGTTTGCCACTAACGTGGCTATATCCCCCACCACTGTTGCAGAATTTATGACATAATTCAATCTAAACAAACCCTAATTTTTTTAACCGAGGTGGAACTTGTCATTGAAATTGTAAAAAAATAAGAGTTTGGAACCAAAGTCCATCTTGTTGCCATGGAAACGTAAAAAATACAAATTTCTAAAATTTATAAATAGCAAAAGGCACCAGTTCAGCATGTACCTGACAGACCTGCAAAGTTTCAGGAAAAAATATTGAACTGTTTTTTAGTTATGCTCCGGAAACGAACCCTACCCTCACAGAACCTTAGTCCATCTTGTTGCCATGGAAACGTAAAAAATAAACATTTCTAAAATTTATAAATAGCAAAAGGCACCAGTTGAGCATGTACCTGACAGACCTGCAAAGTTTCATGAAAAAATATTGAACTGTTTCTGAGTTATGCTCCGGAAACGAAACGTGACGGACGGACGGACGGACGGACAGAGCCCGTTTCTATATGCCCCGCCAACTTTGTTGGGCGGGGGATAATAAATGCTTTAAATAAACAAAACGGGATTAATCACATGCTTAGATTACTTTAATCTCATTAAAAACAGATACAAGTTCTTGCGACCATTGAGACGACTTAATTTCATTTAAGCATCATTATTAAGGAGTCACACAGATAATAAGAAATAAAAGTATTCGCAAACGTCACATTTTTAGCGTCCAACAGTGCAGTTCATTTGCATCTGGAATGAATAGTTTTATACCCACATTGACTGTTACTTGACATGCATTTGCACATACATGGGAAACACAAGCTGATTTGGTGAAGGCGAGGTTTTTGGGTTGCCTTTTCCATCACCTTCAGTCTTGAACTTTTCATTATTTTTTATAGTCGCCCACTTTCAGTTTCATAAAACCATCCAATCAGTGTGACAGGGATAAACAACATGTTCTTCAACTGTTGGCTGGTTGGTTTGTTGTTTAACGCCGCACTCAGCAATATTCCAGCTATATGACGGCGGTCTGTAAATAATCGAGTCTGGACCACACAATCCAGTGAGCATCAATCCCTGCAATTGGGATTGATGACATGCATCAACCAAGTCAGCGAATCTAACCACCATATCCCGTTAGTCGCTTCTCACGACAAGCATAGTCGCCTTTTGGGCAAGCATGGGTTGCTGAAGACCTATTCTACCCCGGTATTCCTTTCAAACCCGTTCGCCAGCTTGAATATCACCCCGAACTAGAAATTGTATTAACGAATTTCCATTTTCAAAACAAAACTGAGCTGTATGTCACTGTGAAAGCCCGAGTTCGATTACTTTGTGAATTGGTTTTTTTGTCACATATCTGAAACAACACATGACTTCGGGACCGACCATTTGTTTGAGTGAGTAAGTGTGGTTTTACGCCGCTTTTAGCAATATTCCAGCAATATCACGGCGGGGGACACCAGAAATGGGCTTCACACATTTTACCCATGTCGGGAATCGAACCCGGGTCTTCGGCGTGACGAGCAAACGCTTTAACCACTAGGCTACACACAAACAACGGTCGCTGAACATCCTTGATGTCCGGAAAAGAGAGAGAAAGAAATTATGTCTTTGGAAGTAATGGCTGAAAATATATCCTGTCTCTAAACCAATGAATATAATAACAAATGTTCAGGGGGTATTTTATTGTCAATATTTTTCATTTTCTTTCGCCTATCCTCTCTTTCTGTAGATGCCCATGTAGCCCGTGATACGAGGCACAAATATTTATATGTGTTTTTCTATTTGTTTGTTTGTTTGTTTAACGCCGCATTTGGCAATATTCCAAACACGACAGCGGTGTGTGTATAAACGTGTCTGTACTAGACAATCCAGTGAACGATATGATGAGCAACGATCCAAAGCGACGGGTTACAATGACACACAATCAACCATTCACCGAGCCTGACCACCCGATCCCGTTAGTCGCCTCTTCCGACAAGCATAGTCGCTGAAGACCTATTCTACCCCGGATCACTGGTCGAATATTATTTGAATTTTTATCAGTCAGTAACTTTTGTTATTTACTTATATACATAAATCAGTTAATCTTCCAGATTAACGTGTGCGAATTAACAACTCGTGGGTAGAGAGTTACGTCCATTTATATTTCTGTAGACATCTCCATCAGTCACCGACATGTGAGGTCTTCAGATTAGCGCCGTCCGGACTAAACAGGTTTTGTTTTGTTTTGTATTTTGCAATATTTGCTAGTTTGTCATCTGTTCGTTTTTTCTGATCATTCTTCAACTGAAAACAGTATCAAGGGCTTTGTTAGCTTATTCTCAAAATCCAGGGCACATTTTCGTAATGTTTCATCATGAGTGAGTGAGTGAGTGAGTTGGGTTTAACACGGATTTTAACATTATTCCAGTTATATGCTTAATGTGGGAAACCCACGAGCACGGGTATGGTGCTAACAAACCTAGAAACATAATCGGGGCGAACCGGAAACTGAACCCACAATCATAGGTTTCTGGCGTGCCAAAGGGACGGAACTCTGCACAGCGAATCGCGGCGCCTTAGACGACACAAACTACGGATCATGAACAGTTGTTCCGTCATATAACGACTCATTGGCTTAAGCTTATTATGAAAGAAAATCCTAAATTGACAATTGTATTTTTAAGAACTGTTACTAAAAGACTTTTCAAATTTCGTTTTTGAACCGGATTCCGACATTTGCACCTCGAACCACAGGGGGCGTGGCCAAAAGAGGCACATTAGAATTAAATTTCTATAGTTTTCTAACCTACCAGAGAAAAAAAATCAAAACATCAAATCGCTCTCCTTACCCAGTTTCCCTGTATCGGTGCTCATGCTTTCAGTCACTGGTTTGCTCTGACCAGACTCCGTTATGTACAGGCTGACGTGATTCAGCTGT
Organism: Haliotis rufescens; assembly: GCF_023055435.1. NCBI lineage: Eukaryota > Metazoa > Mollusca > Gastropoda > Lepetellida > Haliotidae > Haliotis > Haliotis rufescens. The sequence goes on from NW_025963781.1 coordinate 207,267, forward strand.
AATATTGCTGATTGCGGCGTTGAAGAACATGTACTTTTGCTGCTTTGATCAATAGTTTAGTTAGTTAACGGCTTGTGATCTTAAGCTTAATATGGAAGAAAAACCCAAATTGACGCATATTGTTTCTAAATTTTGAACAAATCCACCCGATATTGTGTTAACACTAAGGATGATATTCGGCTGAGTCTGGATTTGAACTCCCAAGCAGCGGATCCTGGTATCCGTCCTTTATTTACTAAGCAAAAGGAAAAGGAAGGCAGTTGTTTTCAATCGGATCGTCTCTGCCCAACAGCACCTGGGCGAGCGGGAATCCATATTAGAACTACTTTCGTACACGTGACCACCACGTGCCTCAATTTAACATGGCGACAGTCTTGAATTTTTTTATGACTGATTCCTTTTATAACGGATGACAACTCTTTCCGTTCGCTCTTGTCAACAGATCAAAATGTATATCTGATGTCTGTTACCATGCCCTCTGTTAAGTGCGGGACTACCATGCCCTCAGTATGTCCGTCATGTCATAGGGATCTGGCGTTACACGGTTTACAGTAAAATTCATATCACTACTCTATTGGACCCTTGAAGATCCGGGGTAGAATAGGTCTTCAGCAACCCAAGCTTGACGTAAAAGGCGACTATGCTTGTCGTAAGAGGCGACTAACGGGATCGGGTGGTCAGGCTGGCTGACTTGATTGATGCATGTCATCGATCCCAATTGCTTAGATCGATGCTCATGATATCGATCACTGGATTGTCTGGTCCAGACTTGATTATTTACAGACCGCCGTCATTTTGCTGAATGCGGCGTAAAACAACAAACCAACCAACCACTTCTCTATTGCTGCGCGAGATAACGTGCGAAGCGGAATAAGCCGAATCGACCCGAGTCGACTTGTCGCTTATATCATGCTGGGTGAACTTATTTGATCATCAATATTTTGATCACAACTAAGTATGGTAGGCTGAGTTATCCAACAAAGGTTGATCACGGTATTTGCTGAAAGTCATGCGACCGCCTCCGTGGTCTAGTGGTAGAGCGTCCGCCCGGAGAGCGTAAGGTCCGGGGTTCGATCCCCGGACGCGTCATACCAAAAGACGTTAAAAGATGGTACTTGTTGTTACCCTGTCTGGGGCTCGGCGTTAAGGGGCTAAAACAAGGACTGGTCGGCTCGGAGTCAGTAAACTGTGTCTGAGTGGGGTATTCATGTTAAACTGCGGCATGGTATTTCAGTGGGCTAGCACTATAAATCGGCATCAGTCCGGACTAGTACAAGCAGCCACACAAACACACACACGTACATGCACGTCGCTATATAAGTGCAATAATCTTGGACGCGACGTTAAACCCCATTTCGGCTCGGCTGAAAGTCATGCAGAAATTTGAATACCACAGGCGACAATATTTTCAACATGGAGAAGCTTCAAGATTGAATATTTTATGAAAGCTTCATTCATTAATACTCTCGTCTCGCGCAAACATTCACCAAGAAACCGACCCGATACGCAAGTTAATTTTTCCCTCTTGACGTTCAAAGAAATAAATAAAAACGCAATCGAAATAATATTTAACAAAATGCTTTTCAGTGTGCATGTCAGGGCTAATTATATATTGACTTTCAATGTTAGAAAAAAAGATTGAGGTGTGGTGGTGAGTTACCTCCCTTCATCCGACAGTGCGTTGATGTGAACGCCACACACGGTGGGGTAGCCTACTGGTTAAAGCGTTCGCTCGTCACGCCGAAGACCCGGGTTCGATTCCCCTCTTGGGAACAATGTTTTAAGCCCATTTTTTTTGCCCTTCCCCCAACCATTCCCCTCGGCTGCTAATAAGAGATAAAAGGATAAAATTAAAAGGATCGATGTTAAGTTGCATCAGGAATGAATCATTTTATAAAAATACTGACTGTTACTTGTCATGTGTTGAACGTGCGTGGGAGAAGCCATGGTTGCGTTCAGATGCAGGTTTTGGGTGGCTGTATCCATCACCTTAAATCTTGCACTTTTCATTGTTTTTAATAGTCGAGGTCCATTTTCCAGTTTCATAAAATCACCCAATAAGTGCGACAGGCTTAAACTACGTGTTAACTGCACTGTCAGCATACTCAGACGCTTGTTGGCATGAGTTCGTGTTTGCCACCCGACATACCTAGGGCCCCCTTCACTAATGAGGATGGAATCAAGGACATCTGTGCCTTATTTAAATATGGCGAGTATATTATATTACGACGGTTATGTATGAAGCTGGCAGTGGGGATTTATTCGCCATTCTAAGTGGACGGTTATAGGTGTGAAAAGAACTGCGGGCTTAAAATATGGAAGAAAATATCTAAACTTGTCTGATGTACGACTACACTGTATATATTTATAGGCTGTGTCCCACATCACGTGACCGTGTCTCAACAATCACATGAGTCACCAGTACACTGTCGGAATGAGTCACAGCGCAACGGATGTATGGAACTAGTTTATGCCGACACTCCTTTCGCTGGATTCGCCCCTTTCCGTCACCTGCAAGAAGACTCGTCCCCCTATCGATCAATGATGTTATGTGAGAAAATACGACAAACCAATCAGAATGCGTCTTCGTCAAAGAATCCCTCAGAAATAATTTTAAATTGCATCTGAAATATATATCATATATGGGGAAAATGTGTGAACCATTACGCAACGAGTTGACAATTGCTTTAGGTATGCCCGTTTGCGCTAAGACGGAACCCGGTCGCAAAAATGGCCACGAGAGGGGCACGAGTAGCTATTCGGCTTGTCCCGGAATAACACGAGTTGGTCACGAATGCTTTCGCTGGACCACAAGCACAACGTATGCCCTTGATGGAAAGAAAGGAGAAGACTTCAGGCCCCCTGCTTTTCTACAAAATGTGTATATCACACCGAATTCGTCCATAATTGAATACGTGTACAAAATGTGGTCCCTCTCATATTCAGAGCAATTTACGAATTAGCGTTAGGAATTGGCACTAGTCCTATCGTCCTTGCGAAACTACCCAATAGTTAAGGTATCATATGGACTAGTAGAGATTTTCCATTTTTAAGGGTTTTGCTATATGTTATCATCATATGGACTAGTGGACTAAAATTGTTAGTCTCTACCGCTGTCTTAACTGCAGTATCTAAATTACAACCGTAATTAAGTCTCCGGTCTCTAGTAGATAGAGTGTCTGCCCGGAGAGCGGAAGGTCGGTGGCTTCTTTTTGTTACCCTGCCTGCCTCTCGGCATGAATGAGATTCAACAAGGACTGGTCGGCTCGGAGTCAGTATACTGTGTCTGAGTGGGGTATTCATGCACGTTAAACTGCGGCATGGTATCTCAGTGTGCTAGCACTATAAATCGGCATCAGTCCGGACTAGTACAAGCAGCCACACACACACGTGGTCTCATGCCAATTTAGTATTGATAAAACTATAGAAGTCTGACACAAATCGATTACAGTAAAGTACGGTTATAACGAACTCAAAGGGACTACTAATTTTAGTTCGTTATAACCGAAGTTCGTTATAAGCATATATACAGCATAACTACAGCAAATAGTCGGGACCAAAAAGTAAGTTCGTTAAATCCGTCAGTTCGTTATAAGCGTGTTCGTTATAACCGTAGTTTACTGTATTACATAAATAAGCATTTCATGAACCTATACCCCTCTTTTACCAGTATTTACATAGAAAGCACCAAAGATATTGAGGAGGTATCAGCTGCAGTTGTCATTTACTGTAAGATTGTGTCGATGCGAAAACCTGATGGAAGCTCGATTTTTACGGTTGAAGCTCATGCTATACTATTGGCTTTGCAATAAATTGAAACGTTTACCAAAAACAGTTTTATCATACTCTCTGAATGTCTATCCATGCAATGAGAAATCATTATTAGCTGACATTTTAAGGTGGCATCGCAATTTGTCACACACACTCGCACACGCACACACACACACACACACACACACACACACACACGCACGCACGCACGCACGCACGCACGCACGCACACACACACACACACACACACGCACGCACGCACACACACACACACACACACAGATTCGGCACATGAATGACATATAGACAATGCTGAGAGATATAAATATAAATTGCCAAAGCAAGATAATAAGACATCTAGATTATCCGCCGAAACATCAAAATGTGGCTTAAAGGGCAAAATAGCTGCGAGAGTTATCAATGGACCGCTGCACCGTAGCCTCATTGGTCGTTGGTTTCAATCCCAGGTTAGCTCCAATTAAGACCCTTGGCTTGTGAGCGCCATACCGATGCTCAGGAAAACGTCAACGACTGGAATCACGTCGGGCGTTCCTCTCACATTAAGAGGGGCGGTCGGGTAGCCTAGTGGTTAAAGCGTTCGCTCGTCACGCCGAAGACCCGGGTTCGATTTCCGACATGGGTACAATGTGTGAAGCCCATTTCTGGTGTCCCCCGTCGTGATATTGCTGGAATATTGCTAAAAGCGGCGTAAAACCAAACTCATTCACTCACTCACTCCCACATTAAGATGTCACACCGTGATATTAATGAAATACTGTTCAAGATAACGTTCGTTATACAAGTATCCGTAAACCAAACTCATTAGTATATTACCAGTGAAGATCTGGGCCCTGTTCCGCAAAGCGATCGAAGTGCTAAGACAATCATAACGCCCATACTTTAACATCGACCTACGACAGTTGAAGGGCTACGATCGCTTTGTATAACGTGCCCATGGGTTAGAACAGGTCTTCAGCAACTCGGGGGCACGGGTGGCCCAGTCGTCTAAGGCGCCGCGATTCGCTGTGCAGAGTTGCGTCCCTTGGGCACGCCAGAAACCTATGATTGTGGGTTCGAATCCCGGTTCGCCCTGATTATGTTTCTAGGTTTGTCAGCACCCTACCCGTGCTCGTGGGTTTCACCGAAGTGGTAAACGTCTGAGACCTGCATCACTTCGGGCTTTCCTCCCACATTAAGCTGACACGCCGCGATATAACTGGAATACTGTTAAAAGCGGCGTTAAACCCAACTCACTCACTCACTTCAGCAACTCATGCTTGCCTTAAAAGGCGACTATGCTTGTCGTTAGAGGCGACTAATGGGATCAGGTTGGTCAGGCTCGCTGAAAATCTAGTGACCGACAACATGAACATCGATCTCCGCAGTTGGGCCTCTTACGACAAGCATTGGTTACTGAAGACCAGCCGTCTAATCTGGATCTGCTCGTAGTTAGGCCGGCTTAGAGATCTCTGGCAGGTTGTAGTGTTATTCCATGTCATGGCGGGGACGCCAATAACATTACGCTTTCACGTTATCAGTTGGGAATTCGAACAGGAGTCAATGACGCGAAGAGCCATCACTGTAGCCACTCGGCTACCCCACTGCCCCCATAACTATGAAACCTGTTCAACTTAAATGTGGGGCGGTCGGGTAGCCTAGTGGTTAAAGCGTTCGCTCGTCACGCCGAAGACCCGGGTTCGATTCCCGTCATGGGTACAATGTGTGAAGCCCATTTCTGGTGTCCCCCGCCGTGATATTGCTGGAATATTGCTAAAAGCGGCGTAAAACCATACTCACTCACTCACTCAATGACGCGAAGAGCCATCACTGTAGCCACTCGGCTACCCCACCGCCCCCATAACTATGAAACCTATTCAACCTAAATGTGGGGCGGTCGGGTAGCCTAGTGGTTAAAGCGTTCGCTCGTCACGGGTTCCATTCCCGACATGGGTACAATGTGTGAAGCCCATTTCTGGTGTCCCCCGCCGTGATATTGCTGGAATATAGCTAAAAGCGGTGCTAAACCATACTCACTCACTAACTCAACCTAAATGTCATTTTGGTGATTCAACTCCGAAATCAAATTTCAAAGGTTATATAAACAAACCCACGATAAAAGAGAAAATGTAAAAATAAATGGTATGTTAATATCCGGTATTAGACATCGGATCTGGGCGAGTCGTGGTTCGCGTTTACAATGCAAGTGTTTATCAACAATCCCCGAGCAGCAGCTAATGCACTTCACTGATTAAACAGCCTTTAGAACAATACTGCCTGCGCTGGGACGGAGGCGTTTGTCCACTCAGTGAAATGATTCGATATGCGTTGAAAGGAAGTCCCGGCAACATGTGGCTACCAGATAATGCTGTTCGGGTCGCCCCGCTCTGTAATGTTGTGTCATACAGGCGGCGAGACGTCTTAGCTTATCCCTTCATTTAAACAGCGACCTTATATTAATTAGCGACTGTGTCAGAACAAACTCGACGATAATATTTGACTGATAAGAATCAAAGGGTTAACAAAAGGATAAAACTTTCTTTGAGATAAGAGAATGGAGATACAAGAATGGAGATAAATCGCTTGTGTTATGTATGTAACGTAGATCACGTATCTAAATGTTTTGTTTTTTTTGGTTTGTTGTTTAACGCCGCTCTCAGCAATATTCCGGCTATATGACGGCGGTCTGTAAATAATCGAGTCTGGACCAGACAGTCCTGTGACTGGCATCACGAGCATCGTTCTATGCAATTGGGATACGATGACATGCATCAACCAAGTCAGCGAGCCTGACTACTCTATCCCGTTAGTGGCCTCTTACGACAAGCATGGGTTGCTGAAGACCTATTCTACCCCGGATCTTCACGGGTCTGTCTAAATGTAAACACATTGCTCTTAACGCGACATTATGTTTCTAGGTTTGTCAGCACCATGGCAGTGCTCGTGGGTTTCACCGAAGTGGTAAACGTCTGAGACCTGCATCACTTCGGGCTTTCCCCCCACATCAAGCTGACACGTCGTGATATAACTGGAATACATTTAAAAGCGGCGTTAAACCTAACTCACTCACTCACTCATTCACTCACTTAACGTCACAATATGTTGATGTTAAACTGACCGAGTTTGTTTTTATGCAATTGAAAATTGAAAAAATGGTTCACTTGTTAAATTTGAGGATTCGATGTATCGTTTCTGGGTTGTTCGAACCAAGTATCGATATATTTATCTATCTTCTTGAGTCTTTTATTATATAATAGACGTTACTAAGTTGAGTTTGTCATACATATGAAGTACCGGACATCCCGCTGCACGTCGTGGTATAAGTACAATAGCAACGCGACATTAAAACTAATTTCACCTCACTTAAAAACATTACAACACAAGATGCGCGTATGTGCCAAATGTTTGTTTGCATTCAGTAATATTCCAGCTATTTGTAAATAATCGAGTCTCGACCAGACAATCCAGTGATTGATACTATGAGCATCGATTTATGCAATTGGGATACGATGACATACATCAACTAAGTCAGCGAGCCTGACCACCCGATCCCGGTAGTCGCCTCTTACGACAAGCATAGTCGCCTATTAAGGCAAGCATGGATTGCTGAAGACCTATTCTACCCCGGATCTTCATGGGGCTCTTCCAAATGAAGATACACGTGTATTTCATAAATTCTGTTTAGTACACGTGTGGTGGACGATTTGAAACATTGTGAGAAGATGTGTATACCTACACATGAATGTCATATAAAATTGCTTCTCTACACGTGACTGTACATGTCACACATTATATTCATCTGCACGTGACTGTACATGTCACACATCATATCCACCTACACGTGATTGTCACACATTATATCCACCTACACGTGACTGTACATGTCACACATCATATCCACCTACACGTGTTACATATGTGTTATTCCCCTACACGTGACTGTCACACATTTTACAGTGAAACCTCCTTGCACCTATATAATCCTGAAGCTCAGGTATCCGTTTAAATCACATAAGTACTGACGGTTTCATATATATATTTGATTTTACAACCAACAAAAATAAATTGCTTCCTGGATGAACTGAAAATTATATGTCATGAACAGGCATTTAAATGTTAGTCAGAATTGTTTTTCGCGTTTTTCCAAGAGGTGACCGACAAAATTGCCTGTGTCTTCAAAAGAAATTACCAGGCCCCAAATCACCATCACCATCACCCCTCCATAATTGTCGTAAAGGACGGCTGCATGTACGCAAAGTACATTTTTCTTTGACAATAAAACGTTAATCACTGCAAGACAGGTGATAATTCCTACCAATTCAGTGAGAACGTCAAAGGCCGGATAAACGAGGCTTACACGAGAGGGGCTCAACGTACGTCACACAATGAATGAGGTGCTCGTTTGCGGAAGCAACATGAGTCCTATATTACTTCCTCTGTCCCACGAGATGTGCAGGCTTGTTTGTGTTGGTGTCATGAACGTCCGGTCACGTCATGACATTTTATAAACACTGAAGAGAAGCGCTCTTCACATCATGGCCATCAACCTCTGCACCGGTGGGGACGGTCGGGTAGCCTAGTGGTTAAAGCGTTCGCTCGTCACGCCGAAGACCCGGGTTCGATTCCCGACATGGGTACAATGTGTGAAGCCCATTTCTGGTGTCCCCCGCCGTGATATTGCTGGAATATTGCTAGAAGCGGCGTAAAACTATACTCACTCACTCACTCTGCACCGGTGGAGTCATTTTGGAGCACTCACGACCGGGTCGTAGATGGTGGTACGTTGTTAGAATAGTTCATTAACTGAGTTTTAGGTTTAAAATGGGGGCAAGGGTGGCCCAGTCGTCTAAGGCGCCGCGATTCGCTTTGCAGAGTTGCGTCCCTTGGGCAAGCCAGAAACCTATGATTGTGGGTTCGAGTCCCGGTTCGTCCCGATTATGTTTCTAGGTTTGTCAGCACCATACCCGTGCCCGTGGGTTTCACCGAAGTGGTAAACGTCTGAGACCTGCATCACTTCGGGCTCGGAGTCAGTATCCTGTGTCTGAGTGGGGTATTCATGTTAAACTGCGGCATGGTATCTCAGTGAGCGAGCACTATAAATCGGCATCAGTCCGGACTAGTACAAGCAGCCACACACACGCACACACACACACACACACACACACACACACACACACACGTGCATGCACGTCGCTATATAAGTGAAATAATCTTGGACGCGACGTTAAACCCAATTTCACCTCACCTATTAAGTATTTGAGTATAAAAAAACGTCAGTATACATTACAGACAAAAGAATTAATTGAAAGTTTGATATATATATATTAAATATTACCGGTCAGACACGTGTCCACTGTTATCAACCGACATATTGGTCGATATACATTCATGCATTTCCAAAGCCGTACCTATATTCACGAGACGCCATTGTCAATAGGTCAAGTGCTATTAACACGAAGTAAGTATATTTGCAGCTCAAATATACAAATGTTTGTGTATCCATGTAAGTATACAATAAATCACCTTACCTGATATCTGTCACCCCTGCTGTTCTAAATAACTTTGGGGTGCCTCACGCCGCTTAGGGGGTTGTCACTGACTGAGGCATCGTTCTGGTCGCTACTCCGTAGCGCTGTCAGGAGTTGTGGCGCATCTCGCATACAGATATCTACAAGCAGAGATACGAGCTCCACAGCAGTGCGCATGAACTGAATGTTTATCATGTATATGGAGAAGCCTGGAAGCGCTTGTTATTTATCGCACATTGTTTTCTGCACCCGACGTGAAGAAGTGTGCACCATCTTGTTCCCATGTGTTGTGGAGTGTAGGGACTATATCGCGCTGACTTATGACGTACACGTTTATGGGTTGCGTAGACTGAACATTCAGGCCTACAATACCCTAAAATGTGATTACGCAATATAATATAATATAATATTGTCACTATGTTTTAGTTTTATTGTTTTTTTTAATGAATTGACGTTACTTGTTGATGCAGTACAGTAGATGTCTAGTTGTATGTCTTTATCAGTTCCGTTGGGATTTATTGCAGACGTGGGTCACCATTTCCACTTGTTTTGTCATAAACAGATGCGGATTAAAATACAGCTATGACGTCACTGTATTGTTTCAGCGTGGATTGTTTGAAATGAATTGACATTTTACTGACCTACTTTTTGCAATGTACATTTTAAGCTCATGCATTAATTCTAAGAAACAAGAACGTTGAAATGACAAACAAATGCACGTGCAGCACGAATATGGGCTGCACAAATGCACCACAACATCGGAACACGTAGTTAAAGATTCGCATGCATTACGAATGTACTGCGTGAGATTTAAGTGCAGCAGAATTGTTTTATTTGTTGAATTTATTTTTTATTTATTTAACGATTTATTTTGACTTTTTCGGGCTGTATTTCAAATTTGATTACGCAGTATTTAGTTATTTTGATGCTGCATTTTAAGTCAGATAGTGAGTGAGTGAGTGAGTTGGGTTTAACGCCGCTTTTAACATTATTCCAGTTATATCGCGGCGTGTCAGCCCGAAGTGATGCAGGTCTCAAACGTTTACCACTACGGTGAAACCCACGAGCACGGGTATGGTGCTGACAAACCTAGAAACATAATTGGGGCGAACCCGGATTCGAACCCACAATCATAGGTTTCTGGCGTGCCCAAGGGACGCAACTCTGCACACAGGCGTAACTGGGCATTCGTTGCAATTGATACTCTCCTACTTCGCTGGGTCGTCCATTATTCGTAACGCCTGGTGTTTTTTCCTCAACATATATTACTTACGATATGCTATCATCCACTGTTTGTCTGGTCTCGCAAGATAATTGTTATCTTAAAATATCTCCAAAGACATATAGCCATCCATTACTTACTAATATTCTAATGTTCCTCAGGAGTGTAGATCTGTGAACGGAACTTATATCCTTTCATGTACCAAGACGAAACACGTCCTATGCTAACTACTACTACTTCTACCATTATTATTATGATTATTATGATTATTATTAGTAGTTGTAGTGGTAGTAGTAGTAGTAGTAGTAGCAGCAGTGGTAGTAGTAGTAGTAGTAGTAGTAGTAGTGAGGGAGTGAGTGAGTATGGTTTTACGCCACTTTTAGCAATATTCCAGCAATATCACAGCGGTATTAATAGTAGTAGTAGTAGTAGTAGTAGTAGTAGTAGTAGTAGTAGTTATACTGCTACTACTACGACTACTACTATAATTATTACTACAGTACCACTGGTACTACTATTAATTAATAATACTAACACTGCTACTACTACTACTGCTACTACTACTACTACCACCGCTGCTATTACCACTACTACCACTACTACTTATAATAATACAATTAACACTGCTGCTAATAGTTAGGTTACTACTACTACAACTACTGCTAATACTGCCGCTACTGCTACTATTTTTACCACGACTACAACTATCATACCTACTACAACAACTACTTCTACTCCAACTACTAATCCTACGATTACTTTTTCAGGTACTACTCCATCTTCTGCTGCTACTACTACTATTACTACTACTACTACTACTACTACTACTACGACTACGACTACTACTTCTACTAGACCCGCGAAGATCCGGGGTAGAATAGGTCTTCAGCAACCAATGATTGCCGTATAAGCGACTATGCTTGTCGTAAGAGGCGGACCCGTAAAGATTCCGGGGTAGAATAGGTCTTCAGCAACCATAGCTTGCCGTAAAAGGTGACTATGCTTGTCGTAAAAGGCGACTAACGGGATCGGGTAGTCAGGCTCGCTGACTTGGTTGATGCATGTCATCGATCCCAATTGCTTAGATCGATGCGCATGATATCAATCACTGGATTGTCTGGTCCAGACTCGATTATTTACAGACCACCGTCATATAGCTACAATATTGCTGAATGTGGCGTTAAACAACAAACAAACTACTACAACAACTCCTACAACCACTACTTCCACTGCGACAATGTCCAACTGAAGACATAATATCCGTCTTTGTTCCAACCCAGCCACACCCGCGTCCATGTCTACACACGAAACACATGTGTTAGTACAGTAAAGAGGATGTTTAGGGAAATAAATACCTTAGCTTAAACAGAGTCAGCATGACATTTAGCGGTTCCAGATTTCGCCGGCAGTACACATCGGCAGGCCTGCAGAATCGGACTAGCGCAGAGAGCGCGATGGCGAGTTTCCTCCATCACGTGTTTGACCCACATGATAACTCACGAGTGATAAGGATATTCCCAACTTATCTATTCTCTATATCCAGTCGCCATCCTCCTTCACACTGATAGCTTATTCGCTGCTCGGGCCCCATTGTAACCAGACCTCGCCCTTATCGAGCATTATGTCATTTGCGTCGAACTGTGATACGTTGAATACCGACAGGCGATATACCGACATATTCCAGCGTATGTAAACCGGTTTGCGAAAAAATAAACATCCTTTTTAATACTTGATTGGCGTTTTTCATATATGGTACATACTTTTATTGGGTTGTATATATGCCAGGTGAAATGTTACGCAAGTTTTAAAAGTTGAGTCACATTTCGGATTTTATTCCTAGGACCTATATTCAAGGATAGGTATTTTTGCGATTTCTTGAAATAGTTGTCAGATTTCGACAGCATAATATAAGAATGAAATAACAAATTAAATTGATTTTGGGGGGAAACACGCTAAAGGGTTTGGTGGGTTTATTTTTTTTTAGGATATCGATGATAATTTTAACTAGTTAACGGTGTCAACGGGCAAAAAATGAGATGCTTTTTTCAAGCTCTATCTAAAATTGATAGGGTTTGTGGATTCGAGTAAAAGTCGTAGTAACAGCAGTAACGCCGAAGAATAATGTCAATTCAATATCGTAGCATCGATTTGATAATACCCGTCGTGTATGGTCAAAAACGTCCAATATCCTGCGAGGTTAAATTAGGCTCATAGCCTCTTGCAAAAAGCTAATCATTGGAATTGAAAAAAACAAGGAAAGATGCACTATAAAATGCACGCTTTTAAATAAAAAAAATCAGTGTAATTCCTTCAGCTCGAACACCACAAGCTCTGGCCTAAGGTTACAGTTTAATTTCATGCATTGTACATAATAATATTTAACATAGCACGTTAATAGTTAATCTGTTTTCCTGAGCGGTATTTATGAATGCAATGTGTGGTTTGTTTACCAATACGGATTTCACTGATGAAATAAAAATATATTTAAACCAATATCCGAGTGCTGTATTTGTGTTGTTTTTACTTGTTTTAACCAAACTCACTCAATCACGCGTTAGCGACACATTGGAGACGAAGCGCGCTGATATGTAGACTGACCGTACACCCCTTATCGCTCTAGTGTCAAAAGGGGGGCACGGGTGGCCCAGTCGTCTAAGCCGCCGCGGTTCGCTGTGCAGAGTTGCGTCCCTTGGGCACGCCAGAAACCTATGATTGTGGGTTCGAATCCCGGTTCGCCTCGATTATGTTTCTAGGTTTATCAGCACCATACCAGTGCTCGTGGGTTCCACCGAAGTGGTAAACGTCTGAGACCTGCATCACTTCGGGTTTTCCTCCCACATTAAGCTGACACGCCGCGATATAACTGTAATACTGTTAAAAGCGGCGTTAAACCCAACTCACTCACTTCACTGGGCGCCGCCATTTTTGTTTAAAGCAAATGCTTTGACCCTATACAGAGCTTCGGTGTAACCCACGAGCGCTCACAAATTCCAACTGACGTTCAGCGAAGCGCAGCACGTCCAAACGACATACATCGAAGACGTCATTGCTCTCTAAATGACGTCTTAAGTGCAATAACGTAATAATTAGAAATCGCGAAATGCGCTTACATACACCGAGACCGCCTCCGTGGTCTAGTGGATAGTCCGGAGGAAGGACTCGGTGAATCGATCCCTCGTCGCGTCAAATCAAATTACGTTACAAGATGAGTCTTTTTCGTACCCTCGGTACGCTCGGCATAAAGAGGCTAATACAAGCACTGGTCGGCTCGATTCAGTATACTGTGTCTGTGTGAGGTATATATTTTAAATTGCGCCATTGTATCATCGTGTGGTAGCTACCACTTTTAAACCGGTTTAAGTCCAAAGTAGTTCAAGCACACACACACACACACACACACACACACACACACACACACACACACACTAACAAACACACACACGCGCGCGCACACGCACGCACACACACACACACACACACACGTGGATGCACGTCGGTATATCAGTGCAATAATCTTGAACGTGACGTTAAGCCCCATTTCACCTCACCTTTAAATATGGAGACACAAGTCTTTTGATATTAACGATTGTATCGTGTTCCCTGAAGAAGAAATCTATATATTTTGTCTCTTAACTCACTACCCACCTCGAACATGTCTACATATATCTGAGACACGCACGTGTCGAGCCTGGACCAGAAAATCCACTGATTACCATCATGAATATTTGTGTTATGTTCGGTATGGTATTCTACACATTCACGTGTGGCACGTACAAGCATATCAGGACTGTGCGCATAGTAGACCCGTGATCACAGACAAGTTTTGTTTGTTTGTTTGTTTGTTTGTTTCCTTGTTGTTTAACACCGCATTCAACAATATCCCAGCTATATGACGTCGGTCTGTAAATATTCGAGTCTGGACCAGACAATCCAGTGATTGATATCATGAACATCGACCCACGCAATTGGGATACGATGACATGCATCAACCAAGTCAGCGAGCCTGACCACCCGGTCCCGTCAGTCGCCTCTTACGACAAGCTCAGTCGCCTTTTACGGCAAGCATGGGTTGCTGAAGACCTATTCTACCCCGGATCTTCACGGGTCAACAGACAAGTAATATATACAGGACAGATGCATATGCTCAGGATGGGCCTATATAAATACTTACATCATAGTGTAAACAGTTAAACCACTCAAACCCCGTTCACTACTGATAACGGGCCTAACTCACTATGACAAGATAGGCAAACAAGCTAACTCACCATGACAACGACATTACAAGGCCTTCGTTTACTACCACTTCATCGACGTTAATCCCGTTCAAAAGCTATGATGTCAAACCCAATCCTGGACCCACTTGCACAAAGTGATCTTAGCACTACAACAATTGTAAGCCTTTGTTAAAGTATGGGAGTTACAATCATCTTAGCGCTAAGATCGCTTTGTGCCAGTGGGCCTGGGCAGCCTTACCTGTTGTTCATAGCGATCCGAGTTTCAGCATCTCGCCGTATCTTTTGTTCTCGAACATGTGTGTTTGGGTTCAAGTAACTCGGCTCGTTTCCGAAGCAATGTCCGCTATATGACGATATGACTTCCGTTACGGGCCACGCCAACATATCTCGACCCAGTGTAACAATCACGCAGCTGTACACTTACGTCTGTTTAAAACGGTCACGGTATAATATTAGATGTTGTCCGCGGTCGTGGAGTATATGGTGATATATATATATATATATATATATATATATATATATATATATATATATATAAAAATATATATATGTATATATATGTACCTCAAACCCTTTGTGCAATCGTATATATTCTCCATGTGAGTGCACAGAGCAGGCACACGAGCTATATGGTGAGATGTATCCTGTGTGTAAACCTACAAATATACACCGAGCTGGTAGACGAGCTGTATGGTGAGATATACCGTGTGTGTGTACACAGAGCTGGTAGACGAGCTATGTGGTGAGATGTACCGTGTATGTGTACACAGAGCTGGTAGATGAGCTGTATGGTGAGATATACCGTGTGTGTGTACACCGAGCTGGTAGACGAGCTGTATGGTGAGATATACCGTGTGTGTGTACACCGAGCTGGTAGACGAGCTATATGGTGAGATATAACGTGTGTGTGTACACAGAGCTGATAGACGAGCTATATGGTGAGATATACCGTGTATGTGTACACAGAGCTGGTAGACGACCTATATGGTGAGATGTACCGTGTATGTGTACACAGAGCTGGTAGACGAGCTATATGGTGAGATGTACCCTGTATGTGTACACAGAGCTGGTAGACAAGCTATATGGTGAGATATACCGTATGTGTGTACACAGAGCTGGTAGACGAGCTATATGGTGAGATATACCGTGTATGTGTACACAGAGCTGGTAGACGAGCTATATGGTGAGATGTAACGTGTATGTGTACACAGAGCTGGTAGACGAGCTATATGGTGAGATGTACCGTGTATGTGTACACAGACCTGGTAGACGACTTATATGGTGAGATGCACCGTGTGTGTGTACACCGAGCTGGTAGACGAGCTATATGGTGAGATGTATCGTGTATGTGTACACAGAGCTGGTAGACGACTTATATGGTGAGATGTACCGTGTGTGTGTACACAGAGCTGGTAGACGAGCTATATGGTGAGATATACCGTGTATGTGTACACAGAGCTGGTAGACGAGCGATATGGTGAGATATACCGTGTATGTGTACACAGAGCTGGTACACGAGCTATATGGTGAGATGTACCGTGTATGTGTACACAGAGCTGGTAGACGAGCAATGTGGTGAGATGTACCGTGTATGTGTACACAGAGCTTGTAGACGAGCTATATGCTGAGATATACCGTGTATGTGTACACAGAGCTGGTAGACGAGCTATATGGTGAGATATACCGTGTATGTGTACACAGAGCTGGTAGACGAGCTATATGGTGAGATATACCGTGTATGTGTACACAGAGCTGGTACACGAGCTATATGGTGAGATGTACCGTGTATGTGTACACAGAGCTGGTAGACGAACTATATGGTGAGATATACCGTGTATGTGTACACAGAGCTGGAAGACGAGCTATATGGTTCGATGTACCGTTTGTGTGTACACAGAGCTGGTAGACGAGCTATATGGTGAGATGTACCGTGTATGTGTACACAGAGCTGGTAGACGAGCTATATGGTGAGAATTACCGTGTATATGTACACAGAGCTGGTAGACGAGCTATATGGTGAGATATACCGTGTATGTGTACACAGAGCTGGTAGACGAGCTATATGGTGAGATATACCGTGTATGTGTACACAGAGCTGGTAGACGAGCTATATGGTGAGATGTACCGTGTATGTGTACACAGAGCTGGTAGAAGAGCTATACGGTGAGAATTACCGTGTATGTGTACACAGAGCTATATGGTGAGAATTACCGTGTATGTGTACACAGAGATGGCAGACGAGCTATATCGTGTGATATATCGTCTATGTGTACACAGAGCTGGTATACGAGCTTTATAGTGCGATGTACCGTGTATGTGTACACAGAGCTGGTAGACGAGCTATTTGGTGAGATGTACCGTGTATGTATACACAGAGCTGGTAGACGAGCAATGTGGTGAGATGTACCGTGTATGTGTACACAGAGCTTGTAGACGAGCTATATGCTGAGATATACCGTGTATGTGTACACAGAGCTGGTAGACGAGCTATATGGTGAGATATACCGTGTATGTGTACACAGAGCTGGTAGACGAGCTATATGGTGAGATATACCGTGTATGTGTACACAGAGCTGGTACACGAGCTATATGGTGAGATGTACCGTGTATGTGTACACAGAGCTGGTAGACGAACTATATGGTGAGATATACCGTGTATGTGTACACAGAGCTGGAAGACGAGCTATATGGTTCGATGTACCGTTTGTGTGTACACAGAGCTGGTAGACGAGCTATATGGTGAGATGTACCGTGTATGTGTACACAGAGCTGGTAGACGAGCTATATGGTGAGAATTACCGTGTATATGTACACAGAGCTGGTAGACGAGCTATATGGTGAGATATACCGTGTATGTGTACACAGAGCTGGTAGACGAGCTATATGGTGAGATATACCGTGTATGTGTACACAGAGCTGGTAGACGAGCTATATGGTGAGATGTACCGTGTATGTGTACACAGAGCTGGTAGAAGAGCTATACGGTGAGAATTACCGTGTATGTGTACACAGAGCTATATGGTGAGAATTACCGTGTATGTGTACACAGAGATGGCAGACGAGCTATATCGTGTGATATATCGTCTATGTGTACACAGAGCTGGTATACGAGCTTTATAGTGCGATGTACCGTGTATGTGTACACAGAGCTGGTAGACGAGCTATTTGGTGAGATGTACCGTGTATGTATACACAGAGCTATATGGTGAGATGTACCGTGTATGTGTACACAGAGCTGGTAGACGAGCTGTATGGTGAGATGTACCGTGTATGTGTACACAGAGCTGGTAGACGAGCTATATGGTGAGATGTACCGTGTATGTGTACACAGAGCTGCTAGACGAGCTATATGGTGAGAATTACCGTGTATGTGTACACAGAGCTGGTAGACGAGCTATATGGTGAGAATTACCGTGTATGTGTACACAAAGCTGGTAGACGAGCTATATGGTGCGATGTACCGTGTATGTGTACACAGAGTTGATAGACGAGCTATATGGTGAGATGTACCGTGTATATGTACACAGAGCTGGTAGACGAGCTATATGGGGCGATGTAACGTGTATGTGTACACAGAGCTGTTAGACGAGCTGTATGGTGAGATATACCGTGTATGTATACACAAAGCTGGTAGACGAGCTATATGGTAAGATGTACCGTGTGTGTGCACAGAGCTGGTAGACGACCTATATGGTGAGATGTAAAGTGTATGTGTACACAGAGCTGGTAGACGAGCTATATGGTGAGATGTACCGTGTATGTGTACACAGAGCTGCTAGACGAGCTATATGGTGAGATGTAACGTGTATGTGTACACAGAGCTGGTAGACGAGCTATATGGTGAATATACCGTGTATGTGTACACAGAGCTGGTAGACGAGCTTTATGGTGAGATGTACACTATATGTGTACACAGAGCTGGTAGACGAGCTATATGGTGAATATACCGTGTATGTGTACACAGAGCTGGTAGACGAGCTTTATGGTGAGATGTACACTATATGTGTACACAGAGCTGGTAGACGAGCTATATGGTGAGATGTAACGTGTATGTATACACAGAGCTGGTAGACGAGCTATATGTTGTGATGTACCGTGTATGTGTACACAGAGCTGGTAGACGAGCTATATGGTGAGATGTACCGTGTATGTGTACACGGAACTAGTAGACGAGCTATATGGTGAGATGTTCCGTGTATGTGTACACAGAGCTGGTAGACGAGCTGTATGGTGAGATGTACCGTGTATGTGTACACAGAGCTGGTAGACGAGCTATATGGTGAGATGTATCGTGTATGTGTACACAGAGCTGCTAGACGAGCTATATGGTGAGATGTACCGTGTATGTGTACACGGAACTAGTAGACGAGCTATATGGTGAGATGTTCCGTGTATGTGTACACAGAGCTGGTAGACGAGCTGTATGGTGAGATGTACCGTGTATGTGTACACAGAGCTGGTAGACGAGCTGTATGGTGAGATGTAACGTGTGTGTGTACACAGAGCTGGTAGACGAGCTATATGGTGAGATGTATCGTGTATGTGTACACAGAGCTGGTAGACGAGCGATATGGTGAGATGTACCGTGTATGTGTACACAGAGCTGGTAGACGAGCTATATGGTGAGATGTACCGTGTATGTGTACACAGAGCTGCTAGACGAGCTATTTGGTGAGATGTACCGTGTATGTGTACACAGAGCTGGTAGACGAGCTACATGGTGAGATGTACCGTGTATGTGTACACAGAGCTGGTAGACGAGTCATATGGTGCGATGTACCGTGTATTAGTACACAGAGCTAGTAGACGAGCTATATGGTGAGATATACCGTGTATGTGTACACAGAGCTGGAAGACGAGCTATATGGTGAGATATAGCGTGTATGTGTACACAGAGCTGGTAGATGAGCTGTATGGTGCGATGTACCGTGTATGTGTACACAGAGCTAGTAGGACGAGCTATATGGTGAGATGTACCGTGTATGTATACACAGAGCTGGTAGACGAGCTATATGGTGAGATGTAACGTGTATGTATACACAGAGCTGGTAGACGAGCTACATGGTGAGATGTACCGTGTATGTGTACACAGAGCTGGTAGACGAGTCATATGGTGCGATGTACCGTGTATTAGTACACAGAGCTAGTAGACGAGCTATATGGTGAGATATACCGTGTATGTGTACACAGAGCTTGAAGACGAGCTATATGGTGAGATATAGCGTGTATGTGTACACAGAGCTGGTAGATGAGCTGTATGGTGCGATGTACCGTGTATGTGTACACAGAGCTAGTAGGACGAGCTATATGGTGAGATGTACCGTGTATGTATACACAGAGCTGGTAGACGAGCTATATGGTGAGATGTAACGTGTATGTATACACAGAGCTGGTAGACGAGCTATATGCTGTGATGTACCGTGTATGTGTACACAGAGCTGGTAGGAGAGCTATATATATACATATATATATATATATATATATATATATATATATATATATATATATATATATGCATGAAATTGGTGAAATATAAGAATTGATACAAACACCAACTTCTTGAACACCCTGACCTAATCCTGTATGATGATGGGTAATTGTATATCAAAAGGAAGCTACTAATACATTTATCGTGAATAGTTTGAAAATGTCTTGATCAGATATGAGTACAGATAAAATATTAAAAGATGAAAAGGAATCAACTTAAATTGGTAATCAAGCCAAAATAAAATATATGTATCGGTACAAATTATGTTGATGGAACAGTCTGGATTTCTCATATTTAATAAAGAAAAACAAACTGAAATTTTCATGTCTTTATTTCTTACAATATAAGTTTTCAAAACTTAACATGGAACGGGTGTCTTTGTCAGTCAAAAGCACCTAATTAAATTCCAGGAGAAAATCATTTTCTTGCTTGTAAACAAATGGTACAATGTCCTTTTTTTAGTGTCTGATAAATATTGGCCATGTTGTTTTGTGAGCGAATAAGGCTTTTCACTTCCTCGTCCTATTTAAGTGAAATGTGACAGGAAGCACATTTGTTGATTGAATATGGCTTTTCACTTCCTCGTCCTTTGCTTGTCGTAAAAGGCGACTAACGGGATCGGGTGGTCAGGCTCGCTGACTTGGTTGATGCATGTCATCGATCCCAATTGCGTGGATCGATGCTCATTATATTAATCACTGGATTGTCTGGTCCAGACTCGATTATTTACAGACCGCCGTCATATAGCTGGAATATTGCTGAGTGCGGCGTTAAACAACAAACCAACCAACCAACCTCGTCCTTTGACAGGACGCACATTGTAACCAGTGTGTTACTGCCAGCAGAAAGCTCCTACAGACATCCATCACCGGATACTAGTACTTCATTGTGTTGACTCGCTGGCCTGAAATGAATAATTCAATAATATTGTAATAATATTTATACTTCAATACAATTTTTTTAGATCAAATGCATATTCACCTTCTCTCAAAATATTGCTTATTTAGAAAACAAATTTAACGAAATTTAATCACAGTGTGTAACATTACATGCTGAAGGCATCAATTCATCTGATATGTCTAAAACTCGATAAAATCCCGGAAATAGACACACACACACAGTATTTATCGATATTGTAAACCTATTGTTTTATTTAGAAAAAAACATGCGCACTCTTTAACACCTCGTACTTACTCGGTTGTGAGGCGTCAACATCGAACGTTCTGTCGCTGCTATGGTGATTGTGATTTTGGTAATAACGTACACCGGTAATGAGACGCAAATACCATCACGTATATTTCAGCTGCGATACCTACATCCTGGAATTCCTCATACATTTTAGAATCAAATGCCAAATGTTCTTTGTCACCAATGCAAATTGTCTAGATGTAATGAAGCAAAATAAATGAGGTGTGAAAATGAACGCTGAAAAAACTGCACTTGTTGGAAATGTAAACAAAGCCATTCGTCTATTCGTTGAGTACATTGGCTCGAGATCTGCATTTTCAGAATATACACGGGAAGAGAAGTTTATAGTGTCGTATACGATATTTCTTTAATTTGAACAAGTGTACATGTGACAGGTACATTTACATTTCATCTTGTATGTATTTCTAGGGAGTGTAATAGTCAATATTATAAGTTCATATAAATAGTGTCCATGAATAGCCGTTTCATTTTATTTCATAACTAAAACTGACGATATAACTTAACCAAAATCGATATTATTTTTCGTTAAATTATATGCACACATTTCTTGAAGAATTGGCTTGGTCTTGGATTTTTTTTATGCCGTTTGATATACAGAACAGTGATATCTCAGGATTCGCCAGGAGCGCGTTAGTCGCTATGGTGATTGTGATTTTGGTAATTATTTCATTGTAATTTTTTTTAATTAAAAATTTAAAATCCCAATGATTCCAATGAATAGAGCAAATCAAAATATTTGTTATGAATTTTGTATTTCAATTTGCGTCCATTGTTAATTAGTATGCAAACAATGCTGAGTAATTATGTATTCCTACACAGTGATTCGGTCGCTTGCTTCAGGAAATTCAAATCATATTTTCACCCTCTGACATTTGGTCATGTGACCCAAATTAGCCAATCACAACACAAAACACACTTTCTATAGGTTTACAATAATCATTCTACCATGAATTTGGAATTTACTCTATTGTGAATTAATAGTCTCTGATTGACCAATCAGAATCAACACCCTCTGATTCAAACACTGGTTTGACGGCCGCATCACCGCGGAAGCTAATATTCATAGAATAGTACTATTTTCAGTTATTTTCGGTAGGCATATTTAAATAATTGTATCTACAATTACAGGTTACAAAATGCACAGATGCGTTTACTACAATATTCAAAGGATGTGTGGCAATACATTTCGTGCAGAAAACACGACAGAAATCAACAAAGGGAATGTATTTACGTTTTGGAGACAATAGAGAGCTTGGAATTTTGGCGCTTTTCTATATACGACTGTGACGTCATATTTTTTGCGTCACAATGAGCGATATGACGTCATAATGGTGACGCGCGATGTAGAGCGAAAGCCTTGCAAAGCTTGTTTTGTTTTCTTTAGGGATGCCCACCTCATGTTAGCTTACCAAGTTGCCGTGCTTATATGCTTTCAATGCCTGTCATATGTTCGAGTGAAGTATTACGGTGTAAACAAACTGCTTGAATATATACAGCACCATATTTTGTTCGGTAATTCCGTAAGTCAGATCGACAACCCACTCAAAACACTGAACTCAACCAATGCCGCTTAACTCAGTATATTTGCTAACACCAAAGAGTTCAAAGAGTGTGTGTACACCGAGCTGGTAGACGAGCTGTATGGTGAGATGGACCGTGTTTGTGTACACCGAGCTGGTAGACGAGCTCTGTGGTGAGATGTTCTCTGTGTGTGTGTGTGTACACCGAGATGGTAGACGAGCTCTGTGGTGAGATGTACCCTGTGTGTGTTTGTGTACACCGAGCTGGTAGACGAGCTGTATCGTGAGATGGACCGTGTTTGTGTACACCGAGCTGGTAGACGAGCTCTGTGGTGAGATGTTCTGTGTGTGTGTGTGTGTACACCGAGATGGTAGACGAGCTCTGTGGTGAGATGTACCCTGTGTGTGTTTGTGTACACCGAGCTGGTAGGCGAGCTGTATCGTGAGATGGAGCGTGTTTGTGTACACCGAGCTGGTAGACGAGCTCTGTGGTGAGATGTTCTGTGTGTGTGTGTGTGTACACCGAGATGGTAGACGAGCTCTGTGGTGAGATGTACCCTGTGTGTGTTTGTGTACACCGAGCTGGTAGGCGAGCTGTATCGTGAGATGGAGCGTGTTTGTGTACACCGAGCTGGTAGACGAGCTCTGTGGTGAGATGTTCTGTGTGTGTGTGTGTGTACACCGAGATGGTAGACGAGCTCTGTGGTGAGATGTACCCTGTGTGTGTTTGTGTACACCGAGCTGGTAGGCGAGCTGTATCGTGAGATGGAGCGTGTTTGTGTACACCGAGCTGGTAGACGAGCTCTGTGGTGAGATGTTCTCTGTGTGTGTGTGTGTACACCGAGATGGTAGACGAGCTCTGTGGTGAGATGTACCCTGTGTGTGTTTGTGTACACCGAGCTGGTAGACGAGCTGTATCGTGAGATGGAGCGTGTTTGTGTACACCGAGCTGGTAGACGAGCTCTGTGGTGAGATGTTCTCTGTGTGTGTGTGTGTACACCGAGATGGTAGACGAGCTCTGTGGTGAGATGTACCCTGTGTGTGTTTGTGTACACCGAGCTGGTAGACGAGCTGTATCGTGAGATGGAGCGTGTTTGTGTACACCGAGCTGGTAGACGAACTCTGTGGTGAGATGTACCCTGTGTGTGAACCCGTATGTACACCGAGCTGGTAGACGAGCTATATGGTGAGATGTACCCTGTGTGTGACACCGAGCTTGTAGACGAACTGTATGGTGAGACGCACCCTGTGTGTGAACCTATATGTTCACCGATCTGGTAGACGAACTCTATGGTGAAATGTACCCTGTGTCTGACACCGAGCTGGTAGACGAGTTCTATGGTGAAATGTACCCTGTGTCTGACACCGAGCTGGTAGACGAGCTCTATGGTAAGACGCACCCTGTGTGTGAACATATATGTTCACCGAGCTGGTAGAGGAGCCCTATTGTGAGATGTACACTGTGTCTGACACCGAGCTGGTAGACGAACTGTATGGTGAGACGCACCCTTTGTGTGAACCTATATGTTCACCGATCTGGTAGACGAGCTCTATGGTGAGATGTACCCTGTGTCTGACACCGAGCTGGTAGACGAGCTCTGTGGTGAGACGCACCCTGTATGTGAACATATATGTTCACCGAGCTGGTAGAGGAGCTCTATTGTGAGATGTACACTGTGTCTGACACCGAGCTTGTTGACGAACTGTACGGTGAGACGCACCCTGTGTCTGACACCGAGCTGGTAGACGAGCTCTATGGTGAAATGTACCCTGTGTCTGACACCGAGCTGGTAGACGAGCTCTATGGTGAGATGTACCCTGTGTGTCTGACACCGAGCTGGTAAACGAGCTGTATGGTGAGATGTACCCTGTGTGTGTACACCTAGCTGGTAGACGAGCTATATGGTGAGATGTACCCTGTGTGTGTACACCGAGCTGGTAGACGAGCTCTATGGTGAGATGTACCCTGTGTGTGAACCTTTATGTGTGAACACCGAAGCGTCATATAAGCTCGCATGAAGTGTACACCACACCATATAACCCAAAGGAAAGGTTGACAATGCATTTATTTTACTGTCATAATTTTCGCCCCTTTGTTTTTAAAAATCTATTTATAAACTATCGGTATGACAAGCGAACCGTTTCACAGACATTTTTGCAGCATGCAGACGACATTACCACACCCAGAGTTATCTCCCTTGTATTACAGACTGATATTCTGACTGACTGTTTCGTTTCGAGATAATAGAATTATATTATAAAAGACTGTATTCGCCTCGGTACGACATGTGGCATTTCCCAGCGGGGATATGAATTTCCACCGTTTGTGTCAGTGGGGTACATTAAAAAGAACTACCCAGTCAGTAACCAATCAGAAACGAGTATGTTAGTTCAAGATAAGTTAAATATGAATCTATATAATACAATATGTGTAACTTCCCTGTATTAATTATTTTTATTATTCAACGAGCTATTCAGCAGTATTCCAGCTTTATGACGGTGTTCTGTGAATAATCGAGTCTAAACCAGACAATACAGTGATTGATATTGTGGGCATCGATCTACGTATTTGGGATACGATAACATGCATCAATCAAGTCACCGTGACTGACGCGTCAAATCTTACTACAAGCATGGGTCGCTGAAGATTTTGACCCGGATCTTCACGGGTAGTAATTTAAATGTGTTCAATTGGGTGGGCAAGGGTCGTTTCGGGTGCCTCAATTCGCTGTGTAGAGTGAGTGAATGAGTATGGTTTTAAGCCGCTTTTAGCAATATTCCAGCAATATCACGGCGGGGGGCACCAGAAATGGGCTTCACACATTGTACCCATGTCGGGAATCGAACCCGGGGCTTCGGCGTCGCTGTGTAGAAGTCTTATAGGGCTGCCATAAGAGCTGACTCAGCCGTCTAAGGCGCCGCGATTCGCTGTTCAGAGTTGCGTCCCTTTGGCACGCCAGAAACCTATGATTGTGGGTTCGAATCCCGGTTCGCCCCGATTATGTTTCTAGGTTTGTCAGCACCATAGTCGTGCTCGCGGGTTTCACCGAAGTGGTAAACGTCTGAGACCTGCATCACTTCGGGCTTTCCTCCCACATTAAGCTGACACGCCGCGATATAACTGGAATACTGTTAAAAGCGGCGTTAAACCCAACTCACTCACTCCTTCTCAAGCAATAACTGATGTAAGGCTTATTCTCTGTCACTGTGTGACAGTTTGATGTGTTTGGTACGACGCGGCCAGGTGAACGAACCACCCACCTTCCTTTCTCCGAGCAAGCGCGCTACCCACTACACCAATTAAACGGTACTTACTATGAGTAAGTGAGTATGGTTTTACGCCGCTTTTAGCAATATTCCAGCAATATAACGACGGGGGACACCAGAAATGGGCTTCACAAATTGTACCCATGTCGGGAATCAAACCCAGGTCTTCGGCGTGACGAGCGAACGCTCTAACCGCTAGGCTACCCGACCGCCCTACTTACTATGAGAGCAGTCCCAACGTAATGTAGGCCTTGGATGTTTACTGTCTTTTTGTACGACGCGGTGAGGTGAACGAACATTGCACCGTCCTTTCTCCAAGCAGACGCCTACAACAATGAGGTGAGGTGAGGTGAGGTGAGGTGAGGTGAGGTTAGGTGAAATGGGGTTTAACATCGCGTCCAAGATTATTGCACTTATACAGCGACGTGCATGCACGTGTATGTGTGTGTGGCTGCTTGTACTAGTCCGGACTGATGCCGATTTATAGTGCTAGCTCACTGAGATACCATGCCGCAGTTTAACATGAATACAGTAAACTGACTCCGAGCCGACCAGTCTTTGTTTTAACACCTTAATGCCGAGCGACAGACAGGGTAACAACAAGTACCATCTTTTAACGTCTTTTGGTATGACGCGGCTGGGAATCGAACTCCGGACCTTCCGCTCTCTGGGCGGACGCTCTACCACTCGACCACGGAGGCTGTCCCAACACCAATGAGATGGTTTCTTACTTTGAGAGAAAGGCCAGTGATGCAGGTTTCAGATATTTACCAATTCGGTGAAACCCAGGAGCACGTTGGTGACAAACCAAGAAACATAAACAGTGCAAATCTGGGATTCGAACCCGTCGAGAAATAACAAGATGCATAACCAACAAACACATCATCAGTATAGTATTCTTTATTTTATTACGTCTCGGCTAGTCTGACATTGCACCAGAACTCACACAGGAACGCTTCCTACACCAGGTTCCTGTAAGATAAGGAAAGTTATGATTGTTAACAGTAAATAAAAGAATAGCTCGAATCAACAATCTCATGGAGTTTTGGTCCGTCCAACCCAAACTCCACAAAGGCACCAACCATTTGATATTCGTAAAAATTTCAGTCGGGTTCCATTCTCGCTGATGCGCATGCAAAACAACATGGGGCCATGGGTGGTCAATGGATTTAAGACGTAACAATTCGTTGTGCTGAGTTGCGTCCCCTGCACACACCAGAAACTATGATCGTCGGTTCGAATCCCAGTTCGCCTTGATTATGGTTCTATTTTTCTCATCTCTGTGCTAACTGGTTTCGCCAAAGTGGTAAACATCTAAGACCTGCATCACTTCATATCCCCACCCACCCACATTAAGTTGACACGCCGTGATGGAATCGGAATACTGTTCAAAGCTGCGACAAACCCACTCACCCACTCACCCATACACCCACTCACTCACCCACCCATTCACCCACAAAATATCATGAAACATGTTCTTCTGGCAATGGTTGTGAAGGACGGAGAATCTTTACTTATAATGGTTAGCTCGTTACAATATGGGGGGCACGAGTGGCCCAGTCGTCTAAGGCGCCGCGATTCCCTTGGAAATGCCAGAAACCTATGATTGTGGGTTCGAATCCCGGTTCGCCCCGATTATGTTTCTAGGTTTGTCAGCACCATTACCGTGCTCGTGGGTTTCACCGAAGTGGTAAACGTCTGAGGCCTGAATCGCTTCGGGCTTTCCTCCCACATTAAGCTGACATGCCGCGATATAACTGGAATACTGTTAAAAGCGTCGTTAAACCCAACTCAATCACTCACTCACTCACTCGTCACAATATGGCACACATGCCATATGTTGAAATACACGTACTTGAGAAGATGCTCAGAGTATCTGTTGAAGTCAGCCTCGCTGATCTGACCAGCATCTCTCTTCTTTCTGAGATTCGCAATATTAGCTGCAGGACATACGTCATGATATTAGACAGTTATTTTGACATTTAACGACAGCTGAACGTCAGTTTCCTATTCAAACAAACAAGCACACAAACAAAAAATATAGTAATTTAATGACAGATGAACGTACGGTAACACAACATACACACACATACCCACAACACACACAACACATATACACACAACACACACACATACACACACACAACGCACACACGCATACACACACACAACACACACACAATACACACGCATACACACACACAACACACACACAACCTACACACAACATACACACACACGCATACACACACAACACATACACACACAACACATACACACAACATATACACACACGCATACACACACACAACACATACACACAACACACACATACACACACGCATACACACACACATACACACACAACACACACACAACACACACACACATACAAACACAACACACAGAACATACACACAACACACACACAAATAGTAGTTTCATGACAGCAGAACGTCGTGTAAAACAACAAACAAACACACACACACAAATAGTAATTTAATGAAAGCAGAACGTCGTGTAACACAAAAAAACAAACAAACTGTAACCACGACAACAGTGCGAATGGAAGGAAGGCGTTATAGTTACCTTCGGTCTGCCTTTTCAGTTTCTGTTTGTCTGCATAAGCCTGGAAATTGACAGAGTGGAATTGTATGCTTCGATATGTCAGCTGAGTCACAGATAAACATTATAACTTCAAACGTTATATAAATGGCATTACTTTATGAAACATGAGGGCATGTTACTATAGTGAACATGTATAGAATTATAAGCCTCCGGTGACGTCATCCTATTGTTGTCCAGTCGGGTTCAATCTCATAAACAGGGACGTTGTTACTTACTTACTTATATTGGAGATTTTACGTGCGCTTTCCGACTGCAGCGTATTTCGCACACGGAGGGACGTTGTTATGTCCCTGGGATTTTATAGGATATTCAAGTCATCTTTGCTATATAATGTGTTATAATATCCCAGGGATGTTATATAATGTCCTGGGTATTTTATCAATATAACTTCCTTTCAGATTGTAACATGTAATGAAATGTAAAATCAAATGACAAATGTTTTCTTTCTTTTCCCGAGGATCGAACTCGCAACCTACATATCTGTAGCCCAGTGAGTGTACCACAAGGTTACAGAGGTGTTTTACACTGGTTTTTAGAATGTCCTTTTCAAGATCCGTACGCCAGCAACAGATATTTTACGCGCGTTTCCTAAGGTTCATGGAAAGTATGTTCGAAACATACAAATGCTGATAAATGTTGTTTTAAGTTTATTTTTTCGGTTCATAAGTTAGATAAAACACTTACCGTCGGGTTGTTATGATATCTAAAACCCTTTCCCTCAGAAAATCCCTCGGGATGCGGGTTTTAAATATCATAACACGCCTCGGACGTGTTTTATCCTATACTTAAAACACGTTATCACATACCGTTGAATGATTAA
Organism: Haliotis rufescens; assembly: GCF_023055435.1. NCBI lineage: Eukaryota > Metazoa > Mollusca > Gastropoda > Lepetellida > Haliotidae > Haliotis > Haliotis rufescens. Next base: position 236,952 of record NW_025963781.1, read on the forward strand.
TTAATAATCGATCTAACCAAAATTCAGATCTGTTACTCTGATTATATATATCTCCTTATTGACCGCTAAATAAACAATAAGAATACACGTATATTTTTAGTGAATCAGCTTCGTAAACTGATTTCACTTCATTGCCAAACTTGGTTGTCGGGTAGCCTAGTCTCATTGCCAAACTGGTAGCCTTGGATGGGGTTTGCGGGCAGTTTACTCATGTTTAGTGCATTAGAAATGAAGCCACGGCTTAAAAAGTATATTAAAGGGCAAAAGAAAATATACCGAGGCTTTTTATGTAATTGAACATTGAAAGCACTCTTGATGAATCTGATTTTGTCTATTTAGCCACGACTCCTTCATGTATCAGTTCGTGAAAGGTTATCTGTGGCTGGGTGTAAAATAATTATTTTCTATAAATGAAGACTGGGGTAGGCAATGAATTTGGCAGCCACATGACCCCTACCGTGTTTGAACTGTTTGAACAAATTCATTTTCTTTATTCATGTTCAATATTGTGTGATTAATATTTTTAATACTATTATTACGAAAAATAAAACAATATAGTGAGTGAGTGAGTTATGTTTAACGCCGCTTTTAACATTATTCCAGTTATATCGCGGCGTGTCAGCTTAATGTGGGAGGAAAGCCCGAAGTGATGCAGGTCTCAGACGTTTACCACTTCGCGGAAGCCCACGAGCACGGGTATAGTGCTGACAAACCTAGAAACATAATTGGGGCGAACCGGGATTCGAACCCACAATCATAGGTTTCTGGCGTGCCCAAGGGACGCAACTCTGCACAGCGAATCGCGGCGGCTTAGACGTGCCCCCTAAAACAGTATAGAAGTATTATTTGACTGATGACAAGCGGTATGTTAAGATGTTTTCAATTGAAAATGAAACATGGGAAAATAATCAGTATAGTTTCCTTTGCTCTAAGTTTATAATGTCATTCTTTGAAAGATGCGAATGAATATAAATGTTTGAAATATCCGCACACAGCGCTGTCCTTATTATTCTCAATCGGAACTGCCCATTTATGTTAAGATAAGAAAGTTCACTTGGCATGACTTCCTAGAGACGGTTTGTCAGAGAGGTATCGAATAAAGTAAAATTAAACGTAGAAAATTAAACACACCGCTTGTGCCGAGTATTTGTGATCGTATGCACTGGTTTCAATGACCAGGAAGAGGCACACAAGGGCGACAACTGCGTAGACTCGGAAAGACGACATCGTGACCGAATGAGAACAATCTGTAATGATAGAGTTAAATAATAATAATAATAATAATAATAATAATAATAATAATAATTCACAAAAACAGGTGAGGTGATGTGAAATTGGGTTTAAAGTCGCGTCCAAGATTATTGCGTTTATATAGCGACGTGCATGCACGTGTATGTGTGTGCGTGGCTGCTTGTACTAGTCCGGACTAATGCCGATTTATAGTGCTCGCACACTGAGATACCATGCCGCAGTTTAACATGAATACCCTACTCAGACACAGTATATTGACTCCGAGCCGACCAGTCCTTGTTTAAGCCCCTTTAGGCCGAACGCCAGACAGGGTAACAATAAGTACCATCTTTTAACGTCTTTTGGTATGACGCGACCGGGGATCGAACCCCGGACCTTCCGCTCTCCGGGCGGACGCTCTACCACTAGACCACGGAGGCGGTCCCTACACCAATGAGGTGGCTCTTACTATGAGAGCAAGGCCAGTGATGCACCGGTATGGTGCTGAACGAAAAACCAACAAACCAAATCAGGGCGAATCCGGGATTTAAACCTACGATCACAGGTTTCTGGTACGCCAAAGGGACGCAACTCAGCAAAGCAAATTGTGTCGCCCTAGACGATTAGCAACCACCTGTGCAGCAACACATGCTATGGACTAGGTAAGGATTGATCATGCTTTGTTGAATCTATAACTGATGAAATGAGAGATGTATTAATTCATCCGGTATGTCACATGTCTTGATAATCTGCAATTTACTGCTCTACCTCGCATCTATCGAGAGAGCAAAAATGGTCTTATCTTCATTAGTATCAGACACTTAGTATTTCAAATCGTGAACATCTGGTATTATTATTAATAATACTTATTATTATTAATACATATCATTTTGCATAGATTAAAATTTAAAAAATGCAGCAAAGAGGGTTTGGGTAATGCTGGCTCAGTCACGCTGGTTAGGCTCATCATCAGCTCAGGGCCCTTGCCCCCTCTACACGCAGCCCAGACAGCGAATGGAACTTCTCACAGGAAGCGCTGCCTACTCGAATCCACCCAGATTGTTTCGCACAATGTGAAGACTCCCCAACACGGCAGCCTTCTGCATTACCCAGATTGGGCTGAATTCCTGCTAGTAAACCCAGGTAATCTCCTAATGTAAGTTAACAGATTGGGAGGCATCAAACCTAAGGCACCGAGAACAATGGGGAGTCGGACAACTTGGTACATGGGATTTCATTGGATTTATCAAAAATGAAAAATAAGGTTTGTATGCTTGGATAGCTCTGAGGCTGTATACGGGCCTATTGCAAAGAATTTTGTATTTATCATTTTCCATGACGCCCTCTACATATTATGGGTCGTACCATGGGTGGACCTCCGTGTCAAAACCACAAGCATGGCGAAGACGGTAATAAAATGATCGAGCCAATCAATCATGTCGCTTAAGATACTGTGTTTGTGCCAAAGCTTGACATCCACTCACAATGTGTTGGGCAGTCTCATTCAAGTCATTGCTTAATTTACAATTTATATTTATATTTTGATGCAAAATCACATATAGACGATTTCGAGTGGGAAGTGACTGGTCCTGAACAGCAAACAGAACGCCTCCTGTTTCACTTTTCAGGCCAACCGACTTTATCCAAGCAAAGGACTCTGCAGGGTTGCTGAACTTCTCAACACACTGCGCATAAACTGATGCAATGGTCGTTCAGATAGCCTCTCCTTGGAAAAACTCGGCCGATTTGATATGGAACTTCGCTTGGTTGACACTCATTTCTGTACCGTCCAGCAGTACAGAACCATCAACAATGACATTGATATATATTCCCACATCGTTGGCTCGTTTGAGGAAACTGTGGAATGCCTTGTTTTCATCATACGTCTTGATAAATTAATACGAATACGAATACGAATACGGGTACGAATATGAGTAAATATGACAATGAATATGTGTATCTTTCCTGTACTTACCTAGTCAGACTTGTACAGTAGACTAGACGCTGTGACAGGTGTGACATATATATGTGTATATACATCTGGATGGCTGTCGTTAGGATGAAACAGTAACACCAGATGCTAGGAATGATTAATGACGTTCAATTTTCAAGTTTCGTGCGACACATCTGTCGTTGGATCGAATACTTATTGCGTTGTAGACACTGGTGATTTTAGATAACAGAAACGATTATTCATGTTCTCCGTTGAATGAATACAGACTCATTTAGAGCGTTTAATATTCTGTACCAAACATTTAAATAAATTGACGGTGATTGGATGTGCTTGCTTTGTGAAAAGCATACCGTATTGTTACAAATTAAGGAAAACGTTAATGCCGTAAATTTTAAGTTAAATACCCCCGAGGCAAGCATAAATAAAAAAAACAGAACAAAGCAAAACTTTGTTACACTCAGCATATGAGTGAGTGAGTGAGTTGGGTTTAACGCCGCTTTTAACAGTATTCAAGTTATATCACGGCGTGTCAGCTTAATGTGGGAGGAAAGCCCGAAGTGATGCAGGTCTCAGAGGTTTACCACTTAGGTGAAACCCACGAGCACGGGTATGGTGCTGACAAACCTAGAAACATAATCGGGGCGACGCCCATCGGTGTTATCCCTTGGATTCGGGTTTTAAATCTCATAATATCCTTCTGGCGTGATTTATTCTACACATGTAAAACAAGCAAGGATTTGAAATGACATCTGGTTGTCGGATGAGAATAGGTTCCCTGTACACCATGCTCGTAACAGTCCATTCAAATGGTTGGATGGTCAGTCGCTGTAAATTGGCTGGTTTTGTGTCATCGTAGGCCAATGTTGTAATTTGTTGCTTCTGCTTTTAAAACCCTAGGCAGTACTAATACATTTACTGTTGGTCGCAATGACAACGTTAACTCACTTGTAATACAGTAGAACACGGATATAACGAACACGGATAGCGCGAACAAACGGATACAACGAACTGTTAGAAAATCCCCGATTAATCTCCTATATGATATCATATAAAATTTACGAATATAACGAACTCTCTTTGGAAAACTAACGGATACAGCGAACTGATATCTGATCACCGACAAACCCATCGTCTATCACAAATTAGCGATGTGTATAGCGAACTGAGAAATCTCACTCAGTGTCAAGTGTCACTGACAATTGGCTGTACGCAATCAGCGGTGACGGATCAATCTTGTTTACAGTAACCTACGGTTATAACGAACACGCTTATAACGAACTGACTGATATAACGAACTACTTTTTTGGTCCCGACTATTTGCTGTAGTTATGCTGTATATATGCTTATAACGAACTACGGTTATAACGAACTAAAATTAGTAGTCCCTTTGAGTTCGTTATAACCGTACTTTACTGTACTTAAATGAAGGTTATGACATGTTATCAATTGAATGCTATGAAGTGATCACTCCTAATACAAGTCAATGCTGCAGTTACGTGTATTGTGTTTCGTTTTATCCAAGATGGCGAACGTTTCCGAGCGAAAACGTTTATAACGAACAACGGATATAACGAACTGATCTCTCCGGTCCCTTGTAGTTCGTTATTTCCATGTTTTACTGTAATACGGTGTCCTTTTGACACCCCAACACAATCCAACACGACCAGTTTTAAGTTTAGACATAACTTACAACCTCATAGATTGTTATAAATAATTATCTACTAGAACTAAGAACCAATGTCCCTGAACACAAAAAAATATATATCCGACCATATGACAAATGACGAATATCTAAAGCACACGTTGAATCATGAAACATCCCTACCGTCAACTGCCACGACTCTCTGTCCGATAACGCCACGTGAGATGGGTGAGGACTATATAAGGTGTTACAGGCACCTGTTCTGGCATATATCCCACTGTAGAAGCCGGAGTAGGTATAAGTATACTTTACAAGTCTGTTTATTGTTTCATCAGCGAAACCATTTAATTATTTGCTCTTGACAACTACCAGTAATGTGATTTCCCTGTTTTCAATGGGATTGACGTTTGTTGAAGTTTATACAAGTGTTTGATTAATTTCTCTGATGGCGTTAGTTTTTTACATTCAGCTTCACGTAATCAATACCTACCAGATGTTCATGAAATGATTTAAAACACTTGCTGTTTCATGTTCATTTTAAATCCATGACCATGTTTGATGTCTGGCTAGATATATTATTATATTATATTGATGTTCCATATATTTAACATAGCCTATGTACTGGATGAGTATTATCTCTACTTAACGAGACAATAAACTTAAGATAAATATTGAAATAATATTACTTCACGAACAATGAAGACAGTGTGACGGTGCTCTTCTATTCCCAGATTTATAAACGCTTGAATTTAGCCGTTTCTTTGAATAGGTAAATCAAGGCTGGATTTTGTCTGTTAGCATAATAGTTGAGTGATCTGTGAAACGGATATTTGACATAATAGATTATTCTCTTTCAGTCACGATGTCGTCATTCAGATTCTTCGCAGTTGTCGCCCTTGCGTGCGTCTTCCTGGTCATCCAGACCAGTGCTGAAGTGAGTATATATCCGTAATTCAGACATTTGTTAGGCACAGCTCTGTAGATTGGTTGGTTTGTTGTTTTACGCCGCACTCAGCAATATTGCAGCTATATGACGGCGGACTGTAAAAAATCGAGTCTGGACCAGACAATCCAGTGATTGATATCATGACCATCGACCCACGCAATTGGGATACGATGACATGCATCAACCAAGTCAGCGAGCCTGACCACCCGATCCTGTTAGTCGCCTCTCAAGAAAAGCATAGTCGCCTTTTACGGCAAGCATGGGTTGCTGAAGACCTATTCTACCCCGGATTTTCACGGGTCCAACTCTGTAGAGGATTTTTGGTAACGTGATGAATTCAATATTATTCCCGATACACAAAACATACTTTAATGTTTTACGTCAGGGGGACATTTTATCACGCCATAGTTTGGTATGATGTGTGAGTGATGTGGAAATTCAAATACATTTTGTTTTCTCTGTCAGACTGGGGTACATCATATCACACAGCGTTTTCGTATGATATGTGAGCAATGTGGAAATTGAAATGTATGATGCATTCTTTCTGTTAGACTCAGTTGATATTTTAAAATGTACAACTCTAATCTATCCATTTTCAGGCTCCAGCAGAGTTCGACAAGAGTCAGATTACTGAAGGTAAATGTCACACTATTCTACCATCAACCTTATAATCATACTTCAAGAGCTATTTAACAGCTGGATAACTGGGAGTGATAAATACTACCTTCTGAGGGTTGATTAGTGACATCATGATATTCCCTTGTTGTACAGATACACAAGTGTCGAGAGTAAAGTTGATTATGAGGCATAGGTGGTTTGTTTGACAAAAACACTTCTACTTGTGTGGAACCGTCTCCCTCAAAGCATCCTGGGTCTCCCTCGAATGCTATGTCCGTTCCCTCTGATTTGTTCTTCCCTTGTGGTCTTCTTCCCACGCTTAGCGGCCACGCCGAGATGACATTGAAAGACTGTTTATCCAGCGAAACATTCTTACATATCTGCCTTCGTGACAAAACATGTTGTGATCATATTATCTAAGCCATCGTGATTGAGTGAGTTGTATTTTACGCCGCGTTGATAAGTATTCTGAAGGTTGATTAGTGACATAATGATATTCCCTTGCTACACAGTTGTCGAGAGTAAGGTTGATTACAAGTCTATTTGTCGAATGGTACAATCGTTCCCTTTTTTTAATTGTTTTTACCATGTTTAGCGGCCACGCCGAGATGACGTTGAAAGACCGTTCATTAACATCCAGCCAGCCATTACTTCTTTGTATTTTGTGACAAAATGTGATGTCATCATATTATCTCAGCTTCAGTGATTGAATCAGTTGTGATTTACGTAACTTTGATGAATATTTTTATCCATATAACGTGTTGGGGGAAAACCCGAAGTGATGAAGGTCGAAGACTTTTAACACTTTTCTGAAGCCTGCGAACATTAAGCTGACAAATTACATGGAACCCGCGATATTGGTTCACGGCTGGTACAACCGTGTACCTTCTCAGGTATCAGATCTAGCTGTTGAGTTACTCGATGTTCATCTGAAGTCAATTGACATCGAAATAACTGTCTGATGTCATGACGGTCTTTTTGCAGATACTTTTGCGAGTCTGAGGAGGAAGAGAGATGCTGGACAGATCAACGAGGCCGACTTCGACAAATATTCCGAGCATCTCAGGTAAGTGTGTTAACATAAACAATGTCAACCATTCCTTGCCAGACGCTTTTTTTCCTATTACACATAACTTGATCAAAATGTCTACTCAATCGAACCAGAAGCCACATTCCTAGTACAAATGGTTCATTAATTAAAAAGAAGCATTGACATTCTAAACAAGAGCTTGTCATAAGAGGCGACTGGATCAGGTGGTCAAGATATGTGACAGTTGGAACATTTTGATCATATCAAATATAATATAATTATTTGTCTGGCCCAGACCCGATGATTTACAGAAATAAAAATAGTTGAAATATTACTGACTGCTGTGTAAAGGAACAACTAAACACAAATGTGAACTTTTGGTTTCGTTGAAAACATATTTAGCGAAATCTTGTAGACATGGTTCATTAATTAAACAAGGTGTAATAATAGTTGTAGCAACAACATCAGTAGGAGTAGTAGCAGCAGTTGTAGTTGCTGGTGGTAGCAGTAGTTGCTGTCTGCATGTCATGTAAGGAACCGGGTAGGAATCGGTGCCCAGCACTCCATTGCTTGCCACAAGAGGCGACTTAGCTGGGTCGGGTGGTCAGGATCAGTGACTTAGTGGGAAGGCCCCTCATAACACCCACCACTGGTTTGTCTGGTCCAGACTCGACTACTTACAGGCCGAGTAGCTGCAATATTGCTGTGTGCAGCGTGAACCAAACACTTAACACAAATGTCAGCTTCTGGTTTCGTTGAAGACTTCATTAGCCAAAGTTTATTTTGACACGTTTAACTTGAAGAACTCTCTTCATATTTCAGGAAGTTGATGAAGTAGGAAGCGCTCCATCACACCACAGCTGGACTAACGAAGAAGCAACAAAAATAAACATTAATTTAATGTGAGATTTGTGTTTCTGTTGTAATTTTTTGTATTGGTGAAAATGACACGTCGACATTGGTGAAATACCGCTTTTTGTATCGTGTCGTATTAGAATCATAACAAACACGATTGAAATGGAACATTCATCACGGAGATGTACTGAAGGAACGAAATAATTAAATATAGTTCAAACCAAGCATTACTTTTTAAATAATTAACATAATGTTGAGATAAATTACTTGTATGTACATATACTGGCCTGAACAAGAGGCAATGAAGCAGCACCTGCTTTCTGCTGCGTCCACTTTCATATTTCCCTACCCGTGAAGATCCGGGGTAGAATAGGTCTTCAGCAACCCATGCTTGCCGTAAAAGGCGACTATGCTTGTCGTAAGAGGCGACTCACGGGATCGAGTGGTCAGGCTCGCTGACTTAGTTGATGCATGTCATCGTATCCCAATTGGATCGATGCTCATCATGTCAATCACTGGATTGACTCGGTTATTATATCATATAGCTGGAATATTGCTGAGTGCGACGTTAAACAACAAACAAAACATATTTCCCTTTGATACCCGTTCCCTTACTTCTTTCCTTCAGTATATTTCAATACGTCAGTATTGACAGTGCCACAGTTGCGATACAAACATGTTATACACGACAGCGCCGGGGTAACATATCTACTGACGTACTGACTGACTGGGTGTGGCGGTTTCAGGTCGCTGTTAAAGTGGGGGTCAGTTATTTCAGTGACAGTGTACTCATAATGCGGCAAGTAGGAACGTGGGTTAAACCACGTCCACGGATAATGTAGGATTCGAACCCACGACCTACAGGGCGTACTGAAGCAGTTTCTAAAAATTCCTGGATCTATACTAACACTCTTGTAGACCGAACATCAAAGACATATCACGATCATTGTTATACAGTCAACAACGGTTATAACGAACTCAAAGGACCACTAATTTTAGTTCGTAATAACCGTTGTTCGTTATAAGCATATATACAGCACATATACAACAAATGACTTGAACTAAAAAATGTTCGCTATGTCGGTCAATTCGTTATAATCGTGTTCGTTATAAATGTAGTTTACTGCAGTAAACTCTATACAGTCTTACCTCGTTAACCCGAACATATTTAACACTATATGTCGCACTGGATGTATTTATCTATTGGCATATTCTATACTATTGCTCTCCAGTCTCCAAACCGATGTGTGTTCGATAGTTCCGACGACTTTGCGATTTCTACTTATAATCGGGGCGGTCCTGTAGCCTACGGCGTACAACGCTTATAGAGATTTCTTTCGAAATACGGTTTTGTCGCTTGTATTTAATTGATACATTGCTCATGACCTACTATTATTTGTGATAAATGTCAGATATTAGTAGGCTATCAGATACACATGGAGAGCGATAAATCCTCAACCTCAAGAAGTTATCATGAGAATCATTTACACAAAATTACCAATTTATAATTTGAACCAAATGTACAAACAAGGAAGGAATATAGAGCAAAGTCTGGATTAGCCGAATATTGAATCGTGACATCATGACTCATGACGTCGTGGACATATTTCATTTCTATTTTGATACTAAATCTAGACATCCTCCGTAGTCTAGTCCAGCTTACACAAACTATTTTTGAACGCGACATTCAACCCAATTTCAATTTTCCTTAAAAATAATATATTCTCCATTTCTTTCTTTTAAAAGTGGCTTTCCTCTCTCTTTTAGAGAGTGGATAGAAAATGAATTTGTTTTGTTTGGACACCAACAACGACAATGTAAAAACCCCTTAGTCTTGACCTCGCTATTCCGGACACCCAGCCTCCAACGCCTTTATTCTATGTTGCGGCAATGAATTACAGTGTTTCATGTAGTACAGTAAACTACGGTTAAAACGAACTCAAAGGGACTACTATTTTTAGTTCGTTATAACCATAGTTCGTTATAAGCATATATAAGTATAACTACCGCAAATAGCCGGGTCCAAAAAAGTAAGTTCGTTATATCCGTCAGTTCGTTATAAGCGTGTTCGTTATAGCCGTAGTTTACTGTACATGAATGTCGTTGCCAAATCATTATGGTGGTTTAAGGGACCGACAATTTGATATTCGGGGGAGGGGGATGGGAGAGGGGGGCTGGGATTTTCTGTTGAGATATATTTTTTCAGCTTCAGCTACAAAACCAGATATATTTTGATTTAAAACTATGAGGCTGAGATTTTTAAAGAAAACACATTGCAACAATGTAATTTTTATAGCAAGTAATTTCTTCTTTATTCAATAGTCTGAAGCATAATTATTTTTTTCAAGAATTTTAGGGAACATTTCAGACCATCTCAAGGTCCTTGTTTTCGCACACTGACCTCGTCAAGAGTAATTACCGCTAATTTTTAGTAATTTAGTAATGTTTTGTGTAATGTTCACCGCTACTTTGCCTTTTACGCCCAATGTTTCGGTAGATAATCGAGACTGGTGATTCTCTTGCATTGACATTGTAAATTACAGTCGAAATCACAAAGTCGTCGGAACTATCGAACACACATTGGTTTCGAGACTGGAGAGCAATAGTATATAATAAGCCATTAGATATATACATCCAGTACGACATATAGTGTTATATGTGTTCGGGTTAACGAGGTAAGACTGTATAGAGTTTACTACAGTAAACTACGTTTATATCGAACACGCTTACAACGAATTGACCGATATAACGAACTTATTTTTAGTCTCGGTCATTTGCTGTATATATGCTTATAAAGAACAACGGTTATTACGAACTAAAATTAGTGGTCCCTTTGAGTTCGTTATAACCGTAGTTTACTGTATATCAATGATCGTGATATGTCTTTGATGTACGGGCTACAAGGAGTGTTAGTAAAGATCCAGGAATTTAGAAACTGCTTCAGTGCGCCCTGTAGGTCGTGGGTTCGAATCCTACATTATTCGTGGACATGGTTTAACACACGTTCCTACTTGGCGCATTATGAGTACATTGTCACTGAAATAACTGACCCCCAGTTTAACAGCGACCTGAAACAGCCACACTCACTCAGTCAATCAGTACGTCAGTAGATATGTTACTCTGGCGCTGTCGTGTATAACATTTTTGTATCGCCACTATGACACTGTCACACAATACTGACGTATTGAAATATACTGAAGGAAAGAAGTAAGGGAACGGGTATCAAAGGGAAATATGTTTTGTTTGTTTGTTTGTTGTTTAACGCCCGACTCAGCAATATTCCAGCTTTATGATATAATGATTAAGTCTGGACCAGGCAATCCAGTGATTGACAGCATGAGTATCGATCCATGCAATTTGGATACGATGATATGCATCGACCCAGGTCAGCGAGCCTAACCACCCGATCTATTTAGTCGCCACTTAGGACAAGCATAGCCGCCTTTTACGACAAGCATGGGTTGCTAAGGTCCTTTTCTAACCTGGATCTTCACAGGTAGGGAAATATGAAGGTGGCAGAAAGCACATTCTGCTTCATTGCCTCGTGTTCAGGCAAGTATATGTTCATATATCTCAACAATATTTTAACTATTTAAAACATATTGCCATCTTTGAATTACACTTCATTATTTCGTTCCTTCAGTATGTCAGGTTTTACATATTACCGTGATTCCAATCGTATTATGTTTTTTATGATATCGTGCGATTGATACGTACAAGAAACAAAAAGCAGTATTTCACCAATGTCGACGTGTCATTTTCACCAATACAAAAAGAAGAGGTAATTACAACAGAAACACAAATCTCACATTAAATTAATGTTTATTTTTGTTGCTTCTCCGTTAGTCTGACATTTGACTCCAGCTGTGGCGTGATGGAGCGCTTCCTACTTCATCAACTTCCTGAAAGATGAAGAGAGTTCTTCAAGTTAAACGTGTCAAAATAAACTTTGGCTAATGAAGTCTTCAACGACACCAGAAGCTGTCATTTGTGTTTAGTGTTTGGTTCACGCTGCACACAGCAATATTGCAGCTACTCGGCCTGTAAGTAGTCGAGTCTGGACCAGACAAACCAGTGGTGGGTGTTATGAGGGGCCTTCCCACTAAGTCACTGATCGTGACCACCTGACCCAGCTAAGTCGCCTCTTGTGGCAAGCAATGGAGTGCTGGGCACCGATTCCTACCCGGTTCCTTACATGACATGCAGACAGCAACTACTGCTATCACCAGCAACTACAACTGCTGCTACTACTCCTACTGATGTTGTTGCTACAACTATTATTACACCTTGTTTTATTAATGAACCATGTCTGCAAGATTTCGCTAAATAAGTTTTCAACGAAACCAAAAGTTCACATTTGTGTTTATTTGTTCCTTTACACAACAGTCAGTAATATTTCAACTATTTCTATTTCTGTAAATCAGGGCCAGACATATAATTATATTATATTTGATATGATCAAAATGTTCCAACTGTCACATATCTTGACCACCTGATCCAGTCGCCTCTTATGACAAGCTCTTGCTTAGACTACCAATGCTTCTTTTTAATAAATGGACCGTTTTTACTAGGAATGTGGCTTCTGGTTCGATTGAGTAGACATTTTGATCAAGTTATGTGTGATAGAATAAAGCGTCTTTACGGCCACGTGGCAAGAAATGGTTGACATTGTTTATGTTAACACACTTACCTGAGATGCTCGGAATATTTGTCGAAGTCGGCCTCGTTGATCTGTCCAGCATCTCTCTTGCTCCTCAGACTCGCAAAAGTATCTGCAAAAAGACCGTCATGACATCAGACAGCAATTTCAGATGAACATTAAGTTACTCAACAGCTGATCTAATATCTGAGAGGGGACGCGGTTTGTCCTGTTGTCTGAGGCGCGGGCCGTGAACCATGATCGCGGGTTCCATGTCGTTTCTGAGCTAAATACTCGCAAGCTTCAAAAAAGTGTTAAACGTCTTCGACCCGCATCACTTCGGGTTTTCCTCCCATATGCGATATAAATGAAATACTTATCAACGTGGCGTAAAATACAACTAATTCAATCACGATGGCTTAGATAATATGATCACAACATGTTTTGTCACAAAAACAGATATGTAAGAATGCTTCGCTAGATGTTTATGAACGGGCTGTCAATGTCATCTCGGCGTGGCAGCTTCACATTGGAAGAAGACCACAAGGGAAGAACAAATCAGAGGGAGCGAACATAGCATTCGGGGGAGACCCAGGATGCTTTGAGGGAGACGGTTCCACACAAGTAGAAGTGTTTTTGTCAAATAAACCATCTATGCCTCTTACAAGTTTATAATCGACTTTACTCTCGACACTTGTATATCTGTACAACAAGGGAATATCATGATGTCACTAATCAACCCTCAGAAGGTAGTATTTATCAGTCCCAGTTATCCTGCTGTTAAATAGCTCTTGAAGTATGATTATCAGGTAGAATAGTGTGACATTTACCTTCAGTAATCTGACTCTTGTCGAACTCTGCTGGAGCCTGAAAATGGATAGATGAGAGTTGTACATTTTAAAATATCAATTGAGACTGAGAGAAAGAATACATCATACATTTCACTTTCCACATTGCTCACATATCATACGAAAACGCTGTGTGATATGATGTACCCCAAACTGACAGAGAAAACAAAATGCATTTGAATTTTCACATTATGGCGTGATTAAATGTACCCCTGACGTAAAACATTAGAGTATGTTTTGTGTATCGGGAATAATATTGAATTCATCACGTTACCAGAAAGTCATCTACAGAATTGGACCCGTGAAGATCCGGAATAGAATAGGTCTCCAGCAACCCATGCTTGCCGTTAAAGGCGACTCTGCTTGTCGTAAGAGGCGACTAACGGGTCGGGTGGTCAGGCTCGCTGATTTGGTTGAAGCATGTCATCGTTTCCCAATTGCTTGGATCTATGCTCATGACACCAATCACTGGATTGTCTGGTCCAGACTCCTATTATTTACAGTCAGCCGTCATATAGCTGGAATATTGGTGCGTGCGGAGTTAAACAACAAACAAACCAATATACAGAGTTGTTCCTAACAAATGCCTGAATTACGGATATATACTCACTTCAGCACTGGTCTGGATGACCAGGAAGACGCACGCAAGGGCGACAACTGCGAAGAATTTGAATGAAGACATCGTGACTGAAAGAGAATAATCCATTATGTCAAATATCCGTTTCATAGATCACTCATCGTGACTGAATGAGAACAGTTTATCAATATCAAATTTGATGGCCAATATCACAGACCACTCAACTATTATGCCAATAGACAAAGGATGGAAGCAGAGGGGATGCAAGTCTGAAACCGGGTACCAGAACAATTAAAAGAATGTCTGGCTGGATGTTTAGGTAGGTCTTTCAACGTCATCTCGGCGTGGCCGCTAAACATGGGAAGAAGACCACAAGGGAAGTTGGTCGAATGGCAAAAACAATTCAAAAAAGGGAACGATCGTGGCATTCGACTAATAGACAAGTAATCAACCTTACTCTCGACATTTGTGTAACGAGGGAATATCATGATGTCACTGATCAACCTTTAGAATACTTATCAACGCGGCGTAAAATACAACTCACTCAATCACGATGGCTTAGATAATATGATCACAACATGTTTTGTCACAAAAACAGATATGTAAGAATGTCTCGCTGGATGAAGTCTTTCAATGTCATCTCGTCGTGGCCGCTAAGCGTGGGAAGAAGACCACAAGGGAAGAACAAATCAGAGGGAACGGACATAGCATTCGAGGGAGACCCAGGATGCTTTGAGGGAGACGGTTCCACACAAGTAGAAGTGTTTTTGTCAAACAAACCACCTATGCCTCATAATCAACTTTACTCTCGACACTTGTGTATCTGTACAACGAGAGAATATCATGATGTCACTAATCAACCATCAGAAGGGAGTATTTATCAATCCTTGTTATCCTGCTGTTAAATAGCATCGTTTGAACCAGACTAACGTCAACGCACTATATATTCTATTCCTAACGGGAGTACAAAAAAGAGCTATGTTAAAATAATATCATCTTACTCCGGATGTATCGAGTTCGGTTATCACAAAAATGTTACCATAACGAAGTTAGGTGTTAGCAAAATCAGTAATTGACGTTTTTGTTGATGTGGAAATCAGATGCAACAAAAAGAGTCGAAATAGTCTTAGAGCTCATTACATTCGGCATTTAATGTATCGTCATTGAATCGTTCTCTGTTAGCAAGGTGTGAGATGGTTTAACGCCACTTTGAACAACATTGCAGTCATATGGCTTCGTGTCGGCTTCATGTGGCACGCTTTGAGGGACCGTATATCACAATATTCAGTTTAAAGTATGTCGAGCTTGAGAAAAGCTTTCATTACAATAAGACCCAACATGAGACTCTACGTTTGTTTTGAGCGCAGACCCAAACTGCTACGAGAACGACTCGCGAGACATTTGTGTTTAACAGTATTCCAGTTGTATCACGGCGTGTCAGCTTAATGTTGGAGGAAAGCCCGAAGTGATGCAGGTCTTAGACGTTTCAGTGAAACCCACGAGCATGGGTATGGTGCTGACAAACCTAGAATCATAATCGGGTCGACGCGGGATTCGAACCCACAATCATAGGTTTCTGTCGTGCCCAAGAGACGATGGCGGCGCCTTCGACGACTAGACTCGTGCCCCCCGTTTAGCAAAAATTAATCAAAAGTTTATAGGACTTCTCTGGAAATCGGAACTTTCAAAACACTTCCCAATTTAAGTCACAATGAAATTTGATCATTTTCTGATGACTTTAGAAATATTGCCAAATAAATCTAAAAATATGTTTTTCAGATAATATTATATCACATTATATCATTATTGAAATTTATAATAAACATCAAATCGTGTATCAACAGGCAAGTTCATAGTCAAAAATAACATCAGTTATTAGCCATAGTCAAGAAAAACGTTTTCGATATTTGAATGAATCGAGAGAAGAGCAGCTGAACTTACCTATAGGGTTCCTGGATCAGGCTATAGGCTATGTTAGGTGTGCGTGGTATATATAGGCCTAGCCAGCCTCACGTGGCGTCCTGACGCAAAGACTCGTGGCAACTGACGGTAGGGATGTTTCATGACCTTCAACCTGTACTTTTAAATCTTGTCATTCGACATGGGCTCTGATGTCTTCTGCGTGACTAATTATTATTCAAATTGATAATTCATGGTCTTCTTGGATAAAAGGGGGTGGGGGAGCCCAAGGGTTAAAGCGTCGCTTTTCACTTAGAAGTGCCGGGTTCGAAGCCCAATTCTATGTTCCCCGACGTAAATATTGCTGAAGTCACCACAAGACCATACCCACATATTCACTAGTACATGGGTGTGGGTAGGATTTGTTAGGATGCTAGACTATGTATCCAGTGACGGATTGAGTTGAACGCCACTTTTAACATATTTTTTCCGTTATATCTCATCCGCATGGTTGCTAAGCGTATTAGCTTAATGGGAGAGAAAAGCCTAACTTTACCACGTACTGACAGACAACGGACGGGTCAGGGCTGTACACACGATCACAGAATCCTGGCACGTCCAAGGGACGCAACTTGTGCCCCTACATTTATGGGAGATGAAGGTTTGATAGTAGCGTTAAAATAATGTTTCTACGCTTGATTGATACGTTGGTGTAGGGAACTTTTAATGAGGACAATAGTTCAACATTTCCGACATCATAGAGATTCCAACGCAGGTCTTTTGATCACAGCAGGCCGTGCCATTTCGTTGTTAAATCAGAGAGAATTTTCAACCTTATAGTGTTTAGAGATACTACCAATGAATTCAAAGAACCAGACACACGGCATTCCAACCCATATCTTGGGACGACAACGTGTATAGTTTAAAGGGCCGCACATTGCTATGCAGATCTAGCTGACACGCCGTGATATACAGTAAGCTACGTTTATAACGAACACGCTTATAACGAACTGACGGATATGACGAACTTATTTTTTTTGGCCCCGACAATTTGCTGTCTATATGTTGTACATATGCTTATAGATTATAACGAACTACGATTATAACGAACTAAAATAAGTAGCCCATTTGAGTTCGTTATAACCGTAGTTTACTGTACGTGAAATATACTGTTAAAATCTCACTCCCTCAAAAAAAAACCGAATGACATAGGAGGGTCCAGAGGGGGTCCAGAGGGGGGTCCAGAGGGGGGTCCAGAGGGGGTCCAGAGGGGGTCCAGAGGGGGTTCCAGAGGGGGGTTCCAGAGGGGGTTCCAGAGGGGGTCCAGAGGGGTTCCAGAGGGGGTTCCAGAGGGGGTTCCTTGTTTGAAAACTGAATGTAGTATGTTGTAGGTAGTAAAAGTATTTAAGAGAAGATTTTGATATTATATTTTTTATCCGCTATTAAATTAGAAATATAATAATCAATGCGATTTTATCACAAAGTGAACGGGAGCATCAATCGTACACTTATATTCCGTATGTTACATTGTCATTGTCATGGTAATGACAACAAGGTGTGACTTTGTAACAGAATTACGTGTTTTACTCTTTTTCAACAATTTCATATATAATACATGCAGATATTTTAAAGTTGTTGAAATAGTTTGCGAAAATCCGCCTGGTATTGAACGCTCGCTGAAATCAGGCCTGAAACACGTGTGAGGTTTTATTGATGTCTTATTGATCATTTGTTAAAGCTCGCTGACGCATAAAATAAAGTAAAAGAATATGATTTTGACATATGAGATAGATCAATAGAATGTATATTCTCTTACAGGTAAGTTGCAAAGAAAGAAATTATATTTAATTTCATTTTGAGGCATATCCCTCTGAAGTTATCTTAAAACCCTGTTTGACAAGATGGAGGACAAGATTATTGTGTTTGTCTCTGGACAAAGAGTGAGTGAGTGAGTTGGGTTTAACGCCGCTTTTAACACTATTCCAGTCATATCAAGGCGTGGTCAGCTTAATGTGGGAGGAAAGCCCGAAGTGATGCAGGTCTCAGACGTTTACCACTCCGGTTAACCCACGAGCACGGGTATGGTGCTGACAAACCTAGAAACATAATCGGGGCGAACCGGCATTCGAACCCACAATCATAGGTTTCTGGCGTGTCCAAGGGACGCAACTCTGCACAGCGAATCGCGGCGCCTTAGACGACTGGGCCACCCGTGCCCCCTCTTGACAAAGAACAGGCACAGAACATGAATATGTGCCATTGTTACTCATAAGAAAGATAAGTAAACTACGTTTATAACGAACACGCTTATAACGAACTGACGGATACAACAAATGGGTCTTTTTGGTCCCGGCCTTTTGCTGTATATACGTTGCATATATGCGTATAACGAACTACGGTTATAACGAACTAAAATTACTGGTCCTTTTGAGTTCGCTATAACCGTAGTTTACTGTACCAATAAAACGACATGACAATCTACTCTTCGTCATATGAATAAAGTATACTTTATGTAAAAAGGTTAACTAAAATATTGCAACTACTAAAAACATGACTCCCCAAACTGTAGACTAGCATTTCAAGGAATTTTAATTCGAGGTTATTATAATGTCCTTTTCACTTGTGAATTGGATTAGACCAAAACATGACAAATGTTTTTTTAATCAAAATTATATATTATTACAATATTTCCTCTGAAATAATGACAGTGACGTTATGTCGAAATCGCCTGTATAGAAAAACTATTATTTATTTCAACAGCAGTGAAAATATTTTTCATTTTCAACGATTGACAAAAATCCTCCTCAAACGTTTCTTTTTACTTATAAGGAGCAGAATCTCAGCGCTTGTACACAGAAGACGTAATTCAAAATTAACATATCGTTTTTAGTTTCAACAAAGTCAGTGTCACTGGATTGTCTTGTCCATCACTTGATTGTCTTGTCAAGGCTCAATTGTTAACATGGTTCAGTCGTACGGTCGGAGAACTGCTGTAGGCGACAAAGACCGACTTACATTTTTATACTTTTTAGGTGGCTGTTACGGGTTATAATTTTCACTAATAGTTTACCTTTAACGCCCATTGGAATTTGTTTCGGCGGATAAACGAGACTGAATATGCTTTTGCGTTGGCGTTTATATGTCTCTTTATACATATATAAGTATATATTACCCTAATATTTCGCTTCACATTGAACAATTGAAAGAACCCGACCACAGAACACTGTAAACATTTTGAAAAAAATTCAAGTAATTAAGACTTGTTAATTTAAAATTATAATTTGAAACAATGTAGCTTTGGGTTCTGATGACGTGTCATCGTTTTAAGTTCGTTTCTGATGCAAGTAGCATACATTTGGTCAACCTACATAGATTCAATTGAATTAAGCGTGAAAAAACCGAAGGATGAGGCTAGAGGCTCCAGGTGTTACTGATGAAATGTGCTTCATTGGACCCCCGCTCTGAAGCACAGGTGTGAAACATACTCGATATACCTCCCGCACGTCAATCAATACATCACCTTACAAACGACTGCAATATAACATCGAAACTATTCTGGTGTTAAATATTACTTAATGTTTTAAGACGTTTTGCTTTCTGGTTGAGCAGCGACTATATGTCTGATTCTTTAAGCTGCAATAAAATCTATAAACACTTTTAACTCGAACTCTTTTAACTCAAACGCATTTATCTCGAATTGTTACCAAGACAATGCCGGCTGAGTCATATCCACGCCTGGATTTTATATTAAAAGTATGTTTGTCTCGAAAAACGCATATACAGTAAACTATGTTTATAACGATACCGCTTATAACGAACTGACGGATGTAACGAACTGCTATTCCCGGCCATCATAGATAGATAGATAGATAGATAGATAGATAGATAGATAGATAGATAGATAGATAAAATACAAAAGTCCAAAGATGAGCTGTGTAAATTACTCAACCGGTTTCGCGCATGTGATTTTCAAGAGTGTATATATATATAGCGAACTACGGTTATAACGAACTAAAGACCCGTGAAGATCCGGTGTAGAATAGGTCTTCATCAATCCATTCTTGCTTTAAAGGGCGGCTATTCTTGTCGTAAGCGGCGACTAACATGATCGGGTGGTCATGCTCGCTGACTTGGTTGATGCATATCATCGTATCCCAAATACGTGGATCGATGCTCATGATGTCAGTCACTTGATTGTCTGGGCCAGAATCACTTATTTACAGACCACCGTCCTATAGCTGGAATGTTGCTGAGTGTGGCGTAAAACAACCAACCAACAAACCAACCAACACAAGCCCCATGTAACAAAAGCTTCTGATTGTTGCCATACTTGAGACAAACATACTAAGGCTTCATGAGCTGCTGATGGCGGGGATAGACGCCTGAGAAGGCACGGTTGAAATACTCAATAGTGTGGAGCTTATTTTGGTGGGTAGAACATATCGGTTGTCACTTCGAATGGACGCTTGGTGACCCGCCATAAATACATGACCTGTCTAAATGGAACTGTCGTTAGATCATACCGTCCCTATTTGACGATTATTTTTTTAAGACAGTGAGGAATTCCCCTGTAGTTATGTGAGTGAGTGAGTATGGTTTTATGCCGCTTTTAGCAATATTCCAGCAATATCACGGCGGGGGACACCAGAAATGGGCTTCACACATTGTACCCATGTCGGGAATCGAACTCGGGTCTTCGGCGTGACGAGAGAACGCTTTAACCACTAGGCTATGTTCATCATAAGAGGAGACTTAATAACACGGTGCCATGGTCAACGTCGGTGGCTTAGTTGATTGTGTGTCATTATATTTAATCACTGGATTGCCTGACCCATTATGAAATATGAAATAATTTAATATTTGACAAACGCCTCCTGCAAATATCTACAATTTGACAAATTTCATTGGAAAATGTTATTATGTGGGACGGGTGCGGTGGGGTAGCCTAGTGGTTAAAGCGTTCGTTCGTCCAGCCGAAGACCAGGGTTCGATTCCCCACCTGGGTTCAAAGATTGAAGATTATATTTTTTATCCCCTCCGTGATAATGATCGAAAATTGCAAAGACGGCGTAAAACACATCGCACTCGCGGTTATGTCGGGGAAGAGTACGCGGCAAGATATACAATCCATGGTGCAAACAAACCAATTTTGGAAGAATCTTGGATTCGAACCTTAGATCATAGGAAAAATGTGGTGAGTAGGTGGATCAAGGAAATTAAAATTAAACTCGCCAATTACTTAGGAAAATGCGCATGTTGCCATTTTATAGGGAAACAGCTTGTCCAATTACGTATATCTGCATGACTAAGCAACACGAGGTTGGTCATACGTCATTTTGCCGCTATAATTATTGAATTGCTTTTTTCAAAGCTATATAGCATTTGTCAGAGCCTCGCCTCGATGTGTAGTATGCATAGCAATACTTCTGGGCACAGACACGTGAAGATCCGGGGTAAAATAGGTCTTCAGCAACCCATGATTGCCGTAAAAGGCGACCATGCTTGTCGACAAACGGGATCGGGTGGTCAGGCTCGCTGACTTGGTTGATAAGTCACGTATCCCAAATGCGTGGATCGATGCTCATGATATCAGTCACTGGATTGTCTGGTCCAGACTCGATCATTTACAGACCGCCGTCATAAAGCTGGAATATTGCTGGTGTCATCACTGATTTTCATTTCATTTTCACCTTTTTTTGGCCTTTAGCGCCCTGTGGAATCTGTTTCAGCAGATAATCAAGACTAGCGTTTAATAAGAGTTTATACTTTTTTTTAGCATGAAACATTTTATTGAATACGTTTTATTATCACACATTTACTAGATGGGAACAGGTGATGCTGAAGTTGATTGGTCAAGGATGGTCAAAATTAGAAGATATTTTTTAAACAATATTTTAATAATCATTTGAAACTTATATTGTTTCTGGACACGACCTGGATATGATATAATAAACATATTTATTTCCATAAAGTGGAGGGATTGGCAAACAAGCAAATTTGGCTTATCTGAATGCCTCTCCCAAACATGATACATATACAAATAGCAATGTATTGAAAGTGACATCAGAAATAGCATACATTGTATAATTGACATTAAAGATAAGTATTGTTCTGTAAGTGTTTAATTACTGGATTATCTTTCGTAACTGCATTTACGTTTTATTTACATCCAAGTTGCAAGTTGATGCAAGTTTATTATTTATCGTATGGCAGAGCTATAAAAAAACTGCCGGACATGGATGAAGCTAAAAAAACATATCACGTGGTTCTGTGACTATTTATAGAAACGTACATGTAGATGTGTGTAGATAAATACAAGATGCCCCCACTGATACTCGTCTACACAAAATGCTCTTGTTCTGGAGGGGCGGTAGTGTAACCTAGTGGTTAAAGCGTTCGTTCGTCACGCCGGAGGCCCGGGTTCGATTCCCGACATGCGTACAATGTGTGAAGCCCATTTCTGGAGTCCCCGACATGATGTTTATGGAATATTACTAAAAGCGGCGTAAAACCATATTCACTTACTCACTCTTGTTCTTGATGAACGGTGGACTATTTTCCACGTGCTTGCTGCAGAAACCAAACACATACCACAACCATCATCATCATCATCATCATCATCATCCCCCAAACCATCATCCTCATTATTATCATAAGCATTATCGTTATTATCATCTTTTTCCAAATGTTTTTGTTAGTCGTTTATTTGTTTGTTTGTTTGTTTGTTTGTTGTTTAACGCCGTACTCAGCAATATTGCAGATATATGTCGGAGGTCTGTAAATAATCGAGTCTGGACGAGACAATCAAGTGATTGACATCATAAGCATCGATCCATGCAATTGGGATACGGTGACATGAATCAACCAAGTCAGCGAGCCTGACCACCCGATCCCGTTATTCGTTGTTAGTCACCTTTTACGGCAAGAACGGGTTGCTGATGACCTATTTTATGTTTTCACGCTGTAAAAGTCAGTCTCCAATACGACTATTTCATTTAACAGCTGCAACATATTCACAGATGTTACCATTCGGTGTAAGTCTCTCAGACTAGGCCGCCACGTCAAACAGAAAATTTCAATTTTAACCGATTTCCTCAGTCGCAGCTCCCCGATACGGGGACGATGAACAAATGTTGTTTTCTGCCACGGATGTTCAATGAAAAGATCACATTCTTACGGTGGCCCATCAGGGACACGGAGTCTGTTTTTCAATATTTTGACATTTCACTTACTGTTATCGTAACCTTTTGCAAATTAACACGATTTGTCTTACAAATATGTGATAAATCATGTGTAAAGAAGATATTGAATCGCTGAAAAACGAAACGAAAATGTCAAAAACTAAAATGAAAATACAGAAAACTATTTACACCGCGGTGATAATATTTACACCGCGGTGGAAATAGTTTTCTGTGTATTCATTTTAGTTTTTGACACTTTCGTTTTGTGTTTTTGACATTTTCATTTTAGTTTTTGACCTTTTCGTTTTGGTTTTTGACATTTCCATTTTAGTTTTTGACATTTTCACTTCACATTTCAGCGACTCAAAAGCTACTTAAAAGTACATTTTCTATGTTTTCGGATGTTTTTATACATGATGAATCACATATTTGTATGGCAGATTGTGTTAATTTGCAAAAGGTTAAGATAAAAGTAATTAAGTTCAACATCAAAATATTGAAAAACAGACTCCATGTCCCTTATGGGACACCGTACATTCTACTTATTGTGAATTTGCATGTATTTTGACATTAGTGTTTTGCTAATTTGGACAACGGAGAATGTTTCGATTGCGTCGCGATTATCCAAAAGTTTGGGTTTTTTTTAATTTTAAGAAGTCGCCACGAACACAACAGCTTTCGGGGCTAGTCATTGCGTGGGCAGACAGACTTTTTACCCACGTGGTGAGGGAACAGGTTTTGAGTTACTGTGTCTCCTGTTAAAAGTGTGTCGTTCATATATAGTTCACCTTTGTGTGACGCGAGAATCGTTCGCGTTTTATTAAGTCATATTAATTTATTTATTAGTTGAAGTCATTCAAGAAACGGCACTGTTTCAATGGAAAACAGCCCGAAGATAGCCACAATATATACACATTACACGTTGAAATACCTCTAATCAAACAACCCCCAAACTGACTGACAGTGTGGTTGGTTGGTTTGTTGTTTAACGCCGCACTCAGCCATATTCCAGCTATATGGCGGCGGTCTGTAAATAATCGAGTCTGAACCAGACAATTCAATGACTGACATCATGAGCATTGATGGGTTGCTGAAGACCTATTCTACCCCGGATCTTCACGGGTCGAATGATAATATGCTGAAGTTTAATGCCGCACGCAGCAATATTCCAGCTATATGGCGGCGGTCTGTAAATAATCGAGTCTGGACCAGACAACCAGATTATTATCATGAGCATCGATCTACGCAATTGGGATCGATGACATTCATCAACCAAGTCAGCGAGCATGACCACCCGATCCCGTTAGTCGCCTTTTACGACAAGCATAGTCGCCTTTTATGGCAAGCATGGGTTGCTGAAGACCTATTCTACCCCGGAATCTTCACGTGTCTTCACGGGACTGACAGTGTGAGTGAGTGAGTGAGTGAGTTGGTGAGTGAGTGAGTTGGTTTTACGCCGCTTGTGACAGTATTTCAGTAAAATCACGGCGGGTCGGATTGATGTGGGAAAACTCGAAGTGATGCAAGTTTACCACTATAGTGAGTGAGTGAGTGAGTGAGTTGGGTTTAACGCCGATTTAATATTATTTCATTATATCATGGCGTGTCATTTTGATGTTTACCACTTTAGTGAGTGAGTGAGTGAGTTGGGTTTAACGCCGATTTGAATATTATTTCATTATATCATTTGATGTGGAAGATGTGCCGTATTGGCGGATAAACCAAAGAGCACCGGCATGGTGATGACAAACCATGGGATATTATCAGAACGAATTGCGATTCGAACTAACGGTCATAGGGGCGGTGGTGTGGTTAAAGCGTTCGCTCGTCAGGCCGGAGACCCGGGTTCGATTCCCCACATGGGTACAATGTGTGAAGCCCACTTCTGGTGTCCCCTGCCGTGATATTGCTGGAATATTGCTAAAAGTGGCGTAAAATCATACTCACTCAATAACGGTCATATGATTGTGGGAGGCCAAAGGTAGCAACTCTGAACAGCGAATTGAAGCATCCGTGGCCTCGTTTATTCATACAGAACACACAGAACAAATGTACATTCATGGTTCTAGGGTTAAACTGACATTTTGATGCAATGATCTCACCTATTCTGTGCTATGGGTCCGAGATATGGGAAACGACTTATTGTAACACCATTGAGAGTGTCCAAACGAGATTCTATAAATCACTTCCGAAAGTAAACAAGTATACTAATAATAATAAAGTCCTGGGAGAGTGTGGCTAAGTCTCCATGAAGTATCATTACACACCCACAGCAGTTCTGTTGCGGGGGCTGGGAGGGGGGCAGTCGTCTAAGGCGCCGCGATTCGCTGTGCAGAGTTGCGTCCCTTGGGCACGCCAGAAACCTATGATTGTGGGTTCGAATCCCGATTCGCCCCGATTATGTTCCTAGGTTTGTCAGCACCATACCCGTGCTCGTGGGTTTCACCGAAGTGGTAAACGTCGAAGACCAGCATAACTTCGGGCTTTCCTCCCACATTAAGCTGACATGCCGTGATATAACTGGAATACTGTTAAAAGCGGCGTTAAACCCAACTCACTCACTCACTCAATCACTCACTCTGATGCAGGCTGATCCAGTTACCACAGCATAGATTTCCACACGAAACATAGAAACTGATCAAAACTCTTAAATACTGCTAGGTATACTTGGGCATCTGATACAAGAAAAAAATTATTTAGATAAAAAAAGGGAGGGGGTGGGCTTGGGGGACGGGCGGATTGATATGGCTGTCTCAAAATATCGTTTGCGTCTGCTCATTTATGGTAACCGCCAAATAGAGATTTTATGACTGCTTCTTTAATATTGGCTCTCCCTCGATACTTCTTCTTAATGTAATTATTATTCTCAGTTTAAATCTTAATTAAAAACCTGTTTAACTTGGGACCTTCTCGCTTATCAACGGAAAATAGTAACCATGTTTTGGTGTAATAACTTCAGACTTGCTTTTGAATGCGGCCGACATACACAAGCGCCAGACCCGTGGAGATCAGGGGTTGATACATGTCATCGTATCCCAATGGAACCCGTGGATCAATGTTCACGATATCAATCACTGGATTGTCCGGTCCAGACCCGATTACTTACAGACCGCCGTCATTTAGCTGGAATATTGCTGAGTGCGGCGTAAAACAACGAACCAACCAATCTGCAGAGCTGTGCCTAACAAATGCCTCAATTACGGATATATACTCACCTCCGCACTGGTCTGGATGACCAGGAAGACGCACACAAGGGCGACAACTGCGTAGAATCTGAATGGTCCAGACCGCCGTCATTTAGCTGGGATATTGCTTAGTGCGGCGTTAAACAACCAACCAACACAAGCGCGATATAACGAAAGCTTCTGTTTGTTGCCATACTGGAGGCTTTGGTTATGTTGAGGATGAACTACATATTTTCCTCACACGCTTATGCAGAGGCGGATGGGGGGGGGGTGGGGGGGTGGGGGGGGGGGGGGGGGGGGTGGATCCGCCCTTGTATGTGACATTTATTCCCAACCGAGGAGAGAATGTTTCGCTAATGATCTCATCAATCTACCAATGACTGAAATGACCTTTGTAAGACATTATTCACATTATCAAATGTTTGATTAAATTCTTTGGTCCAGTACTAAAGATTAGAAGCAAACCACCTACCCCAGTAACATGAAGCGTACTTCCCCCCAGTCGTTTATTCAGCATGCACATTTAATTTTTTTTTTTAATCTTGTTTGTGTTATGGGCCTCGGGCAAACAGTACTGTGCACACAGTGTTGGTAGAGATATCTAAAATATCTCTTGTAATGCATCTTGATGGTAATTTTATTATGTATTTGGTTGTATTATTATTTACAGATTAAAATAAAAATGCAGCTAAAAGGGTTTGGGTGATCCTTGCACAGTCAGGTTGGTTAGGCTCTTCATCGGCTCAGGGCCCTTGTTCCCTCTACACGCAGCCCAGAGAGCAAATGGAACTTCTCACAGGAAGCGCTGCCTAGTCAAATCCACCCAGAACTGTTCGGAGAATGTGAAGACTCCCCAACACTGCAGCCGTCTGCATTACCCAGATTGTCAGAAGGGCTGTATTCCTGCTAGCAAACCCGGGTACTCTCCCAATGTCTGCCAACGGATTGGGAGGTACCAAACCTAATACAAGCGTGACATTTCGAAAGCGAGGTCTGCATATTTGCCATGTTTTTCTTGTATTTTGTCAATGACATTCGTGTCAAAAAGTGACGGAAAATTGAACAATATAAATGATTTCATTGGACAAGATCAGGTTTGTTGGCATGCATACGTCTGAAGTTGTATACGGGCCTCTTCCAAAGAATTTTGTATTGATCATTTTCGATGACTCCCTCTACATATTCCGGGTCGTACCGTGGATGGACCTCTGTGTCAAAACCACAAGCATGGCGAAGACGGCAATAAAATGATTGAGCTACATCATCATGTCGCTTAAGATACTGTGTTTGAGGCAAAGCTGGGCATCCACTGACAATGTGTTGGGCAGTCTCATTAAAATCATTGCATAATCTACATTTCATATTTACATTTTGAACTATTGTCTGACATGGTTCTTCGTGTGACGGTGTCAATACCCTGTATTTCTTGTTTCGTCCAATCACACACACACACACACACACACACACACACACACACACACACACACACACACATGCACGTGCGCACACACACACACACACACACACACATGCACACGCACACACACACGCACGCACGCACGCACGCACACACACACACGCGCACACACACACACATGCACACACACACACACATGCACACACACACGCACGCACGCACGCACGCACACACACACACACACACACACACACCATCCGCCAATGTTCCGTCACTAAGGGACCGCCACCATGGAGAGCGGAAGGTCCGAGGTTCGATCCCCGGACGTGTCATACCAAAAGACGTTAAAAGATGGTACTTGTTGTTAGCCTGTCACTATAAATTGGCATCAGGTCGGACTAGTACAAGCAGCCACACAAACACACACACGTGCATGCAAGTCGCTTTATAAGTGCAATAATCTTGGTCGCGAAGTTAAACCCCATTTCACCTCACCTCACCTCACCTCACCTCACCTCACCTCACCTCACCCCGAGCTACATGTGTCGTGTGAGAGAAAGAAAGTGTGACAGGGAGAGAGGACAGAAGTAGCGAATGAAAGAAGAAGGAAGTGAGAGAAAAGAGGAGAAATGGGAAAGATGAAGTTATATTTGAAGCGTCAGTGACACATTCGATATTTTGACATGTGTCATATGTTCCGGTGCTTTTTCATGTGAACAACTGAATTGCCGTTGCATGTGTTTGTGACGGTATCACCCGTGGGGCAGGATACGCTAACCATTTTGCGAACATTACTCCTAAACACTGAGGCCAGGCGGAGATATAAAGTGGAGTCAACATGCGTGTTAGAATGTTGTGAATATTTTATGTCCGCTTCAGTTCCGCTGACCTGTTTGGATACGAAAATCACACATAAATTAAATATGTATTTGCTCGTGTTGGTTGTCAGTACTTTATATCCGTAAAAGCATCGGTTGTCCAACCACAATACAACCACTCCCATTCAGGAAACAAGGACGGTGATGGGCCCATACCACCCAAACCTAGCGGTGTAACTCGATGTCCAAGGAAGCGACAAAACAATTCTTAACTGAGGGGCAACATAATAATATAATCTGTGGCTAGGAAATGTGTTCAATGAAGACTGAGGCAGGAATGGAATTTAAACCACATGCCCCCCGCATGATTTGCCGAAAAAAGCAAATTCATTGATTTCTTAAGATATGGTTTCTAAGATGCCCATCATTGTGCGATTTCTTTTTCTATTTGTACATTTTTTAAATCAAATTAAATCAATTTTTTTTTAAATAAATCAATGTAGATGTATTCTTTGAGTGCTAACCAGTACAGGTAATTTATTTCTAAATAATTTTCGTTAAATTAATCTTGTCAGTTGAACAAAGTACATATAATAAAATCAACTGAGAGGAATAGTTTCTATTGCTCCCCGATTTACATCAGTAATCATTCGATCCGTGAAGATCCGGGGTAGACTAGGTCTTCAGCAACCCATGCTTGCCATAAAAGGCGACTATGCTTGTCGTAAGAGGCGACTAACGGGATCGTGTGGTCAGGCTCGCTGACTTGGTTGATGCATGTCATCGTATCCCAATTGCGTTGATCGATGCCCATGATGTCAATCACTGGATTGTCTGGTCCAGACTCGATTATTTACAGACCGCCGTCATATAGCTGGAATATTGCTGCGTGCGGCATTAAACTTCAGTAATTATCATTTTGATTATGGAACAGGGTTTTGTCCCTTTTATTTAGAAGGACCACTTTGGGAACGGTGCTGACAAACCGCAGGCTTTTCTCATATCTTAAGCTGACCAAAAGCTTTTCATAACACGATATAACGAGGTTGCATTTCACTGGTGTCTAAATTTCAATAACACATACAGTACTCGTATAGGGGCGGTCGGGTAGCCTCGTGGTTAAAGCGTTCGCGCGTCACGCCGAGGACCCGGGTTCGATTTCCGACATGGGTTCAATGTGTGAAGCCCATTTCTGGTGTCCCCCGCCGTGGTATTGCTGGAATATTGCTAAAAGCGGCGTAAAACCAAACTCAGTCACTCACTACTCTTGTACCGAACTGAAAGGGATCACTTATTTTATTTCGTTATAACCATAGTTCGTTATAAGAATATTTGCAGCATATATGCAGCACATGGTCAGGACAAAAAAATAAGTTCATTTTATCCGTCAGTTCGTTATAAGCGTGTTCGTTATAAACGTACTTTACTGTACTCAACTATTGACAGAGACACACAAACCATGCAGTATTTAATATTTAATTAAGGCATGTGGATAACTTTCCCGCGTTTGCTGAAAGTATAAAAAAAATAGTTATTAATGAATATAAACAAAAGTATTTTCACAATCATAAGAAAAAGAAATTACGGTCATTATCTTAACTGAGGAAATCTGAAACGTGAACATCAGAGAACAAGCAGTCCTGAATATCTGATGAAACAGATTCTTTTGGGTATAAAGGGCAAAATAGATGTGAGAATTTTATGAATGCATCACTATAAATCCGTGATGACACCAGGTGTTCGCGAAAAGGGTCATGAAGATCTTTCTTTTTTTCACGAAAAGGTATGGCATATATTTAAGAATTGACTTTCACTTTGTGTATGGGGGCGGTCGGGTAGCCTAGTGGTTAAAGCGTTCGCTCGTCGCGCTGAAGACCCGGGTTCGAATCCCGACATGGGTACAATGTGTGAAGCCCATTTCTGGTGTCCCCTGCCGTGATATTGCTGGAATATTGCTAAAAGCGGCGTAAAACCAAAC
Organism: Haliotis rufescens; assembly: GCF_023055435.1. Taxonomy (NCBI): domain Eukaryota; kingdom Metazoa; phylum Mollusca; class Gastropoda; order Lepetellida; family Haliotidae; genus Haliotis; species Haliotis rufescens. The sequence continues at coordinate 267,769 of NW_025963781.1, forward strand.
TCACTCACTCACTCATTGGAGTATGAACCTTCATAAGAGTGAGGGCCAAACTGTATGAACGTCGGAGCTTGCGAAAAAGCCGCATATCGTGTAAACTTCAAATTTAGACATTATTTAATGGTGCCTTTCAATGGTAACTCACTTCGTCAGACAACACGAGGTAGATCTGGTGTCTTATAGTACATTTCAATATTCCTGTTATATTTCTAATATTTTACACGGGAACACAAGAGCGTAAGCATATCTGTATCGCAAGATGTCATTCATAAAATAATGAACGTTCAGACGTATTTTCTCTCAATAAAGTAGTTTTTGAAACCACGTGGGACTACAATGCTTAAGGGAACCGCCAAATTAAGTATACGTTGCCATAGCCATGTTTGTCTACGAAAAACACAGTGACACCTTACACAGCGTGCACGCTTATTGAACACACTAAAATACATGGAATCGTTCACTATATCTACACACCTCAGTTTTATATGAACATAATCACTTTTCTAGACCCGTGTAAATATGTGTAAATTGTAGCTAAATTACACGTACATGTATGTTTTAAATGTTAACAATTGATGGGCGTACACTTACTTTCTTCTGCTGGCTTGGGGTGGGCATTTTCTATCAGTGCAAACACTTCATCTCTTTTCTCTCTAACTTGCTGAAACATTTAGACACACAGAGCTGAGTTACACGTGAGTGAGTGAGTTGGGTTTAGCGTCGCTTTTAACAGAATTACAGTTGTACTACCACGACATGTCAGCTGAATGTGGGAGGAAAGCCCGAAGTGATGCGGGTCTCAGACGTATACCACATCGAGCACGGGTATGCTGCTGACAAACCGAGAAGCATAATCGGGGCGAACCGGGATTCGAACCCACAATCATAGGCTTCTGGCGTGCCCAAGGGACGCGACTTTGCACAGCGAATCGCGGCGTCTGAGACGGCTGGGCCACCCGTGCCTCCGTGGTCTAGTGGTAGAGCGTCTGCCCGCAGAGCGGAAGGTCCGCGGTTCGATCCCCGACCGCGGCATACCAAAAGACGTTAAAAGATGGTACTTGTTGTTACCCTGTCTGGGAAAATAGATATATTAAGTGGTATTGAACATATTTCTTATTTTTTGCACATTCAATAGGTATTAACAGAGACCACTTATTGTTTGTGTATTTTGAGTGTTCATAATATTTATGAATATGTTAACTGCACTGTCATTTCTGATGTAGTTACTAATATACCTTTTTTTATATAGGTATATGCATCACATACAAGTAAAACACGAATCTCGTCTTCTAAGTACATTTTGTCATTTAGCCTACAATGAGGGCATAATCTTATGTTAGTGTATCTTCCTGTTTCTGTCATAAGTCTAAAATTACCACATCTAAATATTGTGAAACAGATTCTCAAATATAAAGGAATAGCAATGCATAAGTATGTTTCCACATGTAAAAATCTCTTATATAACACACAGTTAGCACATTTATGAGAAGAGTATTTTGTAGAATACCAGTTTTGTTTAAAATTATCAAGAAGTCTTATTTTAAATAATCTGATAAAAATGTTAATATTTCCAACATCCTGTCTAAACCATTTAAAACCAAACCCAAAATGAAATAGAATATGTTTGAAGCGTGTAGCCCATGTGACTCTGCCAGCATCATCAAGAGACTTTAACATAAATACCATGGATGAGGTAGTCTATTTCTATCTAGAGGGGGCGGTCGGGTAGCCTAGTGGTTAAAGCGTTCGCTCGTCACGCCGAAGACCCGGGTTCGATTCCCGACATGGGTACAATGTGTGAAGCCCATTTCTGGTGTCCCCCGCCGTGATATTGCTGGAATAAAAAGCGGCGTAAAACTATACTCACTCACTCACTATCTAGAGTGATTAGTCTACACCAGTACTTAACTCCCCGTGACATGTGTGTAAGCTGAAGTGAAGCTCTACCACATTCACCCAGTACCATACTATTGCATGTACTTTTACCAACTTTCAGGAAATATTTGCACATTCTTATCTGAACATTTTCAGTAGTTTTACAATATGTTGTTCCCCAGATTTCTGACCCATAGCACAATATTGGCGTAACTATTGCATCAAAAATCCTGAAAAGATCAGTACAATTAATATCACCTACTCTCTTTTGATACGTTTATAATCATTAGGGCTTTATTTGCTTGTAATGCAAGGCAGGACTGCGCTTTAGTCCAAACTAGTCTGGGTGTAAATACTATACCTAAATATATATACGTACATCGTTTATCGACGTACACTTCCTTTCTTCTGCTGGCTTGGGGTGGGCCTTTTCTAGCAGTGCAGATACTTCGTCATCTCTTTTCTCTCTAACTTGCTGAAACATTTAGACACAAAGAGCTGAGTCACATGTGAGTGAGTGATTTGGGTTTTTAGCGTCGCTTTTAACAGAATTACAGTTGTATCACGGCGTGTCAGCTGAATGTGGGAGAAAAGCCCGAAGTGATGCGGGTCTCAGAGGTTTACCACTTAGGTGAACCCACGAGCACGGGTATGGTGCTGACAAACCTAGAAGCATAATCGGGGCGAACCGGGATTCGAACCCACAATCATAGGGACTCGACTTTGCACAGCGAATGGCGGCGTCTGAGATGGCTGGACCCATTCGTCACAACTCGCCCCTTTCCGTAACCTGCAAGAAGACTCGTCCCCCTATCGATGAATGTTATGTGCGAAAATACGACAAACCAATCGGAATGCGCGTATGTATCAAATCCCTCAGAAATAATTTTTGATTTTACATATGTCTTGCATCTAAAAATCTACCAAAGACAAAATGTGTTCAATCATGCTGTATAATTCCGCACGTCCCTATGTGCTTTAAATTGCATCTGCAATATATATAATATATTGGGGAAAATGTGTGAACGATTACGCAACGAGTTGACAATTGTTTTAGGTATGCCCGTTTGCGCTAAGACGGAACCCGGTCGCAAAAATGGCCACGAGAGGGGCGCGAGTCGCTATTCGGTTTGTCCCGGAATAACACGAGTTGGTCACGAATGGTCCAGTGGATAGACCGCCTGCCTGGAGAGCGGATGGTCAGTTGCAGCGTCATACTAAAAGACGTTATAAGATAAGGATAAGAATTTATGGATGACGGAGATCTGTATCGTCTGTTGTACTAGTTGCTCAGGATAGAGGTTATAATAATTATAATAACTACAGATTTATAAAGCGCTGGTATCCAGTTCGAAGAACTGCTCAAAAGCGCTTCATTTGAGTCTACACAAAAAAAGAGACATTACACAGCTAGGAAAACACAAAGCCTCAATACTCTAAGAAAGATTTGGTGAAAAGATAGGTTTTGAGTCTTGATCGGAACAAAGTAGGACTGTCAATGTTCCTAATATCCAATTATACTGTGTAAAGAGGTTGAGGTTGCTTAGTTCAGTGGTTAGATGTTGCTTCGTGGAACAGATGTTGTGAGCTCGTCTTGCTAGGGTTGAGACAATTCCTTTCTTGACTTGAGGTGGATGGTTGGAGGCATAGTGTATGTATTGATCTGTGTGGGTAGGTTTCCGATAAACAGTGGTCTGGAGTTTGTCGTTATTATCTTTCTGTACGAGTACATCGAGGAAGGGGAGCTGTTGATTGGTTTCTTCCTCCATGGTGAACTGCATTGGTGGGTTTTGGGAATTAAGGTGGTCCAATAGAGTTCTGGGGTCGTTGTTGGGATGTAGGATGCCAAAGGTGTCATCAACTTTGCGGAACCACCAGAGGGGAGTTATTGGGGAAATTTCAAGGGCTTTTTCTTCAAAAAGAGGAAAAGTAGAGAGAGAGAGAGAGAGAGAGAGAGAGAGAGAGAGAGAGAGAGAGAGAGAGCGCTTGGGTGAGTTAACCACTGTTTTGCTTGAAGGAAATATAATATTTTTAGTGAGTGAATATGGCTTAACGTCACTTTTAGCAATATTCCAGCAATATCACGGCGGAGAACACCAGTAATAGGCTTCACAAAAATTACACATCCGGGTAATCGAACCCGTGTCCACGGCGTGACGAGCGAATGCTTTAACCACTGGGCTACGCCACCGCCCCCATGGTTATATTAATTGACGTTGATGGAAGTGATAGTGCATGGTACTGTGTACAACACATAGGGTCATAAATATGTCGGTGATCAAGGGTGATAGTGGGTATCCCATTGGGAGGCCGTGGGTTTCCTATCCCCGGCCGCGTCATACCAAAAGACGTTAAAAGATGGTACTTGTTGTTACCCTGTCTGGCGCTCGGCATTAAGGGGCTAAAACAAGGACTGGTTGGCTCGGAGTCAGTATACTGTGTCTGAGTGGGGTATTCATGTTAAACTGCGGCTTGGTATCTCAGTGAGCTAGCACTATAAATCGGCATCAGTCCGGACTAGTACAAGCAGCCACACACACAAGTACATGCACGTCGCAATATAAGTGCAATAATCTTGGACGCGACGTTAAACCCCCATTTCACCTCACCTTCACCGTGAGTTTGTTGATAGAAGTTATCTGATGTTGTTACTCTGCCTGATGCTCGGAATTAACGAGACTTAACTTGAACACACACGTGCATGCACATCACGATAAAGCGACGTTAAACCTCATTTCACCTCACATCATATTCTTGAAGGATTCATCATGTCGTCGAGCGGTCGGGTAGCCTAGTGGTTAAAGCGTTCGCTCGTCACGCCGAAGACCCGGGTTCGATTCCCGAAACGGGTACAATATGTGAAGCCCATTTCTGATGTCCCCCGCCGTGATATTGCTGGAATATTGCTAAAAGCGGCGTAAAACCATACTCACTCACTCACTCACTCACTTGAAGGATTTATCGTGTTGTGGGGAGGTCGGGTAGCCTAGTGGTTAAAGCGTTCGCTCGTCACGCCGAAGACCCGGGTTCGATTCTCGACATGGGTACAATGTGTGAAGCCCATTTCCGATGTCCCCCGCCGTGATATTGCTTGAATATTGCAAAAAGCGGCGTAAAACCATACTCACTCACTCACTTCATGCTGTAGTGTGTATCCTGAATTGCATGTAAGTGTTGATACTACAACCACTCCATCTAAACTGACGGCCAAAAGAAACGTTACCAACGATATTTCTAGGATCAATTATGACCAACACAATTTGAAGCAGCAATAACAATTGTATTGTAGAAATTCATCATTCAGAACAGTAAAATGCGAATTTACTAATTCAACAACAAAGACCTTGACCTCCAACAGGGACATTTCTTGACAATGGGTCATTCGTCCAGTATTCGATCAACAACATTGGTTACAACTTTAAGGTGACGACGGCCCAGACCGTTCAATACGGGATATGACCTCCATGAGCGGCAATGCATTTTCGAATGCGGCGTCGAACTGAGTAGACAAGCGTCCTCACATCGACTGCAGGTATCCGATTCGATTCCTCACGGAGGGCAACGATCAACGCTTGTCTCGTGAAAGGAAGGATGTTGACGTTTCCGAAGACGACGCCCAGATGGTCCCAGAGATGTTCTACTGGTGACAGATCTGGTGATCGAGCTGGCCACAGCAGGACAGTCACGTTGTTGGCGTTGAGGAAGTCTCTAGTAATACGGGCTTTATGGGGTGTGGCGTTATCTTGTTGGAACAACGTCCGTTGTTGACGTTGGATGAAAGGAAGAACCACTGACCGTAAGATATTGTCAATGTAGCGCTGTGCTGTCAGATTGCCTTCGATGCTGACAAGTTCCGTCTTCTCGTCCCCGCAAATGCTGCCCCAGACCATCAAACTTCCGCCCCCGTAAGGTTCCACACAACAAGGAGCCGTACGTTCACCACGTCGTCGATATACTCGCTTCCGCCCATCAGGTTTGAAGATTTGGAACCTGCTCTCGTCACTAAACAGCACTCGCCGCCATTCCCTTCGTTGCCATCGCTGAGTTTGCCTGCACCACGTCAATCTGGCACGTCGATGTTGACGGGTCAAGGTCATGCCCTTGAAAAGGCGATAAGCCCGGAGACCATAATGTCGTAGTCGTCTGGTCACTGTTTGTCCGCTGACCGGATGTCCTAAGCTGTTGGCAGCTGATGACGTCACAGTAAGAAATCTGTTCCTCAGATGAAGTACCCGTAAAAAGCGGTCATCCTGCGGGGTCGTGACCGTTGGTCTGCCACTCCGTGGTCTGTCTGCGGTTCTGCCAGTCTGTCGGAGACGTGCGACCAGTCTGGTAATGGTCATCTTGGAGCAGTTCATGTTAATGGCAACCTCTCTCTGTGTCGCTACCATCTGCAGCATACCTATGGCTCTCTCCCTCTGGACAGCGGTCAGTCTTGGCATGTTCGTTGGTGTTAATCATCGCAACCAATGATAGGGAACAGATCCGTGCGTAATTTATACCCGGAAATTGCAAGATAATTTGGGAAAGAATGTTTTAAAAAATGCTGAAAAACACCAATATCTCCCAAAATCCGCAAAGCACGTGCAAAGAACGACAGAGAACATGAAGGCTGTATTTGTGAGATGTGTTCTTTACTGTTTTTGAACAGGTTGGCATCTTTTTTTTAAAGTGGCAAATCGGTTAATGTTGGTAACGTTTCTTTTGGCCCTCAGTTTATCTGCCGCGAACATGGTCAACATCTGGGGTCGAAATACTAACCTGTGTTAGTCTCTGGTTGTTCACTCGGGGTTCACTTGGTCGTGCACTTGTTTCAATGACCAGGAGAAGACAGGCAAGGGACACAACTGCGTAGAGTCGGATCACCGACATCGTGACTGCAGATCAATAGTTATGGTAAAGTACAATAACATAGTCAGTGAATCAAATAAAATTGTTATAAAATTTGATATAGATGTGATATGAGTCATGAAATAAAATTTTGAATAGAATTAATAAAATATATTACAAACACAAGTCCAGATATATAATGAACACGTTTTAATAACAAGATAGTATGATAATGGTATTGAATTGCGTACTTCAGTTCGGACTTGCTGACCGGTATTTCCATTGTTATGTGCTCACGGGGATCAGCTGATAATGTTTTTTGAGATGGGGAAAAACATCTGTCGGTGAAAAACCTAAGCTTATTAAAAAATTGATTTATATATCTGGACTTGTATTTGTCATATATTTTATTAATTTTATTCAAAATTTCATTTAATATTGTTTCATTAAGTTATGTGAAATTGTGTGTGAAGAGATACAGCAACCACGGTCAGATTGCCGCTTTTGACGCATTGAAACGAACTTTAGTTGCTGGAGAATGGATACATATATTAAAAATGCCATACTTTGACTCGTTAAAAGTCATAACATAACGTTATCGCAATCGAAATACATGTAGCACGGGAAGTCCCTAGGGTGACTGGTCAAATTGTTCCATACGTAAAATTATCCTGCAACAGCAATCACCAGTATGCTACACTTGTGGTTCTTATAATTCTAAATATATATATAGTAAAAGCTGCAACTAAGGTAACACGATATTGGAATATATTATTCCTGATAAAACAATAATTTCAGATACAATTTCTTCGACCATTGCATCAGAGTTCTTTGAAGTTGTATCACTGGTGGAGTACATTAATAAGTTTCTGGTGTTTGAACTTTGAATAGTTTTTAAGGAAAGTTAAAGAAAGTTCCACTTTGAAGCTGAACAACTTCAGTAGTCTTGTTATTATAAAATAATTTTGACTGTTCCAAAATCATGAAAGGTTCAATCTTTACATGCTTTAAGTCTTGTTTTTGTTATCATTGCGTATCGAGATACGTATCGTATCGTGACCACAATATCGAGATGCGTATCGTATCGTGACCCTCCTGTATCTTTGCAGCCCTAATCATAAGTATGTAGTTCTTGTAGTAGCGTACAATCAGCCTGATATCTTGCCATATAACTATACCTATACCCATATTAACCACATCGCGGAGTATCATAAGTATGTAGCTCTTGTAGTACCCTACAATCAGCCTGATATCTTACCATATAACTATACCTATACCTATATTAACTACATCGCGGAGTATCATTCATAAGTATGTAGCTCTTGTAGTACCGTACAATCAGCCTGATATCTTACCATATAACTATACCTATACCCATATTAACCACATCGCGGAGTATCATAAGTATGTAGCTCTTGTAGTACCCTACAATCAGCCTGATATCTTACCATATAACTATACCTATACCTATATTAACTACATCGCGGAGTATCATTCATAAGTATGTAGCTCTTGTAGTACCGTACAATCAGCCTGATATCTTACCATATAACTATACCTATACCCATATTAACCACATCGCGGAGTATCATAAGTATGTAGCTCTTGTAGTACCCTACAATCAGCCTGATATCTTACCATATAACTATACCTATACCTATATTAACTACATCGCGGAGTATCATTCATAAGTATGTAGCTCTTGTAGTAGCGTACAATCAGCCTGATATCTTGCCATATAACTATACCTATACCCATATTAACTACATCGCGGAGTATCATTCATAAGTATGTAGCTCTTGTAGTACCGTACAATCAGCCTGATATCTTACCATATAACTATACCTATACCCATATTAACCACATCGCGGAGTATCATAAGTATGTAGCTCTTGTAGTACCCTACAATCAGCCTGATATCTTACCATATAACTATACCTATACCTATATTAACTACATCGCGGAGTATCATTCATAAGTATGTAGCTCTTGTAGTAGCGTACAATCAGCCTGATATCTTACCATATAACTATACCTATACCTATATTAACTACATCGCGGAGTATCATTCATAAGTATGTAGCTCTTGTAGTAGCGTACAATCAGCCTGATATCTTACCATATAACTATACCTATACCCATATTAACCACATCGCGGAGTATCATAAGTATGTAGCTCTTGTAGTACCCTACAATCAGCCTGATATCTTACCATATAACTATACCTATACCTATATTAACTACATCGCGGAGTATCATTCATAAGTATGTAGCTCTTGTAGTAGCGTACAATCAGCCTGATATCTTACCATATAACTATACCTATACCCATATTAACCACATCGCGGAGTATTATAAGTATGTAGCTCTTGTAGTACCGTACAATCAGCCTGATATCTTACCATATAACTATACCTATACCCATATTAACTACATCGCGGAGTATCATTCATAAGTATGTAGCTCTTGTAGTACCGTACAATCAGCCTGATATCTTGCCATATAACTATACCTATACCCATATTAACCACATCGCGGAGTATCATAAGTATGTAGCTCTTGTAGTACCGTACAATCAGCCTGATATCTTACCATATAACTATACCTATACCCATATTAACTACATCGCGGAGTATCATTCATAAGTATGTAGCTCTTGTAGTACCGTACAATCAGCCTGATATCTTACCATATAACTATACCTATACCCATATTAACCACATCGCGGAGTATTATAAGTATGTTGCTCTTGTAGTACCGTACAATCAGCCTGATATCATACCATATAACTATACCTATACCCATATTAACTACATCGCGGAGTATCATTCATAAGTATGTAGCTCTTGTAGTACCGTACAATCAGCCTGATATCTTACCATATAACTATACCTATACCCATATTAACTACATCGCGGAGTAGTACCGTACAATCAGCCTGATATCTTGCCATATAACTATACCTATACCCATATTAACTACATCGCGGAGTATCATTCATAAGTATGTAGCTCTTGTAGTACCGTACAATCAGCCTGATATCTTACCATATAACTATACCTATACCCATATTAACTACATCGCGGAGTAGTACCGTACAATCAGCCTGATATCTTGCCATATAACTATACCTTTACCCATATTAACTACATCGCGGAGTTGTACCGTGCAATCTGCTCAATATCTCGCCGGACAGTAACCATAATATTAAAAACATCATCAAAACGTTACTAGTTTGTAAAAAATCGCCGGAGCACTCCATACTTAAGATCCAAAACACCCCTATGATACCCGTCTCAAAAACCTTGCCATCGAATAACTATTTTTTATTTGTTTAATTTTTAGCCACCATCTAACATGGGTATACTCTTGCTGTTTTCCGGCAGTCTATCTAGACCTAACGGTATACAAACTTTGTACGTGAAATAGTACTGATAATAAAATTTCAAAAAGGGTGAGTGTACTTGAGTGAGTGAGTGAGTGAGATGGGTTTAACGTCGCTTTTAACAGTCTTCCAGTTATATCGCGGCGTGTCAGCTTAATGTGGGAGAAAAACCCGAAGTGATGCAGGTCTCAGACAGTTTACCATTTCGATGAAACCCACGAGCACGGGTATGGTGCTGACAAAGCTAGAAACATAATCGGGGCGAACCGGGATTCGAACCCACAATCATCGGCTTCTGGCGTGTCCAAGGGACGCGACTCTGCACAGCGTATCGCGGCGCCTAAGACGACTGAGCCACCAGTGCCCTCCTTCAAAAAGAAGTGTGCAATCAGTATATACCTACCTGTTCTGCAGAACATTGAGGACTGTCCCTTGGGAGATGGGCTTAATATATATATAGAGACCTATCACTGACGTCGGCGTCGTGACTCATCAGAAGAGGTGACAGGTGTTGACGTGGATTCAACTCATGCTTGTGTTTTGTATCGAAGTATCATATATGTATGGATAAATGATATTTTACATTGATTCAGCATCCCAGACTGTACCTGAATGAGTGAGTAGGTTTAACACCGCTTTTAACAGTATTGCAGTTATATCGCGGCGTGTCAGCTTGATGTAGGAGGAAAGCCCGAAGTGATGCAGGTCTCAGACGTTTACCACTTCGGTGAAACCCACGAGCGCGGGTATGGTGCTGACAAACCTAGAAACAAAATCGGGGCGAACCGGGATTCGAACCCACAATCATAGGTTTCTGGTGTGTCCAAGGGACGCAACTCTGCACAGCGAATCGCGGTGGTCAGGCTCGCTGACTTGGTTGATATTAATCACTGGATTGTCTGGTCCAGACTCGATTATTTACAGACGTAAAACAACAAACCAACCAACCAACCATGAACACGGTTATGGTGCTGACAAATTTAGAAACATACTCTGTGCGAACCGGGATTCGAACCCACTCTGGTTTTTTCGATTAATCAATACAATACATTAACATCTTTGCTTATTCTGGTATGGTCACCAAAAAATTTGTTTTTTAACGATGTCAAGAGATTTCACACTTTACTGAGGGATCGCCACTTTGGGTTTCAGACAAAACAAAACGTTGATCCTGAACGTGTGGTTTAAGTACACATATTTTGAAAATATACAGGTTTTTTTTCATTATATGCAAACACATGAACAGCTTATATTAAGATCGGTAAGCAATACAAAGTGTTATGTTAAACCATGTGCATGTATGACACAACCACTGGCTAGTGGTACAGAATAACACAATGACCTTAAACTGACCTCAGCAATACATCGGCCTGTGTTGAGCTCTGAGCATGTATGACACAACCACTGGCTTCTATTACAGGATAACACAATGGCCTAAAACTGACCTCAGCAATCCATCGGGCTGTGTTAAACTCTGTGCATGTATGACACAACCATTTGCTAGTGATACAGGATAACACAATGGCCTTAAGCTGACCTCAGCAACACATCGGGCTTGTTTGAGCTCTGTCCATGTATGACACAACAACTGGCTCTGGTAACAGGATAACACAATGACCTTGAACTGACCTCAGCAACACATCGGGCTGTGTTGAGCTCTGTGCATGTATGAGACAACCACTGGCTCTGGTAACAGGATAACACAATGACCTTAAACTGACCTCAGCAACACATCGGGCTGTGTTGAGCTCTGTGCATATATGACACAACCACTGGCTAGTTTTACAGGATAACACAATGACCTTAAACTGACCTCAGCAACACATCGGGCTGTGTTAAGATCTGTGCATGTATGACAAAACCACTGGCTAGAGTTACAGGATAACACAATGGCCTAAAACTGACCTCAGCAACACATCGGGCTGTGTTGAGCTCTGTGCATGTATGACACAACCACTGGCTAGCGTTACAGGATAACACAATGACCTTAAACTGACATCAGCAACACATCGGGCTGTGTTGAGCTCTGTGCATGTATGACACAACCACTGGCTAGTTTTACAGGATAACACAATGACCTTAAGCTGACCTCAGCAACACATCGGGCTTGTTTGACCTCTGTGCATGTATGACACAACCACTGGCTCTGGTAACAGGATAACACAATGACCTTGAACTGACCTCAGCAACACATCGGGCTGTGTTGAGCTCTGTGGATGTATGACACAACCACTGGCTCTGGTAACAGGATAACACAATGACCTTGAACTGACCTCAGCAACACATCGGGTTGTGTTGAGCTCTGTCCATGTATGACACAACCACTAGCTTCTGTTACAGGATAACACAATGGCCTAAAACTGACCTCAGCAATCCATCGAGCTGTGTTAAGCTCTGTGCAGGAATGCCACAACCACTGGCTAGCGTTACAGGATAACACAATGGCCTAAATCTGACGTCAGCAATCCATCGGGCTGTGTTGAGCTCTGTGCATATATGACACAACCACTGGCTAGTTTTACAGGATAACACAATGACCTTAAACTGACCTCAGCAACACATCGGGCTGTGTTGAGATCTGTGCATGTATGACACAACCACTGGCTAGCGTTACAGGATAACACAATGGCCATAAAACTGACCTCAGCAACACATCGGGCTGTGTTGAGCTCTGTGCATGTATGACACAACCACTGGCTAGCGTTACAGGATAACACAATGACCTTAAACTGACCTCAGCAACACATCGGGCTGTGTTGAGCTCTGTGCATATATGACACAACCACTGGCTAGTTTTACAGGATAACACAATGACCTTAAACTGACCTCAGCAACACATCGGGCTGTGTTGAGCTCTGTGCATGTATGACACAACCACTGGCTAGCGTTACAAGATAACACAATGGCCATAAAACTGACCTCAGCAACACATCGGGTTGTGTTGAGCTCTGTGCATGTATGACACAACCACTGGCTAGCGTTACAGGATAACACAATGACCTTAAGCTGACCTCAGCAACACATCGGGCTTGTTTGACTTCTGTGCATGTATGACACAACCACTGGCTCTGGTAACAGGATAACACAATGACCTTGAACTGACCTCAGCAACACATCGGGCTGTGTTGAGCTCTGTGCATGTATGACACAACCACTGGCTCTGGTAACTGGATAACACAATGGCCTTAAGCTGACCTCAGCAACACATCGGGCTTGTTTGAGCTCTGCCCATGTATGACACAACCACTGGCTCTGGTAACAGGATAACACAATGACCTTGAACTGACCTCAGCAACACATCGGGCTGTGTTGAGCTCTGTGCATGTATGACACAACCACTGGCTCTGGTAACTGGATAACACAATGGCCTTAAGCTGACCTCAGCAACACATCGGGCTTGTTTGAGCTCTGTCCATGTATGACACAACCACTGGCTCTGGTAACAGGATAACACAATGACCTTGAACTGACCTCAGCAACACATCGGGCTGTGTTGAGCTCTGTGCATGTATGACACAACCACTGGCTAGTGTTACAGGATAACACAATGACCTTAAACTGACCTCAGCAACACATCGGGCTGTGTTGAGATCTGTGCATATATGACAAAACCACTGGCTAGCGTTACAGGATAACCCCATAACCTTAAGCTGACCTCAGCAACACATCGGGCTGTGTTGAGCTCTGTGCATGTATGACACAACCACTGGCTCTGGTAACAGGATAACACAATGACCTTAAACTGACCTCATCAACACATCGGGCTGTGTTGAGCTCTGTGCATGTATGACACAACCACTGGCTAGTGTTACAGGATAACACAATGACCTTAAACTGACCTCAGCAACACATCGGGTTGTGTTGAGCTCTGTCCATGTATGACAAAACCACTAGCTTCTGTTACAGGATAACACAATGGCATAAAACAGACCTCAGCAATCCATCGGGCTGTGTTAAGCTCTGTGCAGGAATGCCACAACCACTGGCTAGCGTTACAGGATAACACAATGGCCTAAATCTGACGTCAGCAATCCATCGGGCTGTGTTGAGCTCTGTGCATGTATGACACAACCACTTGCTAGTCAAACAGGATAACACAATGGCCTTAAACTGACCTAAGCAACCCATCGGGGTGTGTTGAGCTCTGTGCAGGTATGAAACGACCACTGGCTAGCGTTACAGGATAACACAATGACATTAAACTAACCTCAGCAACACATCGGGCTGTGTTGAGCTCTGTGCAGGTATGACACAACCACTGGCTAGCGTTACAGGATAACAAAATGACCTTAAGCTGACCTCAGCAACACATCGGGCTTGTTGAGCTCTGTGCAGGTATGACACAACCACTGGCTAGCGTTACAGGATAACACAATGACCTTATACTGACCTCAGCAACACATCGGGCTTGTTTGAGCTCTGTGCATGTATGACACAACCACTGGCTCTGGTAACAGGATAACACAATGGCCATAAAACTGACCTCAGCAACACATCGGGCTGTCTTGGGCTCTGTGCATGTATGACACAACCGCTGGCTCTGGTAACAGGATAACACAATGACCTTGAACTGACCTCAGCAACACATCGGGCTGTGTTGAGCTCTGTGCAGGTATGACTCAACCACTGGCTAGAGTTACAGGATAACACAATGGCCTAAAACTGACCTCAGCAACACATCGGGCTGTGTTGAGATCTGTGCATGTATGACACAACCACTGGCTAGCGTAACAGGATAACACAATGACCTTGAACTGACCTCAGCAACACATCGGGCTGTCTTGGGCTCTGTGCATGTATGACACAACCACTGGCTCTGGTAACAGGATAACACAATGACCTTAAACTGACCTCAGCAACACATCGGGCTGTGTTGAGCTCTGTGCAGGTATGACTCAACCACTGGCTAGAGTTACAGGATAACACAATGGCCTAAAACTGACCTCAGCAACACATCGGGCTGTGTTGAGATCTGTGCATGTATGACACAACCACTGGCTAGCGTTACAGGATAACACAATGACCTTAAACTGACCTCAGCAACACATCGGGCTGTGTTGAGATATGTGCATGTATGACACAACAACTGGCTCTGGTAACAGGATAACACAATGACCTTGAACTGACCTCAGCAACCCATCGGGCTGTGTTGAGCTCTGTGCATGTATGACACAACCACTGGCTAGTGTTACAGGATAACACAATGACCTTAAACTGACCTCAGCAACACATTGGGCTTGTTGAGTTCTGTGCAGGTATGACACAACCACTGGCTAGCGTTACAGGATAACACAATGACCTTAAACTGACCTCAGCAACACATCGGGTTGTGTTGAGCTCTGTCCATGTATGACACAACCACTGGCTTCTGTTACAGGATAACACAATGGCATAAAACTGACCTCAGCAATCCATCGGGCTGTGTTAAGCTCTGTGCAGGTATGCCACAACCACTGGCTAGAGTTACATGATAACACAATGGCCTAAATCTGACGTCAGCAATCCATCGGGCTGTGTTGATCTCTGTGCATGTATGACACAACCGCTGGCTCTGGTAACAGGATAACACAATGACCTTATACTGACCTCAGCAACACATCGGGCTGTCTTGGGCTCTGTGCATGTATGGACACAACCGCTGGCTCTGGTAACAGGATAACACAATGACCTTGAACTGACCTCAGCAACACATCGGGCTGTGTTACGCTCTGTGCATGTATGAAACAACCACTGGCTAGTGTGTCCTATTTACCCCGTACCTATTGTGTCATATATACCCGGCACCTATTGTGTCATATATACCCGGTACCTATTGTGTCATATATACCCGGTACCTATTGTGTCATACATACCCGGCACCTATTGTGTCATATATACCCGGTACCTATTGTGTCATACATACCCGGTACCTATTGTGTCATACATACCCGGTACCTATTGTGTCATACATACCCGGTACCTATTGTGTCATACATACCCGGTACCTACTGTGTTATACATACCCGGTACCTATTGTGTCATACATACCCGGTATCTATTGGGTCATACATACCCGGTACCTATTGTGTCATACATACCCGGTACCTACTGTGTCATACATACCCGGTACCTATTGTGTCATACATACCCGGTACCTACTGTGTCATATATACCCGGTACCTACTGTGTTACGTTGGGGGTTTCAGATAAGTATGTAGTCAGCACCAAGCTGCCGTCACCATATTACTTCTCGAATGTCCAATACACACAACAGTCTCGCTGTCATATATACCAAGCTGGCAATAACAATATATTTATCCAAAATGTATCTACCTTATTAACTTTAAAACTGTTCAGAGTCAATGCTTCTGGCATTGTTATATTGCATCTTGAATAAACTGATCTACTCTGCTGCTGTAGTTGCAGTGCCAGATGTGTAAGGTGAGCTTTTGAGTGAGCTTGCTTTGTTTTTGGTTTATTTCCTAATTTCCAAATTAAGTGAGTACAGTTTTACGCCGTCGTTTGCAATATTGCAGCAATGTTCTAAAGGCAAGTTTTCCTCCCAAATAAAAAGAACTTTATTGTCAGTTAAAAACAACTCGAATAGTCATATTTTACGACATAACCGTAAACGACATAACCATCGTAGGTACGAAAACGTGTTGTTGTTTTTTAACGATGCTCTCAACAATAGTCCTGCTATATAACGTCAGTCACTAGACAATCCGGTGATTGACATATGAAATGCATTAACTCAGTTAGCAGCCAATTTACACCTGTCAGAGGGGTACACAAAGTATGTGATCTAGACTACCAGTTGTCGGATTTTCATTTTTGTGGAAGCCTCGGTAGCCGAGTGGGTTAAGATCGCTGAGTTTGTTAGCTGGCGATTATGGGCCTCACTCTGGCAGTATGGGATTCAAGCCAAAACAGTACGAGTGAGTGAGTATGGGTTTACGCCACTTTTAGCAATTTTCCAGCAATATTACTGCGGGGAACACCAGAAATGGGCTTCACACATTGTATCCATGTGGGGAATCGAACCCGGGTCTTCGGCGTGACGAGCGAACGCTCTAACCACCAGACTACTCCACCGCCCCCAAAACTGTACAAGAATCTGTACTAAGAAAGTGTTATCCCTGACATAAAATTTGTTAATAAAATAAGTTGTTTACATCATACAATGCAATTTTGAAAAACACATTATTTAGATGCTAGTGATTAAATGGGGTATCTTCTCCGTGTTCCAGATACCGGACAGCACTCTACTGGTGGTGGACAACACAAATCCCCGCATCCTGGACAAATGTAGAAGGGAGATAACTCTGCGTCTACTCCGACTGCTGACAGTTATTGTTGGGATTCTTATAGTGTTGTTTCTGTTGGACATCCTGCTGACGCTGAAGTACGCCTTGGGTGTATTCGCCATGGAAGTAGACAACAGTCCTGCTCTCCAAGATGGCCGACCACCGTTAATGTTTCCCACCTTGAGGATAGTCAGAGCTTATATCTGGAAAAGTTATAATTCCCCTGGTTGACATGTGAAACCTGGAACATAACTCATTTCCACACCCGTGAATCAAGGCTGGGTGACAGGTGAAACATGGAATATATAACTCATTTCAACACACACATAACAGGTGTGTGTGTGTGTGTTTGTTGAAACATGGAATATTTAACACATTTCCACACCCGTGAATCACGTCTGCGTGACAGGTGAAACATGGAATATATAACTCATTTCAACACACACATAACAGGTGTGTGTGTGTGTGTGTGTTTGTTGAAACATAGAATATATAACTCATTTCAACACACACATAACAGATGTATGTGTGTGTGTTTGTTGAAACATGGAATATATAACTCATTTCAACACACACATAACAGGTGTGTGTGTGTGTGTTTGTTGAAACATGGAATATATAACTCATTTCAACACACACATAACAGATATGTGTGTGTGTGTTTGTTGAAACATGGAATATATAACTCATTTCAACACACACATAACAGGTGTGTGTGTGTGTGTTTGTTGAAACATGGAATATATAACTCATTTCAACACACACATAACAGATGTGTGTGTGTGTGTTTGTTGAAACATGGAATATATAACTCATTTCAACACACACATAACAGGTGTGTGTGTGTGTTTGTTGAAACATGGAATATATAACTCATTTCAACACACACATAACAGGTGTGTGTGTGTGTGTTTGTTGAAACATGGAATATATAACTCATTTCAACACACACATAACAGGTGTGTGTGTGTGTGTTTGTTGAAACATGGAATATATAACTCATTTCAACACACACATAACAGATGTGTGTGTGTGTGTTTGTTGAAACATGGAATATATAACTCATTTCAACACACACATAACAGGTGTGTGTGTGTGTGTATGTTTGTTGAAACATGGAATATATAACTCATTTCAACACACACATAACAGGTGTGTGTGTGTGTGTATGTTTGTTGAAACATGGAATATATAACTCATTTCAACACACACATAACAGGTGTGTGTGTGTGTGTATGTTTGTTGAAACATGGAATATATAACTCATTTCAACACACACATAACAGATGTGTATGTGTGTGTTTGTTGAAACATGGAATATATAACTCATTTCAACAAACACATAACAGGTGTGTGTGTGTGTGTGTTTGTTGAAACATGGAATATATAACTCATTTCAACACACACATAACAGGTTTGTGTGTGTGTGTTTGTTGACACATGGAATATATAACTCATTTCAACACACACATAACAGGTGTGTGTGTGTGTGTTTGTTGAAAAATGGAATATATAACACATTTCAACACACACATAACAGGTGTGTGTGTGTGTTTGTTGAAACATGGAATATATAACTCATTTCAACACACACATAACAGGTGTGTGTGTGTGTGTTTGTTGAAACATGGAATATATAACACATTTCCACACACACATAACATGTGTGTGTGTGTGTGTTTGTTGAAACATGGAATATATAACTTATTTCAACACACACATAGCAGGTGTGTGTGTGTGTGTTTGTTGAAACATGGAATATATAACACATTTCCACACACACATAACAGGTGTGTGTGTGTGTGTTTGTTGAAACATGGAATATATAACTTATTTCAACACACACATAACAGGTGTGTGTGCGTATGTTTGTTGAAACATGGAATATATAACTCATTTCCACACACGTGAATCACGTCCGCGTGACAGGTGAAACATGGAATATATAACTCATTTCCATACACGTGGAGCACGTGTGCGTGACAGGTGAATCATATACCTTATTTCCACACAAGCGGATCACGTCTGGGTGGCAAGTGAAACACGGACATATGCAGAATGGGGCAAATGTTATTTTTTCAGACATACGTGAAACACTTCTGTGCGACATGTTAAAAGGGGAATTATTACTTGTTCTCACATTACCGTCAAGCAAGCCTCGATAACCTGAGGAAGTGGTGCAACATATTTCTGTTTTCACAGATTACTATGACTGAAGCTTCAATGACATGCGTGTAGTCACTTGAGATGAAGCGGGTCCACTCCAGAATTGTGTTGCTACATGTGTGGAGTTTATCGTTGAGAGTCGGAGAATTAACAAGGACTTACAGAAGTGTACTTACACTGTCACGAAGACATGATTCAACACAGTCATATTCACAAATCGGTTTTAAGCCTGCGTTTTAACATTTCAGTTACAGATACACGTGTGTTCATGATTCCTGCACACGTAGTGTTGACACGGTGTGATGTGCAGGGTGCACTGAGGATGCTGCTGCTGCTGATGTATATTTTGGTTTACATTTGAACCGCTGGTTGAAGGTTTGGAAGAGAGTTGAGCGTTGAGAGTCGTCAGCGTGTGCATACTTATACTGTAATCTACTGCTCCGACAGAACACATGACCTAGTAAGCAGCAGAGAATTAACAAGGACATATATAAGTGTACCTACACAGTCACGCAGACATGATTCAACATATGTACAGTCACATTCACAAATGGGAATGATTGGGTACATCGCTTTTAAGCCTGCGTTTTCATATTTCAGTTACAGATACACGTGTGTTCATGATTCCTGCACACGTAGTGTTGACACGGTGTGAGGTGCAGGGTGTACTGAGGATGCTGCTGCTGCTGATGTATATTTTGGTTTACATTTGGACCGCTGGTTGAAGGTTTGGAATGAAGATTCAGTGTACCCACTATTTAGCCCCGCGCGACATGCTATTTTACAGAAGCTGTTCAATGCGATACGCTGTGGGTTCCAGCGTGGGTTCCAGACTCGGGACCCGTGAAGGTTCCGGGGTAGAATAGGTCTTCAGCAACCCATGCTTGCCGTAAAAGGTGACTATTCTTGTCGTAAAAGGCGACTAACGGGATCGGGTGGTCAGGCTCGCTGACGTGGTTGATGCCTGTCATCGATCCCAATTGCGTGGATCGATGCTCATGACATTAATCAGTGGATTGTCTGGTCAAGATTCGATTATTTACAGACCGCCGTCGTTAACGGGAATATTGCTGAGTGCGGCGTAAAACAACAAACCAACCAACCAGCCAATCCAGACTCAGCACTACATGAAGCGTCATAAAATATCACCTGGTATAGCGGCGTGTGATGTTCCTTTTGTGTTCGGACCCCCCCCCCCCCCCCCCCCTCCCCATCCACACCCAAAGCCTAACCCAGCCACACCCCTTCCACCCCCCTCCCTACCCTTCCCCAACCCACATCCTCCAAAAACCGCACACAACCAATCACCTTAAACATACATGCTCAATACGTTTGTCAAATGTTTCATGATGTTATATTTTATTTTTGTTAAAAAATATTTGTTCAGATAAATTGTATTTTGCATATTTTGCGGGATGATTGTCAACCACTGAATATATTTGTGACTCAATACCTGGTAAATAAAATGAATTCCTTGGATATGTGTCATGGTTGTCCAATGGTTGTCCAAAAACAGTGGGCAAAAGAAAGTTTACCGAGTTTGTTCTTTCGTGTAACTGAACATTGAAAGAACGGTTGTTCACGTTGGCTGTCTCCATTTAACCATCACTCATTCCTGCGACAGTAAAAATCTGTGGTTGGATTTTTTTGTTTGTAAACATATATTGGTTCCATGAAGACGGGTAAACAATGACTTTGATCCCACATGACTCCTACCATGTTTGAAGTTTTGTAAATTTGTGCCGAAAAGAGCAAATTTATTTGTTTGATAGGCATTACTCAGAAGTTGATAACATTACAGTATTAAAGAAGTTTTTATCCATAACCTGTGTCTACTTTGTCAGCATATTTATTGATTTTAAAGATAACATGTCAAACATACCCATCAACAGGTGTGTGTTAGGCGACTTTATTTTATAATGTTCAAAAGTTTTAAAAATTATGTTTTATAAAATATAACAACATAGAGGTTTCGTTTGAGTGCTGACTTAGCGAATGTACCGTTCATGTTTTGGATATAATATCGCTAACTCGCGATATTTTCGAATGAAAATCAAACACATGATAAAATCAACTGAGATGTATAGTTTCTTTACCCCCTCAGTATAGATATAAATGGACCACGTGTATATGTATCTTTCTATGGCTCTGTGTTTGAAGGTGCGTTTGTGAGAGCTCTAGGTTTGTTCGTGTGTTTTCGTGAGTCATGTCAGTTTGTACATGTTTACACGTGTGTTTATTAACAAGTTCACAGCCTTGCACGTGTATTACTGTGTGATGTCAGTTTGCGCATGTGTATGTGAAGTGAGTTTGTACTCGTATTTATGTGTTTACGTTTGCTCCAAAATGCATTTTTCGCGTTTGCACGTATGTTAGTACACGTTTATTCGTGGGGTTTATAAGTGTGTTTAGAGGTGTATGTTTACATGTGTGTTAGTGTATGTTTACATGTGTGTTTGTAAGTATATGTTCACATGTGTGTTTGTAATCGTATGTTTACGTGTTTACATGTGTTTTAGTAAGTGTATGTTTACACGTTTACGTGGGTGTTTGTAAGTGTATGTTTACACGTTTACGTGGGTGTTTGTAAGTGTATGTTTACATGTTTACATGTGTGTTTGTTAGTGTGAATAGATGTATTGTTTGTTTGTTGTTTAACGCCGCACTCAGCAGTATTCAAGCAATATGACGGCGGTCTGTAAATAATCGATCTGGCCTAGACAATCCAGTGATTGATATCATGAGCATCGATCCACACAATTGGGATCGATGACATGCATCAACCAAGTCAGCGAGCCTGACCACCCGATCTCAATAGTCGCCTTTTACGGCAAGCATGGGTTGCTGAAGACCTAATCTACCCCTGATCTACATCTGTTGTCAATTAGTGATGATATCAAGCGTTGCCCTACTTGTGTCAACCGCAACAAACACATGCAAAGGCAAGTCGTGTGTTTACCTGAAAATAAAATACCGGAACATATGGTACAACTCAAATAATGGAATTGTATCCGCAACAATTAGTCACTTTTGCCGAAACTTTGGAAATGTCCCATAGATGTCCACAATAAAACGTTTGAAAGTTTTACTGATCCCTTAGATACTGTAACCCTGATCAAGCAGCTTTTGAGCAAGAGTATGAAGGAATAATTCTTGCCATTCAGCCTTGTGGATATTGTATTGTCACTCTGCTTTTTAATGCATTGATCTATAAATGAATCAGATGAGGCGATTTCAATGGTATCTTTTATTTCTTGCTCAGGTGGGTAATTCATTAACCTTCAATATGCCTATGCTTAAGTTAAACTTCTTTCCATGGTTGTGATTTTGCTATCAGAGCAGAAATTCTGAGTCGTATGCATAAAGAAACAGATCAGCCAGGAGGGTAGCACAATCGGTGACTGAGAGGATTTCACTGAGGGTTTGCCTTGGTGAGGTGAAATGGGGTTTAACGTCGCGTCCAAGATTATCGCACTTATATAGCGACGTGCATGCACGTGTATGTGTGTGTGTGACTGCTTGTACTTGTCCGGACTGATGCCGATTTATAGTGCTAGCTCACTGAGATACCATGCCGCAGTTTAACATGAATACCCCACTCAGACACAGTATACTGACTCCGAGCCGACCAGTCCTTGTTTTAGCCCCTTAATGCCGAGCGCCAGACAGGGTAACAACAAGTACAATCTTTTAACGTCTTTTTGTATGACGCGGCCCGGGATCGAACCCCGGACCTTCCGCTCTCCGGGCGGACGCTCTACCACAGGACCACGGAGGCGGTCCGCTAGGTTTGGGTGGTATGGGCCCATCACCGTCCTTGTTTCCTGAATGGGAGTGGTTGTATTGTGGTTGGACAACCGATGCTTTTACGGATATAAAGTACTGACAACCAACACGTGCAAGTACATATTTAATTTATGTGTGATTTTCGTATCCAAACAGGCCAGCGGAACTGAAGCGGACATAAAATATTCACAAAATTCAAACACGCATGTTGACTCCACTTTATATCTCCGCCTGGCCTCAGTGTTAGGTGAGGTGAGGTGAGGTGAGGTGAGGTAAAATGGGGTTTAACTTCGCGTCCAAGATTATTGCACTTTTATAGCGACGTGTATGCACGTGTGTGTGTGTGTGTGTGTGCGTGCGTGCGTGCGCGCGCGTGTGTGTGTGTGTGTGTGTGTGTTTGTGTGTGTGTGTGTGTCTGCTTGCACTAGTCCGGACTGATGCCAATTTATAGTGCTAGCTCACTGAGATACCATGCCGAGGTGAGGTGAGGTTTAACGTCGCGACCAGGATTATTGCGCTTATAAAGATACCATGCTGCAGTTTAACATGAATACCCCACTCAGACACAGTATACTGACTCCTTGTTTTAGCCCCTTAATGCCGAGCGCCAGACAGGGTAACAACAAGTACCATCTTTTAATGTCTTTTGGTATGACGCGTCCGGGGATCGAACCTCGGACCTTCGGCTCTCCACGGAGGCGGTCCCTCAGTGACAGAACATTGGCGGATGGTGTGTGGGTATGCGTGCGTGCGTGTGTGCATGTTTGTGTGTGTGTGTGTGTGAGATTGATTGGACGAAACAAGAAATACAGGGTATTGACACCCCCACACGAAGAATCATGTCAGACAATAGTTCAAAATGTAAATATGAAATGTTGATTATGCAATGATTTTAATGAGACTGTCCAACACATTGTCAGTGGATGCCCAGCTTTGCCTCAAACACAGTATCTTAAGCGACATGATGATGTAGCTCAATCATTTTATTACCGTCTTCGCCATGCTTGTGGTTTTGACACAGAGGTCCATCCACGGTACGACCCGGAATATGTAGAGGGAGTCATCGAAAATGATCAATACAAAATTCTTTGGAAGAGGCCCGTATACAACTTCAGACGTATGCATGCCAACAAACCTGATCTTGTCCAATGAAATCATTTATATTGTTCAATTTTCCGTCACTTTTTGACACGAATGTCATTGACAAAATACAAGAAAAACATGGCAAATATGCAGACCTCGCTTTCGAAATGTCACGCTTGTATTAGGTTTGGTACCTCCCAATCCGTTGGCAGACATTGGGAGAGTACCCGGGTTTGCTAGCAGGAATACAGCCCTTCTGACAATCTGGATAATGCAGACGGCTGCAGTGTTGGGGAGTCTTCACCTTCTCAGAAAAGTTCTGGGTGGGTTTGACTAGGCGACGCTTCCTGGGAGAAGTCCCATTCGCTGTCTGGGCTGCGTGTAGAGGGGGCAAGAGCCCTGAGCTGATGATGAGCCTAACCAGCCTGACTGAGCAAGGATCACCCAAACCCTCTTTGCTGCATTTTTATTTTAATATGTAAATAATGATAATAATAATCATCATCATTATCATCATCATCATCATCATCACCGATGATGACGAGGACGACGACGATGATGATGATGAGTAAGTGATGTGATGTAGTGGAATAATGTTATTTTGGTGGACCTACAGTCATTCTGTTTCAATTACAACCAAATACATAATAAAATTACCATCAAAATGCATGACAAGTGATATTTTAGACACTCTCTGCACAGTACGTTTTGCCCGAGGCCCTTAATACAAACAAGATGGAAAACATAATTAAATATGCATGCTGAATAAACAGCTGGAGGGAAGTTACTGGGATAGGTGGTTTGCTCCTAAGCTTTAGTACTCGACAAAATAATTTAATCAAACATTTGATAATGTGAATATATTGTCGGCTAACATAAGTCTTACAAAGGTTTCAGTAGATTGATTAGATGATTAGCGAAACCTTCTCTCCTCGGTTGTGAATAAATGTCACGTAGAAGTGAGGTGAAATGGGGTTTAACGTCGCGTCCAAGATTATTGCACTTATATAGCGACGTGCATGTACGTGTATGTGTTTGTGTGGCTGCTTGTACTAGTCCGGAGTGATGCCGATTTATAGTGCTAGCTCACTGAGATACCATGCCGCAGTTTAACATGAATACCCCACTCAGACACAGTATACTGACTCCGAGCCGACCAGTCCTTGTTTAAGCCCCTTAATGCCGAGCGCCAGACAGGGTAACAACAAGTACCATATTTTAACGTCTTTTGGTATGACGCGGTCGGGGATCGAACCCCGTACCTTCCGCTCTCCGGGCGGACGCTCTACCACTAGACCACGGAGGCGGTCATGTCACGTAGAAGGACGGATCCATCCGCCTCTGCATCCGCGTGTGACATACCATGAATAAATGTAATTCATCCTCATCATTATCAAGGGGGCACGGGTGGCCTAGTCGTCGAAGGCGCCCCGATTTGCTGTGCAGAGTTGCGTCCCTTGGGCACGCCAGAAACCTATGATTGTGGGTTCGAATCCAGGTTCGCCCCGATTATGTTTCTAGGTTTGTCAGCACCATACCCGTGCTCGTGGGTTTTACCGAAGTGGTAAACGTCCGAGACCTGCACGTCGCTTTATAAGTGCAATAATCTTGGAGGCGTTAAACGTAAAACCCCATTTCACATCACCTTACGTGGCCGGGGATCGAATCACCTCCAGGCAGGAGCTCGATCTACTAGACAACGGAGGCTGCCAGGCCCATAAGAACCAATGCTGGTCGTTAGAGGCAACGAAATGGATCGGATTGTCAGGCTCCGTGACTAGGTTGATGACATGAGACTTTCCTAACAACCTTACGCACTGGTTTGGCTGGTCCAGAATTGATTATTTTAACACCCCAGTCGACAATAGTGCTGAGTCTGATATTACTCTTGTTTGTTGTTGAACGCCAATCTCCTGCCTGTTTGCAAATTTCTTCATCTTGCCTTTCATTACAATAAACGTTTTTGAATGTTATCGGTTAAGGAACGGGCAATTATTTTCCATGTAACCTGCTGAGAAGTCAATCGGAACGCATCGAAGGTAACTTGATTATCTCGCATAAGTATCGTTGAGTTTCTGACATGAACCATGTTTATCCAAATACGTTGGGTAAAGGGGGATAACTCGGCTCGTTGAAACTGAAACTACGGACACACATTAGACCGGTATGGATGAATGTCGTTGTCAACCTTTCCCTCGGGGCATATGGTGTGATGTAGTAGGGCAGGGACGAGTCCAAATTTACTACCCGGGTACCCACCACCCTATTTCCCACCACCCTATTTCCCGACCCTACCAGGGTACCCGCTGTAGAGATATTTAGAGATAGGTACAAACTGTCCGATTTGCAAAAGTTTGACCTGAGCCTTGGCAAAATGTATTTAGATACACGTGTAAAACGATCTGGTCATGCATACACTGATGTTTGCTGCATGAAGTTTTATCTTTATTGAAACATATGAAAGTCAGAAGGAATGGGTGCATTGTCAGAATGAAATGGGAAGATAAGTGACTTACAGTGTAACCAAAGAGTTTTAGATATTTTTGTCATTAAACAATATATCACGTGACAAACCACGGGTCCGGGTAGTCATGTGGGTACCCGGGTCCTACACGACCCACCCGACCCGGGTACCCGAGTTACCCTTCCCGGCCTTACAGGGTACATCACTCCATGTACCCGTAGCTGAGTCATCTAAGCGACGCCATTCGCATACTGAGTTTTATTACTTGCCCGTGAAGAGATCACCCGTTTAAAAAACATACAGCGGCGTGTCAGCTTAATGTGGGAGGAAAGCCCGAAGTGATGCAGGTCTCAGACGTTTACCACTTCAGTTAAACCCACAAGCACGGGTATGGTGCTGACAAACCTAGAAGCATAATCGGAGCGAACCGGGATTCGAACCCACAATCATAGGTTTCTGTTTTGCCCAAGGGACGCAACTCTGCACAGCGAATCGCGGCGCCTTAGACGACTGGGCCACCCGTGCCCCTCTCAATCACCAGACCCCAACGACAGAAGCTGAAGAAATAACGCGTCCTCGTGTTTTAGCTATTTTAGCTATAATAGTTCAGGGCATAACTATACTTCACTACATTCCACATGGGAGTTGAGCAAACTTGATTACCTTTTTCAGATGTCGGATTTAAATCTAATGTTATGGTTTATTGGGTATGGGTTTAAAATCAAATTTGAAATAACGGGGTCGTAAGCTGAGAATTCTTTAACAGGGCTGACTGGTGGGCCTGCTTGCTCACACCCTTACGTTAAGAGACAAAATACGTTTTAACATAACGAAACACCACTAAAATCGGTAGTTTATGGCTAGCCAAGTCACATTTTAATGTCCGTTCAGTGTGTGATTATCCATACCTTTCCACAAGCAACTGTTAGATAGGCATTCTAGAAGTGGATGAGTAAATAAGAAAACGTAAAACTTTATGGAAAACAGCTTCTGGTTTATTGCGGTTAGCGGCGTTTCGATGAAGATCCTTACATCGTTATCAAGCTGAAGTGACTACAGCAAATTGAAGACTTGGTTTCTTGTTTAACGCCGCACTCAGCAATATTCCAGCTGTATGACGGCGGTCTGTAAATAATCGAATCTGGCCCAGACAATCCAGTGATTGACATCATGAGCATCGATCCACGTAATTGGGATTGATGACATGCATCAACCAAGTCAGCGAGCCTGACCACCCGATCCCGTTAGTCGCCTCTTACGACAAGCATAGTCGCCTTTTACGGCAAGCATGGGTTGCTGAAGGCTTATTCTACCCCGGATCTTCACGGGTCTCAAGTGAAGAGAGGTATATGTGCATGAGATGTTGTGATAAGCAGATAAACAACAGGTAAAAGATAACAGGTACCACATATATTATTCGATGAAGCCAGGTGTACAGTAAGAATAACAAAATTGAACACTGGCATTCGAGTATAGTATCATGGCGACGTTGAATGGTCATTCATTACCTGAGATAAACGGCTTCGTGCCTAACACACTGAATTGCTGTTGTCCGAAGCGCTCGTAATATGTCTAGCAGCGTGCAAGAATTCGACGTGGCTCAACTTTTTCTAGTTATCTGAACGTGCAGGTTCTTACGTTCATATCGTGATGAAGATAATGAAACAGTAAGGCAACAAGTGTATTTTTATTATTTTTTTTATCTGAGCAAAAATATTAAATCGGAAAATATAATAATTGAAACTGAAACTAATGACCCTGTCACACGACAACGTATAGCAGTAACGTATGGCGACGTATGAGAATTTTTGCCAAAACGGCGGCAACGCTGAAACACGCTATGGATAAGTTAGGTGTACGTTGTATGCGTTAAAAGCACGCTGGTATACGTTGTAGTACGCCGAGGCTTAAAACATGTTTTGTGCTTGCACAAAATTTTCGGCGTATGGGAACGTATGAAGGTATGAAGTATACGCTAGGCATATGTTAGAGGTACGCTCTACACACGTTTACATACGCGAGATATACGTTACCCGTACGGCCCGTTTTGGCATCTTTCCCCTACGCTGAGCGCGCTAGTCATACGTTACTCATAGGCTGGGCATACGCAAACCTTTTCCATATTCACAAGTGAGTGAGTGAGTATGGTTTTACGCCGCGTTTAGCAATATTCCAGCAATATCACGGCGGGGGACACCAGAAATGGGCTTCACACATTGTACCCATGTCTGGAATCGAACCCGGGTCTTCGGCGTGACGAGCGTACGCTTTAACCACTAGGGCAATATTCATAAAAGAAATTCTGCCAAATGTAAGATTCAGACCATAAAATCATCATAAACCCTGATTAGCAATGAACACATGCATGCACACGTCAGAGAGAAAGGGGGGGGGGGGGGGGGGGGGTGATAAAGGGGAGGAAGAGAGACGGAGAGGGGTGAATATTTATTTATTTATTTATTTATTTATTTATTTATTTTTGTATTTATTTATTTATTTATTTATTTATTTATTTATTTAAAAAATATTATTTTTATTTCACAGTGAATACACATGTATTTTAATGTGTCCCATAATCCTAATAAGGCTGGATGTACAAGCTTTTATATTGAACCCTTATTATGTTTTTACCATGACCGCTTTTTCATGTGACACAAACATAAACATATCTCTTAGTATGACGCGGGATCGAACACCGGACCTTCCGCTCTCCGTGCGAACGCACAACCACTAGACCACAATGCGGTCTACAACAGTCATACAGGGAGCAGGGTACAACATGTTCTCCATACTACAACATATACTGTGTCTACTTAGTTTTCAAATTGTTAAAAAAGTCCTTGAAAAGCTAACACCCTATTTTGAAATTTATCCAAATTGATGACGTCACACTGTTGTTGTTGCTGTGGATTCTAGATCTGAGCCTGGATGGAATATATAGGTTTAAGATTAATATTGCATTACTTGGATAACCATATTGTAACGTACATACCATTTGTTCTCTGTCAAGCACCTGTCGAAGATCATTGTTTAATTGGCATCATCGAGCATTAGAGCATGGCTTGGCCACTTCGTTAAAATAGTAATTGCAATTAGCCGTCACAGCGAATAATTTTTACATACAATGACTAAACCAGGTAAGGTTCAGCTGTCCAGGTGTGCAGATGTAATACTAATTGCAGTTATATTTCTAAACAAACTTCGTGACAGAACTAATGAACTAGCGTCTCTGTCTGTCTGTCTGTCTCTCTCTGTCTATCTGTGTGTGTGTGTCTCTCTCTGTCTCAATATCTCTCTCTCTCAATATCTCTGTCTCTCAATATCTCCCTCTCTGTCTCTCTCAATATCTCTCTGTCTCTCGCTCACACTCTATATGTGTCTCTCTCTCAATATCTCTCTCCCTCTCTCTGTCTCTCTCCCAATATCTCTCTGTCTCTCTCAGTCTCTCTCTATCGCTGTCTCTCTCTGTCTCTCTATCACTCAATATCTCTCTGTGTCTCATTTCTCCCTCTATCCCTCTCTGTCTCTCTCAATATATCTGTCTCTCTCTCACACACTCTCTCTCTCTCTGTCTCTGTCTATCTCCCAATATATCTCTCAATCTCTCTGAGTCTCTCTCAGTCTCTCTCCCTGTCTCTGTCTGTCCGTCTGTCTGTCTGTCTCTCTCTCTCTCTCTCTCTCTCTCTCTCTCTCTCTCTCTCTCTCTCTCTCTCTCTCTCTCCCTCCCTCCCTCTCTCTCTCTCAATCTCTCAATTTGTTACCTTCAGACATTCTGATCATCCGGCTCAGTGTATTGTCAGTTATTTCGATAATATCCCCCCGCCCCCCAGCTATCCACTTGCCCTTGTGTACATTCATACAACGCTCAGACCGTTTCACGTAATTATGCTCGGGGCTTGTACTGACGGTGATAACGCCAGTTCATTAGTTCTGTCGTGAGGTCAGTGTAGAGAGATAACTGCAATTACCAGTAGACTTGTACACCTGCACCTCATCCGCGTGACCGGGTATAGCCATTGTGTGCACACATTATTCGCTGTGCAAGCTAATTGCAATTAATATTTTAATGAAGTTGCCCTTGTCATAAGCCCATGCACGGGGATGCTACTCCAACACTTGATCTCCGACAGGTGAAGGAAACAGGATTAGTCGTAATTCGCTTCTTTGGGGTCGCTTTATGCAACATTAGAGAGATTATAGAATTAAATTATTTTAGAATTGTTAAATTTAACGAGTCGTTACTATTCTATAATTGTGTTATCATAGAATGTTTAGAATTAACGATTTACTGTTAATATGTAGTTCTTAGTATTGAGGGTTTACCGTTATTCCAAAAAACTCACTTCGTGACAATGATCAATTGAAACGGTACTGTCTAGTTTAAAGTTAGGTTATTTTTCCAATGCGAGGTCAAAATAACGTACATGGTATGTAATACTATTCCGATGTGGGAAACATTCTCAATGCAATTATTGTATTCCTATATGTTCCAATTTTACGAGATTAACATTTAGTCCCAGAAATAAAGTTAATTATCAGAAAATATGTACCTACAAAACAAAATCAAAATGGATTTCTGGACATTGCTTATTTTCCGACAATAGAGCCCAGGCAATCTAGACTTGCCAAATCACTCTAGACTTGAGTTGGGACCTTTTTTAATGTGTGCTCTAGGGTCTGGGGCTATAATTTTACTAATATTAACGCTTGACCCTTTACATCTAAGCCTAATGATATATTAAAATGTCAAAGTGTATATAAATATTTCTCCCCAACCAATTAAAACATGCTATAGCAGCAGTATGTATATTATACAAGTCTTTTACACATAGCGAAGAAATGAAGTATAGACTCGATGGTATTATGAAGTATTCCATTATCTAAAGTGACGTTTTCAGACAAGATACATTATATGTTATAACGATAGATAGCTCGTCCATTGTACAGTCATACATGGCGTGTCCATCGTAATGTTTCGCTTGCAATGCAACGTGGACACAAGGGAGGACCAACAGATTCACCGACCTAAACTAGTCGTGTGAGTGAGTTGGGTGTAACGCCGCTTTGAACAGTATTCCAGTTTTATCACGGGGTGTCAGCTTAATGTGGGAGGAAAGCGATGCAAATCTTGGGAAGGCATTAGCTACTTTGGTGAAACCCACGCGCACAGAACTGGGCCACCTGTGCCCCTTAAAGAGCACGTCATACATTACAATCTCAATAATTCTCTTGACCGCCTCCGTGGTCTAATGGTAGAGCGTCCGCCCGGAGAGCGGAAGGTCTGGGGTTCGATCCCCGACCGCGTCATACCAAAAGACGTTAAAAGATGGTACTTGTTGTTATCCTGTCTGGCGCTCGGCATTAAGGGGCTAAAACAAGGACTGGTCGGCTCGGAGTCAGTATACTGTGTCTGAGTGGGGTATTCATGTTAAACTGCGGCATGGTATCTCAGTGAGCTAGTACTATAAATCGGCATCAGTCCGGACTAGTACAAGCAGCCACACAAACACACACACGTACTTACTTACTTATATTGGAGATTTAACGTGCGCTTTCCGACTGCAAGCGTATGTCGCACACGGGCCCGGCCAGGCCATTTAATGTGTTTCCAAAAAGGGGAAAAGGAGGGCTTTATGGGTTGCTTATATAGTAATTTTGAAATTTTGAGACACACGTACATGCACGTCGCTATATAAGTGCAATAATCTTGGACTCATTTCTCCTCATACCCATTTCTGTCATTGTGGCATGATGAGATTGACACATAGGAAAAACAAAGTTTTTTACCTGTGAAAAGCAAAGTGCAGTTACATGGAGCTATTGTACGTTGATGAGGATGCATGAACGACTGTTTCACAAACTGTCAATGAGACACATCTGTATATATGACACGTACTCAACAGCACTTAGCAGCGTGGCTGCTTGGTCATGTGATATCATAGTTGTCAGTATTGATACGGGGAATTAGCGGATTATTCTGATGTAATAGGACTTCAACGGTTCATTTGTACCTCGGGACCTTTTAATGAGGATGATCACAGTTTGTGTAAACCGGAAACCTTGATTATCTGTATTCAGATGACTTTCAGTTATAACTAATAATAATAAAAATAATGATACTACTACTTCTACTACTACTACTACTACTACTAATAATAATAATAATGATAATAATAATGATGATGATGATCATCATTATTATTATTATCATTATTATTAGTAGTAGTAGTAGTAGTAGTATCATTAGTTTTATTATTATTAGTTATAACTGAAAGCGCAAAAAAGTACCATCATCATAAGGAATTTTGCTAAAAGCAGAGACAATCATATTTTTTATTTGAAGAAAAATGAGAGGTGAAATTGGATTTAACGTTGCGTTCAAGATCATTGCTCTTATAGACAAGCATGCACGTGTGCGTGCGTGCGTGCGTGCGTGCTTATGTATAAGCCCCGACTGCTGCTGGTTAAATAGTTTTAGCCCACTGGGATACAAGGCCTCATTTTAACATAGAGAAACTTACCCGTCCTTGTTTTTTTACCTCAATGCCGAGCACCAGGCAGGGTAACAACAACAAACATCCTTTAACGACCTTTGTTATGACCGGCCTGGGGACAAACACGAAATTGATCAACTGATTCATGATGCATCGATGTTAACTTTACAAGGTGCAAATATGAAAATGATAATATGGAGAGACGTTATTCTATATCAGTACAGTCATGAGTAGTTCAGTAAACATGGTTAAACCACAATTTGAATAGTTTCTAATATTATGTAGTCGGCTCTCATGACAAGGAAGTGATACTAAGAGAGTGTCATGTTAAATTATACCTCTTAGTTTATTTTATCATATGTGTTAATGTGATAATGTGGGCGCCGTTGTACAAAACAACCTTAGCGCTTCCTTCCACACCGCGTCACCCGTCACAAACACATGCAAAGGCAAGTCATTTGTTTAGCTGAAAATTGACTCGGATGTAGCGCTCTGAATGCTCATAAATGTGAACGACAGATAAAACTACGTGTTCCTGTTGGTGTACCTACGAAGGCCGCTCCACTACGGCTTCCGAGGTCCAACATATAATGTTTTGAGGAGTGAAATGCTCTTTTGTGT
Organism: Haliotis rufescens; assembly: GCF_023055435.1. Classification (NCBI taxonomy): domain Eukaryota; kingdom Metazoa; phylum Mollusca; class Gastropoda; order Lepetellida; family Haliotidae; genus Haliotis; species Haliotis rufescens. The sequence continues at coordinate 301,756 of NW_025963781.1, forward strand.
CGAAGATACGATCTGAGTGCAGTGAATAGTAGATATGACAACGAAACAGTTCTTTGCCTTTGTCTAACTTGAAATAAAATGATACAAATCCGTCAACTGGTACCCTGTCGAATCTCCCGGGGTAAACCCCGATTACATTTTACTAATTACAAAGTTATCTTTGAAGAAGTTGAGTATATATTCTTTAACACAGTTACAAAACTTTCGATAAACAACTTGAAATGGCAATAGGCAATGCTGTAGATCTTAATATGTTTACTTTTGGTACTGGCGACTTCAATTAAGATATTCTGTGCGAAACCACTCAAAAGATTGAACATTTACAAACTATGTACGGTTTAAAACAAATTATTACAGACCCTACATGAATAACCTCTAATTCTAAAACTCTTTAATATTCGTATCCTGTGTAAACAATGTGAGGTCTTCTGGTGTACTTGATCCAATCTGTAGCGATCACTGCCCTATCTTTGTTAATATGAAAGAAACTATACCCCAAATTTACACCTTCAAGAGAAAAATATATAACTATCCCTTGGCAGATGCAGATGGTATAAATCAAGGTATTAATGAGATTGACATGGAAAGCCTATTCTCATCTGATAATATTAACATCATCACTGAAGATCTGACTTGTAGACTTAAACACATGTTCGATAAATACATTCCACCTAAGACTGTCACAATAAGAACAAAGGATCCTCTATGGATAAAAAAGAGATACGCTCTCTTATTAGAACACGTAAACGCATTTACAAAATTGCTAAAAATAGAAATCGACCGTCAGAGTGGGTAATATTTAGGCTATGCAGAAATAAAGTAATATCATCAGTCAGAATGGCCAAAAGAGCTCATGAATTAAAATTAGATAACATCATAAATACTTCACATGGTATTAAAATCTGGTGGCGATAAGTTAAAAATATGTCAAAACGCACACCGAAAATTCGTCGTTTCCGTCAATAGTATCAAATAATGTTTTATATGATGATATTGAAGATATTACCAATAAAAATATGTCAAAACGCACACCGAAAATCGTCGTTTCCGTCAATAGTATCAAATAATGTTTTATATGATGATATTGAAGATATTACCAATGTCCTAAATGGGTTTTTCACTGATCAAGCAAGAGTAGGAAACCCCGATTCTGACCTTCAGTTTATTGGACCATATACAATCGACGATCAATTACTATCTGGGACTTTAAATCTAGAAGAAGTTCGTGATATTCTTCTTTCAGTAGATACGACTAAGGCAACAGGGCCGGATGGTATAGGTAACAAATTACTTAAATCAACAGCGACTTGTCTCGCTCCGATCCTGACCAGATTATTCAACCTTTCGCTTAAAAACAAAACTTTTCCGTTAGTTTGGAAATAAGCATCAGTAACGCCAATTCACAAAAAGCCGATGTTCATGAATGATCTAACCATAGACCTGCAGCACTCACAAGTTGCTTAGCCAATTTCTTTTTAAAGTGTATACTAGTATTTATGTTTAGAACTATCTTATATGTAAACAGCTGTTGTTAAGTTATTACTTGGAGAGGTATTTACATAAGCAAGTTTTGCTTGTTTACTGATGCAGATTTCTTTTGAAATAGAAATATGTTTAAACCAAGTTATTATCATCCACGGTGTGTTGTGTAATGTTAATTATATCATACATGGGTTTTTTTTCAAAAAGAAATATGCATATTTTCTGAAATTGGCGTCTGTCTGCCAAGGAGGACAGGCCGGTTTCGTTATGTGTTTTTAAATGACTCGTATATACAAAGTACTTTTGTATCGGAGAGGTCTTCATATATAAAGCATTGCGCCTTGTTGTCAATCCTTTTTTCAATATGTGTTAACACCTAGTATAGTGCTTCAACTCAACCTGTTGTTTCTAGCACCTGTTTGTAATTGTTTTGATGCTAGCGTGGCATTAATATAAATAAACGCGACAAAACCCTTTCCATGCTTTGATTCCCTCCAAAGAAGAAAAATAATCAAATTCGACAAAATCCGCATAGTTTCGAAACGTGATCCCAGATGATACAACACCTCACCTGGAGCAAACATAGATTATGGTGAAAATAGACGTCATAAAGACCCGAACGTAATGCAGGCAATTTCAGGCACATTCAACTGGACCTCTACAAATCACAAATCAGATCAAAAGTAGACGATGGTTCTGAGGCCTTTCACTCAGCATCAGACACTTGAATCTTGAGCCGCCTCTACATACAATACAAAGCTCTAATGCTGGCCACAGGTTCAGCAACAGGCACTTCACGAGAAGCACTACAAGAAGATACAGGAGAACTCCCATTGAAACTAAGAAGAAAACAGGCAATATTATCTTTCTGGGGACGAACATCAAACCCTGTGGTGAAAAATGTATGGCAAGTCAAAAACACGCGAGACGAATTCCTAGCTCGGAAAAAAGCCTCTTAAATTCCACTCTTTAACATCAGAAGTCACTAAAATAGAAAACCCAACCCTACTAGTATCTACAGTTCTCGACTTTGGGCAGAGATTTATTATTATATTGAATATGGAAAGGTTTTTGTTGTTGCTTTAAGTGTTTTAGAGGTCGCCTTCTACCTTTCGGCTGACCTGTCTCTCTTGTGTCTCCCAATATCTCAAGAAACGATTCGTTTTACTTTTTGAAATGTTACATTTTGAATTAAGTGCTATATGGAAATGAAACAAAATCTTTCAATTTAGATATTTTGAATTTCAGCCAGATCCTGCATTCTGGTAGATTTGCACTATGTAATAAGTAAAGATTTAATTCATACTTTAAGATAGGTAGTAAGTATTAAATAGTTAATGACTTGCTTTTATTAATAATTGAACACCTTTCAATAAACTGGAACAAAACGTTTACCACTTGCTTTTGTTCTATTCTAATCTATATATATAACCAACATGTAACAATATAACTTCATAAATATCATTTTCCTTCTATTACTTTGTACTGGTGGGCCTCTAAAAATCACAAATCAGATCAAAACTTGTGAGGCCTTTCACTCAGCTTCAGACACTGTCTTGAACCGCCTCGACAGAATACAATACAAAGCCCTAATGCTGGCCACATGTGCAGCAACAGGCACTTCACGAGAAGCACCACAAGTAGATACAGGAGAACTCCCAATGAAACTAAGAAGAAAACAGGCAATATTATCGTTCTGAGGACGAAAATCAAACCCTGTGGTGAAAAATGTATAGCAGGTCAAAAACACGCGAGACGAATCCCTAGCTCGGAAACATGCCTCTTTAATTCCATTCTTTAACATCAGAAGTCATAAAATAGAAAACCCAACCCTACTAGTATCTACAGTTCTCGATTTGGGCAGAGATTTATTATTATATTGAATATGGAAAGGTTTTTGTTGTTGCTTTAAGTGTTTTAGAGGTCGCCTTCTACCTTTCGGCTGACCTGTCTCTCTTGTGTCTCCCAATATCTCAAGAAACGATTCGTTTTACTTTTTGAAATGTTACATTTTGAATTAAGTGCTATATGGAAATGAAACAAAATCTTTCAATTTAGATATTTTGAATTTCAGCCAGATCCTGCATTCTGGTAGATTTGCACTATGTAATAAGTAAAGATTTAATTCATACTTTAAGATAGGTAGTAAGTATTAAATAGTTAATGACTTGCTTTTATTAATAATTGAACACCTTTCAATAAACTGGAACAAAACGTTTACCACTTGCTTTTGTTCTATTCTAATCTATATATATAACCAACATGTAACAATATAACTTCATAAATATCATTTTCCTTCTATTACTTTGTACTGGTGGGCCTCTAAAAATCACAAATCAGATCAAAACTTGTGAGGCCTTTCACTCAGCTTCAGACACTGTCTTGAACCGCCTCGACAGAATACAATACAAAGCCCTAATGCTGGCCACATGTGCAGCAACAGGCACTTCACGAGAAGCACCACAAGTAGATACAGGAGAACTCCCAATGAAACTAAGAAGAAAACAGGCAATATTATCGTTCTGAGGACGAAAATCAAACCCTGTGGTGAAAAATGTATAGCAGGTCAAAAACACGCGAGACGAATCCCTAGCTCGGAAACATGCCTCTTTAATTCTATTCTTTAACATCAGAAGTCATAAAATAGAAAACCCAACCCTACTAGTATCTACAGTTCTCGATTTGGGCAGAGATTTATTATTATATTGAATATGGAAAGGTTTTTGTTGTTGCTTTAAGTGTTTTAGAGGTCGCCTTCTACCTTTCGGCTGACCTGTCTCTCTTGTGTCTCCCAATATCTCAAGAAACGATTCGTTTTACTTTTTGAAATGTTACATTTTGAATTAAGTGCTATATGGAAATGAAACAAAATCTTTCAATTTAGATATTTTGAATTTCAGCCAGATCCTGCATTCTGGTAGATTTGCACTATGTAATAAGTAAAGATTTAATTCATACTTTAAGATAGGTAGTAAGTATTAAATAGTTAATGACTTGCTTTTATTAATAATTGAACACCTTTCATCCAACTCACTTTTGTTCTGTTTTGATTTAATCAGTATTTTATTTCCATGTTCAGATTTTACATTACATAGCATTACAAAATGGAAAAAGGATTAGCAAACAGGCCAAAAAGGCCTATATTAACGCTTCTCCTGATATTGTACATTATACATGTAGATTGTAATGAAGTCTATAGAGCAGACATTAATGAGTGACACAACATGAAATAAAATCGAAAGCAAGATACCAAATGCATTTTATATTCTTAAGTTGACACATAAATTACGTAAAGCGGTTTGTTTCAATGATGTAATTGTGAACTGATTTTATAATGTGTTCATTGTCTGAGGAAGATGAATCTTCATTGCCGGGGAGTATAGTATGTATGCTGAGCTGGTTAACAAAAAAGTATTTATCAATTCTAAACTTGGCATTGCGTGGACAAGATAGAAAAAAGTCGAAAGGATCTTCTCTATTTAGGCCACATGGACAGATTGGATAATCAATCAGAAATCTGTCAAATAAATGTGATTTTAAATCACTACAACCTAGCCTAAGTCTAGATAAAATCACCTGACATTGCCGCTGGCCATAACTAGCAAAAGATGTAAAATTTGAAGTTAGCTTAGTTTCTCTAGAAATTAATTGCTTAAACCGAGATAAGGAATCTACATTTCTAATATTAATATCAAGTGCATTCCAAGCTTGTATAACAGATGGCAAAAAAGATCGATTAGACTGGGATAAGCGTCCTGCACTGGTCTGAAAGTCATTTGTTCTGTTTTAATATACATATATATATATAGTAATAATTAAATAAGTGGAGTAAGATTGAACACAGTTTTAATTGGCCAGCGCTTTCAACTCGTACCACGTACGAGTCTCATCAGGCCATAACTGAATAACGGACATGAAGTAGTAACATATAGTTACGTGACGTCATAACATTTAGGAAACTATGACGTCACAATACCAAGGTGACAATGGACAAATAACTTACGCCTTTACATTAATATATATATATAAAACCAACATGTTACAATATTACTTGATATATATACCTTTCCTTCTATAACTTTGTACTGGTGGGTATTAACATAAGACAGACGACTTGTTTACTGATCCAGATTCTTTTATAATAGAAGCGCAGTAAACATGATGGCACAGTAAACACGCAGAATCATGTATTGAAGAAAAAAGTGTTTAAATCAAATCAACACCTCTATTGTGAGTTTTAGTTTCAATTTCTGTTTTTGTATTGATAGGATTTCTATTTTTGTATTTTGATGTGATTTCATTTTTACCTTTGACTGCTCTGTTTACAGACCTTCGAGGAGCTTACCGTCTCTCAGAAATAGAGTTAGTTTGGCCTTGCTCTTGCATGTACTTGGCTTTAAGAGATATGGATTTTGTTGTGGCTATCATACGGAAGATGCCTTCATTTCTTTCTTACGTGTCCCTTAAACAGTACAGTAAGGCAAAACATGTATTATTTCGTAAAAGGCTACGATTTAAATTCAATTCTAAATGGTAATTCAAATGTAACGACAGTAACAAATCTTGAAATTTTGAAATTGGTGCACAGTTTTATTCTATCTTCTTGCCGATTTAGAGATTTTGTCTGAGATGATGGCTTTGCTATATGATACTGCGATGTTGTTGTGCTGAATGTAAATAATAATGTAACTGTAGTTATGGAAGATAATCTAGTAATTAAACACTTACAGAACAATTCTTACCTTTAATGCCAATTATACAATGTATGCTATTTCTCATGTCACTTTCAATACATTGCTATTTGTATATGTATCATGTTTGGGAGGCATTCAGATAAGCCAAATTTGCTTGTTTGCCAATACCTCCACTTTATGGAAATAAATATGTTTATATCATTTGTATTTTGATTCAGTCTGGATTTTTTACTATATATTTGAATCAAAACCAACCGGGCCATAATCAATGATGTCTTTAGATATTCTACATGTTATGGTTTAAACATATTTATTTTCACAAAAGTGTGAAAATGGATTGGTAAACAAGCGAAGCGCTTATGTTAATACCGCTCCATTACACATAGGACATATTACAATGAATACATCAACGAAGGTTAGATGTAACAAATGAATTGTACATTCAAAGCTAGATATGTATATATAATAAATCTATTTGCAGATTATATTAAACAATTCATTTAACTGAAAATTTGCCAGTTTTTAATATGAAGTTTTGAATAGAATATAATATCAGAATTTGGTTATGGCATGTTATATCATTGTGTATATGTAGGAGCAACTATGGCATGATTATTATGTAAATAACGACTCCCATTTACATACACGTTCTAATAGGTATGTGTATCGTGTAATGAAAATGTAAGTATTTCTAATAATCAGTCACATTTGTATAGTCTTTATTCATTATGTATTAGGCCACAGGCCCATTATACATTACAGAGTATACAGTGAGAGAGAAACATTATAATACAAAGGTAAATTTTTGGTGATTTACACAAGACGTAGTTTCATTGCTTTGTAAATGAATACGGATAGATTTTGAATGATTAATACATTATTTGATGCCATCAAAATATTAAACGTTTGTATGGAGGGGTACAGGTAAAACGTTTTCGGTATATATTTTCGCCTTCAATTTTATTTTGATTGCAAGCCAGACACAATCTTTTTTTAGACCTCCCAGTCTCAATTCGGAGCTGGTGGGAACAGCATCTAAACTGCTCAAGGGCACGTCTATATTTAAAAATTGATAATTCTTTTAAATATGTTTCTAAGCCGAAATTTGTTTTGAATAAACTGTAAAGAGTTGATTTTGAGCTTGATGAAAGAGCTGCGTGCCAATTTTGTTCATAAGATAATTTTAGACGGAGTATTACTTTCCGACAGAAAGCTGGAGATATTACTTATAATAATCAGTCAATTAATTCAATTTTTAAAACAAGTTAGTTCTGTTACTTCTTACAAACGACCACAACACATCGTTAACCGTTAACTGTTAATTCGTGTGATGATAATATTGTTGTTCATGTCATGTCGAAAATCGTTTATCCAAAACGGATATATTATTGAGCTATAATTGTATTTGCATTTCTTAGAAAAGAAAGTGATAAAGGCACTCTGCCTTTTCATGTTATGAGAGATTATCTTCTCTGAAAAGGGATTATCTGTTTCTATTGTCTCGCTAATCCTCATCGAGAAGTAATGAGCAGTGTTTGTGGCGCGATCAATACCGCTGTATACTCGCATGTAACAATATTGACATCTAAGGGACCGCTGTATTGTCTCCTTGAAACAACTCATCATTGTTAATTAGTGTTGAGAGGAAGAGATTTAATTTGTTATTCTCCCTTCTCTGTGACATGCATGTCAACGTCGTCGTGAATACCAATCAGCGTGAAAATGACATCGTCAACATTCATCGCCTAAATTGAGATGAACATGTCATCTGCCACGAGAGGTGTAAATTTCCATGTCAAACATGCATTAATTATATGTGGAATATGTTGTTTGTATATGTTTTATAGTGTATCGTTTAATGATGTCATTTTAAGATTATTGCGTTTTGATGTTGAATAACTGACATCGTTTACTTTGGTTCATATGTCATTTCAGTGTACGTAATTACATACCCACGACATCACTTAGTGATTGATAACGCAGTAACTTTGCTGTTATATTCATAACAGAACACTGACGTGTTTTCGCTCACCTTTCACGTACACTTGGTATCATAATATAAACATATTTATTTCCATAAAGTGGAGGGATTGGCAAACAAGTAAATTTTGCTTATCTGAATGCCTCTCCCAAACATGATACATATATAAATAGCAATGTATTGATAGTGACATGAGAAATAGCATACATTGTATACATGGTATCATCACTATTTCATAATGATTCACAAACACATACCCTTGACACAGTTGGAATCATACAATAGAGATTGATTATGGAAATATTGCTGCAATTACGTATGATACAATCGCATATGGATTTTTTTGTGCTTTTATTTATATTTATACGGTATTAAGAGAATCATCTTTTGGTTACGTTTGAGGGGAGGGCATTCGTGTCATTCTGTTATTTCGTAAAAGGCTACGATTTAAATTCAATTATAAATTGCTATTTATATATGTATCATGTATGGGAGAGGCATTCAGATAAGCAAAATTTGCTTGTTTGCCAATCCCTCCACTTTATGGAAATAAATATGTTTATATCATTCTGTGATTTGAGGCGAGCTAGAGATACATTACTCTTTCTTTCAGACAATATAGTTCCACAATAGCACAAAGAAAATATACATATGCTGAAATAATGTTTTTGTACATCCGTGCTTTAACATGAGCTTCGTGTAACTTTGTGACAAGCCAAACATTTCATGGTATACATACAACATTCATTTTCTCTGATACATACCAATCGTAATTTGGTCGATGAATATGTACGTTCTCCTTGTTGTTTATTTATTTACATTATTATTTCACAATCTGCATGATGATCAAATTTAACATTTGTAAATTTCTCAATTGCGTTTTCATAGATCAAAATAAATATATTCCTTAAAACCAGATTGCGTTGTCTCTGTGGTCTCTACACTATTGATAATTACAATTCTGAACCACAATGAAAAGAAAACAAAGGATTTAAATATATTTTAGTCAATGAATATGGATCGGTAAACAAGGCAAAAAGGTTCTTGTTGATACCTCTCCAGTATAAGGCACTATGCAAAATAATACTTGATGATAAACTAAATACTATTAACAAAAGCAAGTGGTTATGAACAATAGTTTAGTATAATGAGTTGTAGAAGATTAGTATATAAAGAAAACAAATTGAAAGCCATATGAAAGCCATATGAAAGCCATATGAAAGCCACTGTGACCACTTTTGTCTCACAATTGAAGATAATATTGTATTCGAGTGTGGAAATGTAAAACAAAAATATTTGAAAAGCCACAAAATCATTTCCCAAAAGCACTCCGTCGTATGATTCCAATTATATGACAAATATGTGTGTATGAACCACTGTAAAATGATAACACAATATGTTCGCGAAAATGATGCAGATGGAATATTGATGGGCATATAGAGATATGGAAAGCTGAAGTCACCCCTCTTGTCTACTCCCAAGTAACCGAAATTCCGATGAGAACTTCTGATTCATTTCTTACCAATTCCCAGGCAATGATAATGGACAGTTATTTTTGTCCTGATCATTGTAGAATTATTCATATTTAGATGTTAAGAACATTTTTTTATGAATAACATAAAATCGGTGTATAATTAACATAACCATTCATTTCTACTTTGCTGTCCCATATTTGCATGGCTTAGCCATGGCCTATTTCTATTTGTAATATCTTATATACCCCGAGACTTTATTGCAATGGTTTGATTTCTGAGATCATCATTTAGAAGTTTAAGCGTCTACTTGTGGGAAACCATGTTTTGAGGACGGGGGCAAACAAAACAAATAAAATACTGTAGGGCTAAATGTAATAGCTAATAGAAGTAGGATTGTGTTAAGCAGTATATTTTGAAAAAAGTGGATATACCAATATGTATAGAATATCCTAAGATTCAGTTATTCTTTATATTATCTTTTTCTTTATAAACGGAAGGAGTTTCATGTGGAAGGCATTTGTGCTTATCAACAATGCAACACCTTTACAACTTCTGTAGATCTCGACCTGATCGCCAGACACAAACAATTATTCCAATTAATAGATGTAATGTGATCTACAACGAAATGTTGATCTTCAATCCGCCATTATTTGTCCTCTGTCTGACCAGTAGAGCATATGTTTAGTTTGACCATTTGATGCCTATCAGACCTCTGACCTGTAAATCACCGAGTAAAAACCCAATTCTTCATTCTTCAACAATTTGTTTAAAACAAACTAAACCCTTTAACATTACACCGCCAAAACAACATACCTAAACTGACCACAGCTCTCAATTCAATGTGAGACCTCTATCTTATAATATCAACGGCAATATTTACACACGCCCTTTGTTAAAATGACCCCCCGAACCATTGTCATGGAAAAGCTTTTTTAAGTCTTTTGTCACCCATGTAGGTGTGAGCCTTGCTGCCCATCACGTGTAACACCCCTACACCCAAGCCCGTCCCCGATACGCTTGGGCGAGTCCCATGGGATAGGCGGCAGCTTTAATCTTGCCCCTCTGTTATCGTTGAAATACCACAGGGGAGACGTACGTTCATACAATGAGTCTGGGTTGATACAGTTAGAGCACTAAGTGGGGATGATTGGCGGAGAGGCTCATGTTGTTATTGCTATTGTCTTGAAGGGTATATCTACCGGCCCACCCCTCCCTTGTCATTACTTGCCTGTTTCACCTGGATATCAGAACCTCCCTCGCCTTGGAATATATTACCATTCGACTACGGTTCTTCAAACAAACATTTTGGATTACTTGACCGTACGGCGTCAACTGTTTTGCCATACCAACATCTTAAACCAGGTAAGACTAGTCACTATTTATGACTTTAATGCTTCCAATGTATGAACACTTATGGATAAGAACATGACTGGTTGCAACAACGTCTAAGGGCCATTTTTAAGTTATTGAAATATATATAATATATAATATTTATATTTCCTACCCTTTAGGTTAGGGATCAATACATATGATCAAGGGGAAATGTGCAACAACTAATAAAGGTGTAACACATCTTGTTGCTACAGCAGTAGGCATATTAGTAGATATAACATAGTGTAGACACTGGCAGTGGAATAATATAGTTAATTACTATACATGAGAAGAATGTCATGATGCATCAAGTTATACATTTGATATCAAATGCGTATGATTATGCATATCACTGTAGCTATATCTGTAAGTCATATCAAGCTTGATTTTTATTTTTTGTGAAATAAAATAATTAAACAGTTTGACATCTATGACTCTCACATTCTAGGTCAGGTTGTAAAACATTCAATTGCTCAAGGGGGGATTAAAAGATTAACTCCACGTGTGAAGATTAACTGACCTGAGTAAGCGCGAAGCCAGAGGTGGCCACGGGCTGATCAAAGGTATCCGCGCGTGGGTACGTCAGTTCAAGGCTGGGGGCGAGAGACGTGAAACAAAACACCTATAATAACTGTTACATAAGATCCAAGCGCACATCGACTTATCATTAACCAATTTTATTTTATTGTTTCAGAAATCATCATGCTTCGGTGGATCAAGAAGAAGGTGAAGAAGACCAAGCAGCCCAAGGTCAAACCTTCAGACGTCACCCAGGACGACTCCGTGCACGTATACGAAGAGATCAGCGATGACGTCTTCATCAACATCGAGAAAACAGCATCGCTTCCCTCCCGATCAAGGAAAGGGTATCCTCTCTTCCGACCTGACCCCCAGGTTCGTGACGCCCTCTACTCCATCGCACAGATCCCCGGCATAGATCTCCCACGACCCTCAAGCACGTCAAGCTACAGGAGGAAACTCAGCTTCGATGATGACGCCCCCGGGAAACCTTGGTGCCCCTCTCCCAGGGTCATCGGACCGCCAAGCGTATTTGTCGATGGTGAACCTGAAAGCGAGGCTGATGAGGCTTGGTATGAGTATGACACCGATGTGTCGTCTGACGTCGCTGTCCGCATGTACGACGTCCCGTCTCGGCTGAGTCGACCACGTGGGAGGAAACCTAGCAAGACCACAACCGATGTAGCGCGGGACGTCAAGAAGATCACCCTGGAGAGAGACAGTTCCATGAGGAGCAGGGCTTCCGACGCCAGCAGCGGGTTCTTCAGCGAAGACACCGACGCCGACACCATGCATAGGACGTCGACACGAAGAAAGTACCGTTCAGCATCCACGACCAGAACCAACGCTCATCACACCTTCGTCAGAAACCCATCCATCACCAGACCTAAGCACCAGCAGATAAACTACACCGCCACCCCATCGATACACAAGCCGGTTCACCCAGCCAGAGGTCACTTCCGTCAGTTTCCTTCTCACTCCCAGCAGTACAACGACGACTCCGCCGACTACCTGTCTCCGGTCAAGGTCGTTTCAGCGTCTCGCCTCAACAGTCCAGTTTTATCGACATGCTCCAGTGCTACACGGACCCACAAGAAGGTCAACAAGCGTCGCAGTGAAGGTCACGTCAGGGACCACAGCTTCAGCAAACAGTTCGATGTCACAGATGTCTTCAACGCCTACGAGATCCCACAGTTTCGTGGCGTGACTTCAGCGTTGTCGTCGACCGAGCCCAGTTTCCGTCGCCCCGCACCGCAACAGATCTGCCAAGACCAGTCAACCTTCTGGAGACGAGACAGCAACCGCTTGCTGCAGGAAGTCATCAGAGGGAACTATGACCGCCAGATGTCGCTGTTCGTGTAATTGACAATGTGTAACGTGTAAAGATGTGTGGTTCTGATACTCTATTGTACAGGGGGCTTATATGGTGCGATTTGAAACCGGTAATGTGGCATTCAGTGCTAATTTTAAATGTCACTTTTGTATTGCAATTCATGGTAATGTAAATGATGTACCAAATGTCCATAACCGTTAACTTGATTGATGCTTATATGTTGTTGAATAGTGCTCATGAAGATGTTTTTATGTTTTGCTATGTGAATAAAGATTTTAGTACTACGATGTCTTTTTGTTCGTAAAAGATTTTACGACGATAATGAAGTGAAGTGTCGTATAATATCTCCCACTCGGATTAATGTTTTTACATTTCAAGATTCTCATCTCACATCATCAAAATCATTGTAAGATGATAACACTTCGTTCGTGAAACAGACCAAAACAAAACCAGGTTGGCATGAATTTTGATATATGCCTACAAAATGCCACAACATGACAGCAGCAACGTTCACGATCTATATTTATTGTTTCTAATGGTAATTTAAGCGCACAGTATGGGTAACCCAGTCGTCTAAGGCGCCGTGATTCGCTGTGCAAAGTTGCGTCCCGGTACGCCCCGATCATCATAAGAAGTGGAATAATGTAAAAAGCGGCGTTCAACCCACCTCACTCACGTAGAACTGAAAGAAAATGGAATACAAGCAGCACCGCATTTAGTAGTCTCGGACTGCTAGTCGGTCATACTCTCCGCCATCATCCCCGTTTAAAGTGTTAATGCAGATACTTCCAAGCTTCACGGGGGTAGTATTAAAGATCCGATTCATGCTGAGAAATGGATAACAGAACACTGTCTCGGTTACTCTGAAAGTGAATTATAAAACCAACATTTTAAAGGTGTTCTAGAAGATGGTGTGTGTACATAATCGAGTCTTTTCTGCCAGTTGACATGCTGAAACTTCATACAGAAAGCTGACTCGCTCGCCTACTCACGACTTGCACAAATGCATATCTGGTACTCCCTATTAACCTCCGACCTACATGATGCTGAGGAATTGCTGCGGTTGCTGGCTCGAAACCCCACACCTTATTCCAAATTGTGTAAATGCTAGACCCGTGAAGATCCGGGTTAGAATGGGTCTTCAGCAACCCATGCTTGCCGTAAAATGCCACCATGCTTGTCGTAAGAGGTGACTAACGGGATCGGGTGGTCAGACTCGCTGACGTGGTTGATGATGCATGTCATTTGTCGATTATTTACACACCGCCGTCATATAGCTGGAATATTGCTGAGTGCGGCGTTATGCAACAAAGAAACAAATGTAAATAAATGTCTCCCAAGTAAAGACTTCAAAACGGCACCATTTCCCCATCTTAACTTGTTATCAATCTTTTGTGTTCTTGATAAATTTGCAATACCGCTCGCCAAGGAACTGGCTGTCGTTGTTATGAACATGTTACATTCATTGTGGCCTCTGTAAATACCGCGTCTGATCATAGGATGCACCCAAACATGTCCACTTCCCTTGAAGACATCACAGCGGGTCTCTGCATGAATCAATAATGAATAATTCAGCTTGCTGTGTTCATTACATCTAAAGGATGAGTCAACATTTCGGATGCTGGTCTTCACGTTTAGTTCCGTCTGACGGATTTACTCAGGGTTTCCGAATTATCACAGACTTTGTACTCTCTGGCTGGCTGTCTATCTGTCCTTTTCTGTCTCCTCCATGACTGTTCGCTCTGTCCTTTCTGGACCGCCACCGGGGTCTAATGGTAGAGCGTCGGCCCGGAGAGCGGAAGGTCCGGGGTTCGATCCCCGACCGCGTCAAACCAAAAGACGTTAAAAAGATGGTACTTGTTGTTACCCTGTCTGGCGCTCCGCATTAAGGGGCTAAAACAAGGACTGGTCGGATCGGAGTCAGTAAACTGTGTCTGAGTGGGGTATTCATGTTAAACTGCGGCATGGTATCTCAGTGAGCTAGCACTATAAATCGGCATCAGTCCGGACTAGTACAAGCAGCCACACAAACACAAATACGTACATGCACGTCGCTATGTAAGTGCAAAAATTTTGGACGCGACGTTAAACCCCATTTCACTTCACCTCACCGCCCTTTCTGTGCCGCCCCAGTACGTTTTGCCTTCCGTTACCACTCATCCAAACCCCCACAGTTTCTGTCGCTGGAGACCCGTGAAGACCCGGGGTAGAATAGGTCTTCAGCAACCCATGCTTGCTGTAAAAGGCGACTATGCTTGTCGTAAGATGCAACTAACGGGATCGAGTGGTCAGGCTTGCTGACTTGGTTGATGCATGTCTTCGAGTCCAATTGCGTGGATCGATGCTCATGATATCAATCACTGGATCAATTATTTACAGACCGCCGTCATATAGCTGGAATATTGCTGAGTGCGGCGTTAATCAACAAGCCAACCAACCAACCGTATACTTTTATGTAAAAACCCTTTGTATGAGAGAGAGAGAGAGAAGAGAGAGAGAGGGAGGGAGATAGAGAGAGAGGGGGAGGGAGAGAGAGAGGGGGAGGGAGAGAGAGAGAGAGACTGTCCAACCGTAAGGGATCCGAAACCGATCAGCTCAGTGTCAAGTTGTAGGCACACCCATCAGCCGTGACAACCGATATTGATCGACATTTCCGAAACTAATCCGTTTTTTAAGTCTCTTTTATAGGTTTGCAAAAAATGAACATATTTCAATTCAGATTATGCAGAGAATAATTAATAAGTCCCACATGACACTAGGTCTGAGGGAGAGAGAGGGGGGGGGGAGAGACAGAGGGGAGAGAGAAATAGAGAGAGAGAGAGAGAGAGAGAGAGAGAGAGAGAGAGAGAGATAC
Source organism: Haliotis rufescens (assembly GCF_023055435.1). Taxonomy (NCBI): domain Eukaryota; kingdom Metazoa; phylum Mollusca; class Gastropoda; order Lepetellida; family Haliotidae; genus Haliotis; species Haliotis rufescens. The sequence continues at coordinate 317,465 of NW_025963781.1, forward strand.
GCTAGTTCATTAGTTCTGTCACGAAGAGGGTTTAGAGATATAACTGCAATTAGTATTACATCTGCACACCTGGACAGCTGAACCTTACCTGGTATAGTCATTGTATGTACAAATTATTCGCTGTGACGGCTAATTGGAATTACTATTTTAACGAAGTGGCCAAGCCATGCTCTAATGCTCGAGGATGCCAATTAAACAAATGATCCTCGACAGGTGCTTGACAGAGAACAAATGGTATGTACGTTACAATATGGTTATCCAAGTAATGCAACATTAATCTAAAACCTATATATTCCATCCAGGCCCAGAATCCGCAGCAACAACAACAGCATGACGTCATCAGAATGGATTAATTTTAAAATAGGGAGTTAGTTTTTCAAGGACTTCTGAACAATTTAAAAACTAAGTAGACATAGTATATGTTGCAGTATGGAGAACATGTTCTCCCTGCTCCCTGTATGACCGTTGTAGACCGCATTGTGGTCTAGTGGTTGTGCGTTCGCACGGAGAGCGGAAGGTCCGGTGTTCGATCCCGCGTCATACCAAAAGACGTTAAAAGATGGTACTTGTTGTTACCCTGCCTGGAGCTCTGCATTAAGGGGAAGAAACAAAGTCTGGACTGCTCGGAGTCCTAAACCTAATGTCCGAAACACAATAATCATACCCGTATCAAATAAATTTACATCATTTTTAGCCACTATCAAACATTTGGTATACGTTATTATGACAGGCAGTTTATATGACGAAACAAACCAACACAATTTCTCTTCTTCAAGTAATGTCCCATTCACATTCGACCCACGATTGTCCGCGACTTATAACCATCACGCGAGTATACATGTGTGATCGAGATTTCACCCATAGAACCAGGAACAACATTGACAGAAAGTTTTTTTATAACAAATTCTTTTTAATACTATACTAGCGTTGTCAAGAAAGACATGCCTATCAAACAAAAGGAAAGTTAGGAGGTAGCTGGCTTGTCTTAGCATGTCTTGCTTGACAACGTTTCGGTTTAGATCATTACACTGTTGTCAAGTAAGAAATGCCTATCAAACAAACGGAACTTGAGTGGTTGCTGGCTTGTTTTTGCATGTCTTGCTTGACAACGTTTTGGTATAGATCCTTATGCCGCCGTCAAGCAAGAAATGCCAATCAAACAAAAGGATGTTAGGAGGTTGCTGGCTTGTCTTTGCATGTCTTGCTTGACAACGTTTTGGTATAGATCCTTATGCCGCCGTCAAGCAAGAAATGCCAATCAAACAAAAGGATGTTAGGCGGTTGCTGGCTTGTCTTTGCATGACAACGGTTTAAGCATCCGGCTACTGTTCAACCGCCTCCGTGGTCTAGTGGTAGAGCGTCCGCCCGGAGAGCGGAAGGTCCAGGGTTCGATCCCCGCCCGCGTCATACCAAAAGACGTTTAAAGATGGTACTTGTTGTTACCCTGTCTGGCGCTCGGCATTAAAGGGCTAAAACAAGGACTGGTCGGCTTGGAGTCAGTATTCTGTGTCTGAGTGGGATATTCATGTTAAACTGCGGCATGGTATCTCAGTGAGCTAGCACTATAAATCGGCATCAGTCCGGACTAGTACAATCAGCCACACACACACAAGTGCATGCACGTCGCTATATAAGTGCAATAATCTTGGACGCGACGTTGAACCCCATTTCGCCTCACCAGTCTACTGTTCCTGTGATAAAACTTTATAATCTGCAGTGTCTGATTCACACACGGGGAAGAATTAAACACTCAACTCTCCAATACTCTAACAAGGCATATTAAAACTTCCCTGTCACGTTGACTTTCTGGATTTGAGTCTGTGTGGTCCACATCAACACGTCAATGCGAAACTAGGCTTAAGGGTATTTGAATAGAGCTTGACTGGGAGATAGTATTTATTTGTTTCTATAGATTTGGTAACCTTTCACAATCTGTTGTCGGGAAATGGAAATGTGAAATACATCCTCAATGATAGGAGTTTGAAAGAACCCTGAAATAACGCCAGAGAGTTTCGGACATAAATGAAGTGGGATTCATTCGAAATAGATCTCACAAAATCTAGTTGACAAGTTGAATCAAACTGTGAAATCTAATTTGGAAAGAATTTTTGATGTCGAAATTCTTCTCAAAGTGTGGAGTAGCAAGTGATTGTGAGATTCTTTAGAGCGCCACATGTTCGATATGAGTTAAACACGTGGGTGTTATGCTAACACCCCGAGAAAAAAACAACATACAAGGAAAAGCACCACATTGTGATTGGTATGAAGAAAAAACATACAAATATATGTCGCAGTGAAACATAGATACAGACAAGCAATGTTGGAAAAATATATTTATTGTTGTACCTCTGTATTAATGTTACGTTCGATACAGAATCTGTTTAAAATGAAATTGCGTTAAATTCCATCTTGTTCTCGATCGAAGAGGATTGTATGTTTCGAGAGCCTTCGGAATACGGGAACGGTGTCTGGATTTTAGAAGCAGGGTATCATCTCACATGGCGGACTTAAATCGATGTCACGCGCGGGATAAAAATGTACATGGCCGACGTTGAACGAATTTCTAATAATCCCTGTAAACGACGCTTGTATACTTAATGCTTCAACTGGCTATAGTGACCTTCAATTATGACCTTGAATTTGACTGACGCAGTTCTTCTTAGGGAAACTTACTTTGTTTTTTTATTATTTTTGTTGTTGGTTTAAACATATTTATTTTCACAAAAGTGTGAAAATGGATTGGTAAACTTTATTGGTATCTTTATTTGTTTAAGATACGTTAAACAATTCAGCAATTTATTTAGGTAATTTAATTTATTCACATTTAGTTGGGTTTTTGTCGATCGGAATTTATAATTAGAAACTTCCCAAACCAAAATTACAGTGGTCAGTCCATTAGCAGTAAGCAATCCTAACTTTTCACAAGATCTTAAATTTTGATTTAATTTGTCTAAAAATCTCTTTTGTAATAGAAAGAGTGGAAAATCCATTAAATTGAATGTTGATGTAACAACCGTAAAACTCGAAGAAGCCAATCCTTGTATTACAGTCATGCTGTTCTCGTCAATGTAATTATATTATGTAATCAAAACGGGATGACGTTCCGTGTACTCCCAAAACAAGTTCATACAGGCTTGGGGAAGGATGGCTCTATCGTCTAAGGCACCTTAGTTCGCCGTGAAGAGTTCCTTGGGAAAACCAGAAGCCTTGGATTGTGGGTTCGAATCCCGGTTCGCCCCGATTATTTCTCGACGTTTGTCAGCACCCGTGCTCGTGGATTTCACCAAAGTGGTAAACAAGCTCTGCATAAATTGGGCTTTCTTCCCACTCACTCATTCAGGCGTAACTATACCCCTACTGAGTGAGTGAGTATGGTTTTACGCCGCTTATATTCCAGCGATATTCATCCAGATGGGATGTCCCACAACAGGGGTGACAGGTGAGTTCGGTTCACCAAGATGTGACACAGGTGGGATGTTCCACAACAGGGGTGACAGGTGAGTTGTGTTCACCAAGATGTGACACAGGTGGGATGTTCCACAATAGGGGTGACAGGTGAGTTGTGTTCACCAAGATGTGACACAGGTGGGATGTTCCACAATAGGGGTGACAGGGGAGTTCTGTTCACCAAGATGTGACACAGGTGGGATGTTCCACAATATGGGTGACAGGGGAGTTCTGTTCACCAAGATGTGACACAGGTGGGATGTTCCACAATAGGGGTGACAGGGGAGTTCTGTTCACCAAGATGTGACACAGGTGGGATGTTCCACAATAGGGGTGACAGGTGAGTTCTGTTCACCAAGATGTGACACAGGTGGGATGTCCCAAGACAGGGGTGACAGGTGAGTTCGGTTCACCAAGATGTGACACAGGTGGGATGTTCCACAATAGGGGTGACAGGTGAGTTCGGTTCACCAAGATGTGACACAGGTGGGATGTTCCACAACAGGGGTGACAGGTGAGTTGTGTTCACCAAGGTGTGACACAAGTTTGGATGTTCCACAATAGGGGTGACAGGTGAGTTCGATTCACTAAGGCGTGACACAGGTGGGTTGTTCCCCTATAGGGGTGACGGGGGAGTTCTGTTCACCAAGATGTGACACAGGTTGGATGTTCCACAATAGGGGTGACGGGTGAGTTGTGTTCACCAAGATGTGACACAAGTGGGATGTTCCACAACAGGGGTGACAGGTGAGTTCGGTTCACCAAGGTGTGACACAGGTGGGATGTTCCACAACAGGGGTGACAGGTGAGTTGTGTTCACCAAGGTGTGGCACAGGTGGGATGTTCCACAATAGGGGTGACAGGTGAGTTGTGTTCACCAAGATGTGACACAGGTGGGATGTTCCACAGTAGGGGTGACAGGTGAGTTGTGTTCACCAAGATGTGACACAGGTGGGATGTTCCACAATAGGGGTGACAGGTGAGTTCGGTTCACCAAGATGTGACACAGGTGGGATGTTCCACAATAGGGGTGACAGGTGAGTTGTGTTCACCAAGGTGTGACACAGGTGGGATGTTCCCCTATAGGGGTGACAGGTGAGTTCGGTTCACCCAGGTGTGACACAGGTGGGATGTTCCCCTATAGGGGTGACAGGTGAGTTGTGTTCACCAAGGTGTGACACAGGTGGGATGTTCCACAATAGGGGTGACAGGTGAGTTGGGTTCACCCAGTTGTGACACAGGTGGGATGTTCCACAATAGGGGTGACGGGTGAGTTGTGTTCACCAAGATATGACACAGGTGGGATGTTCCACAATAGGGGTGACGGGTGAGTTCGGTTCACCAAGGTGTGACACAGGTGGGATGTTCCCCAATAGGGGTGACAGGTGAGTTGTGTTCACCAAGGTGTGACACAGGTGGGATGTTCCACAATAGGGGTGACAGGGGAGCTCTGTTCACCCAGGTGTGACACAGGTGGGATGTTCCACAATAGGGGTGACAGGGGAGCTCTGTTCACCAAGGTGTGACACACGTGGGATATTCCACAATAGGGGTGACAGGGGAGCTCTGTTCACCAAGGTGTGACACACGTGGGATGTTCCACAATAGGGGTGACAGGGGAGCTCTGTTCACCCAGGTGTGACACAGGTGGGATGTTCCCCTATAGGGGTGACAGGTGAGTTGTGTTCACCAAGGTGTGACACAGGTGAGATGTTCCACAATAGGGTGTGACAGGTGATTTCGGTTCACCAAGATGTGACACAGGTGGGATGTTCCCCTATAGGGGTGACAGGTGAGTTGGGTTCACCCAGGTGTGACACAGGTGGGGTGTTCCACAATAGGGGTGACAGGTGAGTTCGGTTCACCAAGGTGTGACACAGGTGAGATATTCCACAATAGGGTGTGACAGGTGAGTTCGGTTCACCAAGGTGTGACACAGGTGGGATGTTCCACAATAGGGGTGACAGGTGAGTTGTGTTCACCAAGATGTGACACAGGTGGGATGTTCCCCTATAGGGGTGACAGGTGAGTTGGGTTCACCCAGGTGTGACACAGGTGGGATGTTCCCCTATAGGGGTGACAGGTGAGTTGTGTTCACCAAGGTGTGACACAGGTGGGATGTTCCACAATAGGGGTGACAGGTGAGTTCGGTTCACCAAGGTGTGACACAGGTGGGATGTTCCACAATAGGGGTGACAGGTGAGTTGTGTTCACCAAGATGTGACACAGGTGGGATGTTCCCCTATAGGGGTGACAGGTGAGTTGGGTTCACCCAGGTGTGACACAGGTGGGATGTTCCCCTATAGGGGTGACAGGTGAGTTGTGTTCACCAAGGTGTGACACAGGTGGGATGTTCCACAACAGGGGTGACAGGTGAGTTCTGTTCGCCAAGGTGTGACACAGGTGGGATGTTCCACAATAGGGGTGACAGGGGAGTTCTGTTCATCCAGGTGTAACACAAGTGGGATGTTCCACAATATGGGTGACAGGTGAGTTGTGTTCAACAAGGTGTGACACAGGTGGGATGTTCCACAATATGGGTGACAGGGGAGTTCTGTTCACCCAGGTGTGACACAGGTGGGATGTTCCCTAATAGGGTTGACAGGTGAGTTATGTTCATCCAGGCGTATTTCAGGTGAGATGTGCCCATATATGGGTCACAGGTGAGTGACAGATAAAGATCCATGATGGCTGTAGTGTTTGTTTGTTTGTTTGTTGTTTAACGCCGCACTCAGCAATATTCCAGCTGTATGACGGCGGTCTTAAAATAATCGAATCTGGACCAGACTATCCAATGATTAATATCATGAGCATCGATCCACACAATTGGGATACGATGACATGCATCAACCTAGTCAGCGAGCCTGACCACCTGATCCCGTTAGTCGCCTTTTACTACAAGCACAGTCGCCTTTTACGGCAAACATGGGTTGCTGAAGACCTATTCTACCCCGGATCTTCACGGGTTGGTTGTAATGAACATATCTATCTTAGTGACCCATTTAACACCTTATGACTCGTCATCGGTCTTTTGACCGCCTCCGTGGTCTAATGGTAGAGCGTTCGATCCCCGACCGCGTCATACCAAAAGACGTTAAAAGATGGTACTTGTTGTTACCCTGTCTGGCGCTCGGCATTAAGGGGCTAAAACAAGGACTGGTCGGCTCGGAGTCAGTATACTGTGTCAGAGTGGGGTATTCATGTTAAACTGCGGCATGGTATCTCAGTGAGCTAGCACTATAAATCGGCATCAGTCCGGACTAGTACAAGCAGCTACACAAACACACACACGTACATGCACGTCGCTATATAAGTGCAATAATCTTGGACGCGACGTTAAACCCAATTTCACCTTCACCTCATCGGTCTTTTAGGGTCGTGCAAAAAGCGTTATCGAGATTCCGCATGTCCCGAATCACGGATAACACCATGTATTTTTTTAATTACTTCGAGTTTACAATTGTGAATCTGTATTTCACATTTTGTGTATTCAGGTTGCATGCTATGTTAAACAGTGAGTCAGTCAGTCAGTCAGTCAGTTGGGTTTAACGCCGCTTTTAACAGTATTCCAGTTATATCACGGCGTGTCAGTTTAATGTGGGAGGAAAGCCCGAAGTGATGCAGGTCTTAGACGTTTACCACTTAGGTGAAACCCACGAGCACGGGTATGGTGCTGACAAACCTAGAAACATAAACATATTGAACGATATCAGATCATCGATATACCTGAACATGAAGTTAACTTTTTGGCCAAATGTCCCCGTTTGACTTTGCCAATCCGAGCAGAAAATTGTATTTATATGCATAAAGAAACATTACGTATTATGTCTCCATTTAATTATGATACGTGCCCGTCCATCCATCTTTGTCCACGTGTTTCTCATCTCCTACCACAACCAGAAAGAGAGCGAAAGGACGAAATATTTAAACAAATTTTAAAAAGCTGTTTTTCTCTAGATGTGTCACCTGTGAAGATGCGGGGTAGAATAGGTCTTCAGCAACCCATGCTTGTCGTAAAAGGTGACTATGCTTGTCGTAAGAGGCGACTGACCGGATCGGGTGGTGAGTTTCGCTGACTTAGTTGATGCATGTCATCGATCCCAATTGCACGGATCGATGCTCATGTTGTCAATCACTGGATAGTCTGGTCCAGACTCGATTATTTACAGACCGCCGTCATATAGCTGGAATATTGTTGAGTGCGGCGTTAAACAACAAACAAACAAATGAATGAATGAATACTAATTGTGTAACTTATTTTAAGCCATTTTAAAGTTAAATTAAAAACGCTTGGTATCAGTCTTCAAATTAATTTATGACGTAGATCGAGTCGCTTTGCGTCGAAAACGATTAAAAATAAATGTGGCTGAAGAAAGATCAGGCTGACCTGGGTGTTTGGTGAGTGTACAAAGCAAGTAGTACATGTTGTATCACATCGGGGCTTAATTTTCAACAGTGCCGGTGAAAATTGAGATACGAAAACGTTTTATTATTTCACATCGGAATGAAAAGTTGGTGTTTGGTGCCATTGAAAATGTGCTGAGTTCGTATCGATGCATTACGACGTGTCTTTGTAATTTGTGTGGCTGTTTATATTTGAAGTGTGTTTCATAGGACCTGTGAAGATTCCGGGGTAGAATAGGTCTTCAGCAACCCATGCTTGCCGTAATAGGGGACTATGCTTGTCATAAAAGGCGACTAACGGGATCGGGTGATCAGGCTCGCTGACTTTGTTTGATGCATGTCATCGATCGCAATTGCGTGGATCGATGCTCATGATATTAATCACTGGATTGTCTGGTCCAGACTCGATTATTTACAGACCGCCGTGATATAGCTGGAATATTGCTGAGTGCGGCGTTAAACAAAAACAAACAAACAAACATATTTCATAGTTTAGTAGCTCTCTTGGTTTTGGGTCTGGCTTTGGTATTTGAAGTGGCCAGGATATTTATGACCATAATATGTAGGTATGATCACAGGGATGTTTGAGAGGGATAGACGTGTAATTACTACATCTTCGATCACTTGTGTTAAGAACTCAACCGCAAGCTCTGTGAAGTTGTCCGAGTCAGGCACGGAGGACTAAAGTCAACGTCGACGATGTCTCAGCAATTGAACTTACGGTCGATGTAAATGTCGAGCGACGTGACTGTAAGGCTGTGCGTTTGGCTTGTCAACACCGGGGTCTAGAATTGTGTGCTTGAAGGAGAATTTACGGAGCCAGAACTAGTCATATAACATTCATCACATGCATAATTATACGACTTTCTTCCAAGATCGAACACAGGTGTCCTGTTCACATTAGCTTCAACTGAGTCATCATCATCATCATCATCATCATCATCATCATCGTCGTCGTCGTCGTCGTCGTCGTCGTCGTCGTCATCGTCACCACAATCATCATCATCGTCGTCGTCGTCGTCGTCATCGTCATCGTCATCATCATCATCATCATCATCATCATCATGTCATGGTCATCATCATCACGTTGCTTGGTTACCTAATCTTACTGATAATTGAGTAAATGTCTAACGCCGCACTCATCTGTATTCCAGACATATGACTGCCGCCCGTCAATCATACAGCCTGGATCAGCCAAACAAGTGGTTGATATCATGAGCAACTATTCATGGGGATGGTGACAAGCAATCAAACAAGTTACCTAGCCTGGCCAACCGATCAAATAAGTTGCCTTTTATGACTGACAATATTTATTATAAATTGAGCTTACCCTAGCTCAGGCACTCAAGAGTTTTTATTCTAGCAATGAGTAGTTGTGTGTTGACCATCAGTAAACTGCATCCACTGCGAAACCAAAAGATTGCAAAATTAAAATCGAAAACACTAGCTGTTGTGAGATACTCATTATGCACGTATAATCGTGTTTTGTACCTGTATCAAATGTATGACCATCAGACATGGGTTTATACTTTCTTTTGCCGGCAGTTTATATCATAAGCATGTGTTTTTGAACCACTAGTGAGCGTATCTTGACCCACCAGTGGCACCATAGATAGATTGGATCATTAATGGAACATTATACCATTACATTAAGGGAGTAGTGAGTGAGTGAGTTCGGTTTAACGCCGCTATTAACAGTATTACAGTTATATCGCGGCGTGTCAGCTTAATTTGGGAGGAAAGCCCGAAGTGATGCAGGTCTCAGACGTTTACCACTCCGGTGAAACCCATGAGCACGGGTATGGTGCTGACAAACCTAGATACATAATTGGGGCGAATCGGGATTCGAACCCACAATCATAGGTTTCTGGCGTGAACGAATAGTGATAAGTCGTCAGGAATATAGTGCCATTGAATCGAAGCAGTCGTCAGGTATTTAGATGCTAGTGTGGTTTGTAAACGTATCGCGGATGGTTATAGAGTGTTGTGGACAATTATGTCATGTTCTGGTACCTCTCGACTGGTTCGAACACTGTGTAGAACATTCCAGTGGCTGGGTTGGTTGTATATAGTGGGACAAGAGCGTTTCTACGTATCATACGCATTTGTATCACGTCAAGACCAGCTTTCATGTGAGGATCGCTCATCATTCCCGATTCCCTGTCTAGCCAATCACGAAAGCTTCACCTGCTGCCGCTGAGCGAATATATATTATTATTACTATCACAACCGTATTTTTGTATTTGATACTGACCACTTCCATCATAGTATTTCTTATTCCACTCTATTGTTTTCTGTCATTTACAATTGCTGTGCAGAATTTGTATTGATTGAAACCTTAATGAAATTGATTATACTGATTGTATACCATTTGTTGTTTGTTTTCTGGTTTAACACTAAGTTCCTTTACGTACATTTTTGTAATTAACATATTGTTTCAATTTGGGAATCGACACGTAACATGATGATGATGATGAGGCTCTCGTGAAGAGCAGCCTCCCGGTGGTGAGTGCTGGGTAACGCTAATAGCTCTTCCCCCGTGTGGAACCGGGGCAGAATGTGGCCACAGCACCCCATTGCTGGTCGTAAAAGGCGACCGAATTGGGCAACCTGTTTGCCGTGGGTTGCGCCCCTGTGTCAGCGGAGGACGGGATTCTGGTGGTTGAGGGCACTGGATCCAGGAATAGCGTTCCTTTGCCCAATACACCACTTCGACCCTTACTTCGCCTAGACGGGTGGTAGGATGGGCCCGTTCTTATCAATCGGCTGGTCATGTCGAGCCCTGTCCATAATTTTATTTGCACAAAATTTGAATTCGAATTTCCTTCAAACTTTAGGCCTTGACCAATTGTTTATTGTTTATGATTTTTTGATTGAGAAATCATTCACCTGCCTTGAGTCGTATGCCCAGAAGGCGGTGGCTCATGGGCCAATCTGGTAGACTAATTAATTTTACTTAATTCGTTTGCTTGAGTATACCATTCCAGTATCCTTGGTGCTGCCAGTTGGAGATCCACTGGCTTATAGCATTGTCCTTGTGATACGCCGTGGTGGGTGGGGAGCTGGGATGGTGAACCATATACAAACTCAAAATCGCACAACCAAAAAAAACCAAACGTTCTTTGGAAGATTCCTCGGATGAGGAGACTACCATCCTAAAGTGTTCATGGGGTAGTTGGTCTAGATTTTTAGTGGTTTCCGCTACTGATGGTACACCTTTGACAAAACAATTCGATCGGGATTCCTGCTAGTTGAATGTAAGACTGCAAAACAATCAACCACCTTACTGGCTGCCGAGCAATTAGCTTTCACTCCAGTTTTGATTTCACCGCACAAAACTCTTAAATCCAGGAAAGGAATTATCAGAGATAGGGAAAGTTGTCTCTCTGATATGTCAGAAAGTGAAATAACTGATGAACTTAAAGATAAGGTAGTTACACACGTCAAACGCTCCACGTACATGCGAGATAATAAAACCTTCAACTCCAATACTTACCTGACATTTTCCAAGCCAACACGTCCCAAAAATATCAAAGCAGGATATTTTAACATTGAAGTGGATCAATACATTCCAAACCCACTTCGATGTTACAAATGCCAGCAGTTCGGGCACAGTGCTCAATCTTGCAACCATCGCAAGATATGTCATTAGTGTGGTGAAGATGACCACCATATGGAAACAAGATGTACGAAAAACCCTCATTGTGCAAACTGCTCTGGTGATATAGGTCTTTAGCAACCCATGCTTGCCGTAAAAGGCGACTATGCTTGTCGTAAAAGGCGACTAACGGGATCGGGTGGTCAGGCTCGCTGACTTGGTAGATACATGTCATCGATCCCAAATGCGTGGATCGATGATCATGATGTCAATCACTGGATCGTCTGGTCCAGACTCGATTATTTACAGACCGCCGTCATATAGTTGGAATATTGCTGAGTGCGGCGTTAAACAACAAACAAACAAACAAGCAAACAAACAAACAAACATTTTTGCAGGAAATACAAGCACCACAAAGATCCAGAGCTATTTTTACATGGTATTCCTATCAAGGTTGTAGAAGAGGCCAAGTTCCTGGGTCTCATTTTTCGATCACCATTTAACTTTTAAGCCACATATTAATTATCTCAAAACTAAATGCCTGAATGCTCTAGATTTGTTGAAAGTTGTTGCCAATACAAAGTGGGGAGGTGATCAGACAACCCTCCTCCACTTGTATAGGTCTCTGATCCCCCCTAAATTAGATTATGGCTCCATCGTTTATGGTGGAGCCTGTAAGAGCAATTTACAAAAATTAGATTCACTTCACCATCAGGGCCTACGACTCTGTCTTGGCGCATTTCGAACGTCTCCTGTAGATAGCTTATATGTAGAAGCTGATGAACCATCGTTGAAGCAACGGCGTATTAAATTATCGCTTCAATACATTGCAAAATTACGTTCTAACCCATTACACCCTGCATATAACTGTATATTTCAACCCCTTTACGAAGAACTTTTTCATAGTAAGCCTAAGCTGGTCCCACAACTAGGCATTCGGATTAAACCCCACATTGCAGCTGCAAATATTTAGATGTCTTGCTTGACTGTATCGACATTTTCATCACAAGGGATAATTATTTCCAGGTTTCATCCATAAAGGATCTTTTTACTGTAAGTTCTCGTTTAATTCTTGGGTTTTTAAAAGAAATAAAGTTGATTGATAAATTTTGATATGTATTGTAAAAAGTATGTGATTTTAATTTGGTAGAATGAACTAATAACTGAGATTGTTTGTGGCTGTACCTTCAAAGGTGAAGTCACGCAAAATAATTGTCCTCCTGACAAGGTACGTAAGTCCCTTTTCATTCAAAGTATTTTTCATTTTCCATGTTTTTAATCGTAGAATTCTTGTTTGTTTTAATGATTTGGCTTAAACTTACTGACAATAACCAAACAATCAGCTAGGTTTAAATCTACATCTGTGATAGTCTAGTGTTTTTACTGTCCTTTGTCAACATATTTTAATGTCTATATTTATGTATTATTAATGTACAACTTCATTTAGTCACGATATGGCTGAAATATTGCCGATGTGACCATAAATCTTAACTCACTCACTCACTCACTCACTCACTCACTCACTCACTCACTGATGATGATGATGATTATGATGATGGTGATGATGATAAAGAAGACAACGACAACGACAACGACGACTGTTTCCATTCCTTGATCATGATACCGGTTGATGATGATGGTGATGAGTGAGTATGGTTTTACGCCGCTTTTAGCAATATTCCAGCAATATCACGGCGGGGAACACCAGAAATGGGCTTCACACATTGTACCCATGTCGGGAATCGAACTCGGGTCCTTGGCGTGACGAGCGAACGCTTTAACAACTAGGCTACCCGACCGCCACTAATGATGATTATGATGATGATGATGATGATGATGATGACAACGACAACGCCAATGACGACTGTTTCCATTCCTTGATCATGATACCGGTTGATTGAGGAAGTAGCTGGCCGACAAGGAAATAAACAAGTCTTGGGAAGTCTTCATTTTGGTGTGTGCTTGTTGAATCAAAAAGTCAATGTCAAAACAACATATAGGAAGTGAACACAAGTTAATTACAGCGCTTAAACAAGGAAGAGGGTCTGATCTGGGTCAGGAAACTGTGTAGATCGATGCTACACAGATTGACAACAGGGATAAATACAAACAGGCGATCAAGTATCAAGGCTGGTACAAATATAACAAAACTAACAGGCAGGGAAATCAGGTATTGACAGACGTGATGAGAGTTGCGGGAGTTGAGGTAACACCTACATCTGGAAGCTGAGATGGAGGGGGACCTATGTACTTTAATGTAGACAAAAAGCTGTGTGGGACATTATTAGGGGGATGAGGGGCCAGAGTTGTTCATGGGATGTTTTTTAAATGAATAATGTTTATGAGTAAGAGTACCAAAAACGTACCATGTTAGCGTTCTGTCGTAGAATAGGCCAATAGAGGATACAAATTAAATTTGTTTGTTTGTTGTTTAATGCCGCACTCAGCAATATTCCAGCTTTATGACGGCGTTCTGTAAACAATCGAGTCTGGACCAGACAATCCAGTGATTGACATCATGAGCATCGAACCACTCAATTTGGATACGATGACATGCTTCAACCAAGTCAGCGAGCCTGACCACCCGATCCCGTCAGTCGCCTCTTACGACAAGCATAGTCGCCTTTTACGGCAAGCATGGGTCGCTGAAGACCTATTCTACCCCGGAATCTTCACAGATGATACACATTTAAAATGTGTTTCGAATATAAACACAAACAAGACATGTTTAGGAATGCGTTTAAATTCTAGATGAAATGTACATTTGGTGTGTACTATCTAAACGCGGGGTTTAAATTCATAAAATGAGCTAAAAAACACCAAAACACAACATCATAATCTAAACATGTATTTATGAATCAGCCAAGTTTTTTCTAAAGTGATGCCTTCATAAATGTGTTGTTGCTGTGGACTCTTTGCATTTCTCTCATACTTAAAACGGAAGCTGACAATGAAAGTATGTATCACTACTACGATAGAAACCTAACACGTTACCCCCAAGATATGGGTATAGAACGCGACAACCTTTGACAAAAATATACCCACAATGAATTTCATGGGTACGGGTGGGAGGACACGGGTAAACATATTTAGACCCTAAACGCGTCATCAGTATTGGACAACACCTAAATAAGCCCATTTTTAACACCTACAAAAAGCACGATTCTTTTTAAAGATAAGTAAACCTAAATTTACCATCTATGTGGTAAATTATTAATTCACACACTACAGGGTCGAACATGATATTGTTTGTTCAACATGATCATCGGAATTTTGAGTTGAGGTCTCAGTAATGAAGTAACGAAACCTTTAGGAAATATTTTTAATAAATACTTGTAAGTATAGTTATATGGAAATGTCATGTAACTGTACTTACTAGTATTTCACTCAGGCGAGCAGAGAGCCCTTTAAAGTAAGTGTTTCATAAATATACTAACTTTGTGACGTAAGCAAACCGCACTCTCAGAACTATTTTCCTATTATGATAGGTCGGCTCTGGTTAAAATATGAAAAAATAAAATCACATACTACGAATGAACATATGTGTTAAAACAAATAAAAGTAACATTAAAGATTCGTTTTAATTTTCAAATTTAATTTGTCATGACAGATGTTTCTTGAATGAAAGTCGAAAATGCGTTGGTGAAACACGTATATATATTACAAAAAAATATATAATAAATAAATTAACAATATATATTAAAAAAAAAAATCTAACTTAAACGGTCCCCAAATCCTGGAAATAGCTTTAAAGAACATCTCATTTAAAAACAATGTCAAGGGACTCCGGTGCTTCGCGCACTCGTAGAATTAATTTTTCCTTACGATTAAAATTAGGCAAGTTGCGCCCCTGGAAAAGGAACGCAGTTAGGTTTGTGTTTAGATTAGAATCTAAAAATGTTTTTACCGTGTTTTACATATGCATACCTGGGTAGTACCCACTGCTTCATTACGTACTAATTGTCATGGTCTCATGGAGTATGTTAAGCCAACATATCGTTTTTAGTTTTAACAAAATCAATAAACGCGCAATCACTGGGGTGTTTGGTCCATATTCAGTTGCCGGCGTCGTTTGCCAATCGTTGGCATAGATCATTGTTTGGTGCGACGTTAGGAAACAAACAAACTTACCTTTTTGGATGAAAATTGTGTGAGTGGTGGGTGCTACATGTAGAGCAGGACATGCTTACCCTCTTCCCGAACACCAGGTGTAATCACTGATTTTCAGTGATCTATTCATATATTGTTCATTTTTCTTCCCTTTACCGGGTCGGTCGTGTAGCCTAGTGCTGTAGACACGCCGAAGACCCGGGTTCGATTCCCGGCATGGGTACAATGTGTGAAGCCTATTGCTGGTGTCCCCAGCCGTGATATTGCGGCGTAAAACCATACTCACTCACTTACTTCCCTTTACGAACCATGGAATCTGTTTCGGCCCTTTTCGCCCCATGGAATCTGTTTCGGCCCTTTACGCCCCATGGAATCTGTGTCGGCCCTTTACGCCCCATGGAATCTGTTTCGGCCCTTTACGCCCCATGGAATCTGTTTCGGCCCTTTACGCCCCATGGAATCTGTGTCGGCCCTTTACGCCCCATGGAATCTGTTTCGGCAGATAATAGAGATGGTGTTGACGTTTGAATTTAATTCCTTCTTCTATGCATCCATGATCATCCCAATATGTATTCCGGTAACATCGGCCCCACCAACCTGTGCTGGTCATAAGAGGTGAGGTGAAATTGGGTTTAACGTCGCGTCCAAGATTATTGCACTTATATAGCGACGTGCATGTACGTGTATGTGTTTGTGTGGCTGCTTGGTCTACTCCGGACTGATGCCGAGTTATAGTACTAGCTCACTAAGATACCATGCCGTTTAACATGAATACCCCACTCAGACACAGTATACTGACTCCGAGCAGCCACACAAACACACACACACACGTACATGCACGTCGCTATGTAAGTGCAATAATCTTGGACGCGACATTAAACCCAATTTCACCTCACCTCACCTCACCGTAGTAGAATTGTCACCACAGTGTTCTTGATTTACTTGTAAACAGTCAAAGAAAATACCAAAGTAAAATATTCATAATTTGTATATATGTATGAGGGAAAAATAGTATGAGGGAATGTTGTATGAATTTTAACAGCAGGTAAATGTTGTATGATTCTTAAGAAGGACAATACGCGCTGTACGTATCATATAAAAGTATTAATCAAAATCATCTTAAAGCATTAATTTGCAAATAACTTTTTATAACGTATGATACAATGTTGAAATAAAAGCGACAAAATCCTTTCCATATTTATAAGAAATCCCTGCTAAAAGCAGTGTTCATATACTTCCGACTACTAGTATATCACGAGCATGTGTTTATGAATCACTATCAAATAGTAATGATACCAGGTGTTCGCGAAAAGGTGAGCGTATTATTCCTAGAAATCCATTGACTCAAATACATAGCTCAACAGGTGTACATCGTTACGTCTGTTTTGATCAAGAAAAACTAAACGTTGAACCAGATAAACTGGTGATATCAAGAGTTTCTAAGTAATGTAACGTACGTAAATGCAATGCTATATCTAAACCAACATCCTATACACCATTGAACTTAAAAACAAATGTTCTTTTACCTTTTAAAGTGCATAAAAATGAGAATTATTGCCCCCACGCGCCAGTTCATCAACTATAACGCAATCCCCCGACTGCGGGAACCAACAGCGTCTAAATCGACACCAGCCTTCCGACTATTTCCGGGCCATCAAAAATTACAAATCGTCTCTATTTGTCTAATTTCGTGTCGTCCCTTCCTTGGTCGTAATTTTCACTAGTTTTTCCCTCGTCGTTTGCACCCTATTGTTAAACGTCCACAGCTACAGGAAAGGACGAAATATTTCCCCAGTTGTGTAGAGTTTAAGCCAACATGAACTGAGGCCTCGCGATCGATAATATATTTGTTTTCTCCGCGTCTGGCATATGTTAGTGGGATATTAAGGACATGCAGTGGAAGGTATTTAATGACAGTTTCGTCGTCTTCAGGAGAAATTGGCATTGTCTGTAAATCATAAATTCAATGGCTTCGTGCGTCTCTGGGCGAATCAATTGCAATGGACGCGGTGATGGGTCATTCTAAATATTTAAGGCAGATTTTTTTTCTGTTTAATCCAACTTTTCTCTTGCAACACAAAACATGCACCTGAATTATAATGCACAGGTGCACAAAAGGACTCGTCTCATTGGATCTTAAACCAATATTATTTTTTGTGTAACGAGTAGAGTTACTTTTGATTGTTGTGTGGAATAATGACACATTAATGGTTTGGGAATTATCCTCTTTTCCATTCCATTCCGACTACAGTAAACTACGGTTATAACGAACTCAAAGGGACTACAGTAAACTACGGTTATAACGAACTCAAAGGGACTACAGTAAACTACGGTTTTAACGAACTCAAAGGGACTACTAATTTTAGTTCGTTATAACCGTAATTCGTTATAAGCATATATACAGCATAACTACAGCATAAAGTCGGGACTAAAAAGTTAGTTCGTTATATCCGTTAGTTCGTTATAAGCGTGTTCGTTATAGCCGTAGTTTACTGTACTAATTTTAGTTCGTTATGACCGTAATTCGTTATAAGCATATATACAGCATAACTACAGCATATAGTCGGGACTAAAAAGTTAGTTCGTTATATCCGTTAGTTCGTTATAAGCGTGTTCGTTATAACCGTAGTTTACTGTATATCACAAGCATGTGTTTATGAATCATACCCGGTTAGAGCGTATCCACCACAAACGCATGCGAATGCAAGTCAGGTATTTGCAAGTCAAAAACATACATGTACAGTTACCACAATGAAATAACACAACTTTATACTTTATACGAAGCTTCAGAAATAGACTTGGGGAAGAGCTCGTTTCGTGTATAAGAGGGATGCACTGGGATATGCTTGCATATATTTCCATAGATTTATCAAACTGATTATAACTAGATTTGATTGAGAACTTTTAATCAATTAGACGTATATTTCTTAGAATTGATGAGTACATGTAAATCTTCCATGAACTGCTATTTGAGCGTCTTCGGTATTTATAAGATGGTGCCCCGATGTTGACACGCCGTGATATAACTGGAATACTGTTAAAAGCGGCGTTAAACCCAACTCACTTGGGGAAGTGTTTCTCATACCATACCATACCACACCACACCACACCACACCACACCACACCACACCATACCATACCATACTATGTTAATGCCTACTGTTCTATAGTGTACAGTCTCATATTGTTCTGTAATGTACGGAACTATAAGATAAAACAGAATAAATAGTCTCGATTAACTGCCGAAAAAGATTCCACGGGGCGAAAAAAAAGCATATATCAGTGATGACACCAGGTTTTCGCGAAACGAATTACGGTTATAACGAACTAAAATTAGTAGTCCCTTTGAGTTCGTTATAACCATAGTTTACTGTATCATAATTCAAACCGCTAAAAATTTGAATAATGTGAGGCCATTCTCAAGTTGTATGCGTACTGGAGGCAATATTCGTTGATATACTTTCCACAATGTTTGTATTAGTCACGTCACGTGTAATATATATTTGAATTATGCAATGTGTATTTGAATTATGCCTTATCACGTGTAATTGTGTTATGCAATGTGTAATAGTGTTATGCCATGGCATGTGTGTTTTTATTATGTCATGAGCAATTATATTATGCCGTATGTGTTTTAAATATGCCATGTGTAATTGTACTATGTCATGTGTAATTGTATTATGTCATGTGTAATTGTATTATGCCATATGTGTTTTTAATATGACATGTGTAATTGTACTATATCATGTGTAATTGTACTATATCATGTGTAATTGTATTATGCCATATGCGTTTTTAATATGACATATGTAATTGTACTATATCATGTGTAATTGTATTTTTCCATATGTGTTTTTAATATGACATGTGTAATTGTACTATATCATATGCAATTGTACTATATCAGGTGTAATTGTATCATGCCTTGTCATGTGAAATGGACTTATGTCATATGTGATAGTATAATGCCATGACAAGTGTGTTATTGCATTATGCCATATCAGAACTAATTGTGTTATGCCATAATATGTGTATTCATATCATGCCATTCGTTAAGTAAATGTACTATGCCATACGCTGTGTAGTTGTGGGCGGTCGGGTAGCCTAGTGGTTAACGCGTTCGCTCGTCACGCCGAAAACCCGGGTTCGATTACCGACATGGGTACAATGTGTGAAGCCCATTTCTGGTGTCCCCCGCCGTGTTATTGCTGGAATATTGCTAAAAGTGGCGTAAAACCATACTCACTCACTCACTCACTCACTCACTCACTGTGTAGTTGCATTACGTCCCGCAATGAATACAAAAGCTAGTTTCTAATGATAGAAAGCTTACCTATGTTGGAATAGACTCTGCTACATAAAGTCGAAACGAATCACATATGCATGTCGACAACCGTGTGTGTTAAATACAGTAAACTACGGTTATAACGAACTCAAAGGGACTACTAATTTTAGTTCGTTATAACCGTAATTCGTTATAAGCATATATACAGCATAACTAAAGCATATAGTCGGGACTAAAAAGTTAGTCCGTTATATCCGTTAGTTCGTTATAAGCGTGTTCGTTATAACCGTAGTTTACTGTACAGTCAACATGTAACGGCAGGTCTTTCAATAAATGTTGTTAGGGCGGTGTTCTGTTTATCGTTTTATATATATAACCGAGACGGATCCATACCTGTCACGCGAACCACGAGAATACTTTTCGGACGAATTATTCAAACAGACAAATTTAACAAACGGATTATTAATTCCGAGGAGGAATGGATGGATGTCTATTCGAAGAGTCAAATTCAGATTCAGGAAGTACAATTAAACAAATAGTCTAACAGGATTAATGAGCGGCGAATATACAAAAGCGTTTTTAGTGGCTTCTAAACACGGAACACGATCAGGCGGGCAGACCAGCCCACCTTCAACAAACTGTATGTTTTTGAAAGTGACAAGCCATATGTTTTACAGGGAGAATTGGGTTAGGTGTGAAAACAGTGAAGACAAAAACAGGAAACTATCGTTTACACTAACCACAGAGCCCCATTATATGGACTTTTCGTGTTTGCGATCAATCGCACAATATACTCTTAGCCATTCGCTTAATGTAATGTAACGTTTCGTCTGAGGTGATAGTATATTTCTGGAAAATATCTCAATCAAATTCAGTCTTGTTTGTTCGGTCTTTGTCAGTCTATTAAGTTTTAAGTCTCTTCATTTTCAATGAATGATTGTCAATAAAGCGACCGTGTCGATTTATTTCCCCTTTCTCTGTTAATCTTTCAAATCGTCTCGGCAGCTTTGTCAACCGCGGGTTGTTTAACAAAGCTCGAAATCATGTTTACCTGTCGCCATTTTGTAATCACGTGATAGTAGCTCCGCAGCAATGCTTCAGGTGAAGCAGACGATCTCGCGAAGTATGGTGTGAGGCTGCATGGCGCAGTTTTAGCAAGGATTTACACTTCGTGAGTAACGTCATAGCACTCTGTATGGGACATACATACCGTCATAACTCTTTTTAAGAGAGGCAACGTGACTTGGTTGTTCAAACGAGAATATGAATATGATTTGAACATACCGAGAGTGTGGGATGCCTTTTGCAAGCTTGTCAAGTGGATCAAATATTCAGATTCAGTTTGAATTTTGACATTACGAAGTGCAAACTATCACACCGATGTGCGACTCTAGGATGAAACGACAGTGCCAGTTGTAACTTTCGTCATTGTCAAATATATTCTGAACTGAAAGAACGCAAGACCATCTCTCCTGTTGTGGCAAGAAATATCAATTTGGATAAAGTGTCCTTTGAAGAGGATCGACATAAACATATTTTCGCTCCAAGAGGGTAAGTACATACCAGTTTTGTAGTTGAACGAACAAACGTGACTCTTGGATACGTGAATACAGTTTAATGATGAACGGAATATGATCATAGCAATTTGTAATGACTACTAGGTGTCTACCAATGACACCTAGGAATGTCATACTGCTTGTTCTTAATGTTAATACTGCTGAAGTTGAATTTATGCCTGTTTCCACTTACAGTAAACAACGGTTATAACGAACTCAAATGGACCACTAATTTTAGTTCGTTATAACCGTAGTTCGTTATAAGCATATATACAACATCTATACAGCAAATGACCGTGACCAAAAATAAAGTTCGTTATATCCGTCAATTCGTTATAAGCGTGTTCGTTATAAACGTATTTTACTGTATATGCATCTTACACTTACTTTAATTTCCACTGCATCAGTAACACGACTACATCTATTGTATGGCTGTGTTCTGCCATCAATCAGAGAATTCATTTAATTCGAAAAAATTTTGGTGTGTCAGTATCATTGCATTAGCTAGACATGACAATTCTTGGTGAGATCCGCCGTGTTATTGCTGGAATATTGCTAAAAGCGGCGTAAAACCATACTCACTCACTCACTCTTGGTGAGATGCCAATGAGACATAAATTACCAATCATCATATCATAATTATAATTATAATTATATAAACAAGCAGTATTCATACGTTAAGACTGCAGCTAGCCTTTGTGTTCGTCCATGAAAGACCTAGCTGTAGATATACATCTACATATACAGTAAACTACGGTTATAACGAACACGCATATAACGAACCGACGGATATAACGAACTTATTTTTTAGTCCCGACCATTTGTTGTATGTATGCTGTATGTATGCTTATAACGAACTATTGTTATTACGAACTAAAATTAGTGGTCCACTCGAGTTCGTTACAACCGTAGTCTACTGTGCTACGTATATATACGAGGCACATTTGGATACTTCATACCAGCTGGGTTTCATCAAAGTGTTAGCGTCCAAGACTTCACACCAAGCTGGCTTCCGTGATGTAACTATAAATGTTGTTCAAAAAGTATGTATTTGTGCCGACTAAAAAACTAATTTCGTCTTAATCTGAATAGGTGTGGCCACGGTTTGATATACAGTGAAAGAACTAAAATTAGTAGTCCCTTTGAGTTCGTTATAACCGTAGTTTACTGTACTTATGTCTACAAGACGTTACAAAATATTGTTCTGTATGTTCCCCGTGCTCTGTCATAGCTGCACATACATATTATAAATATTCAGCTTCATGTAAGGACATATAGAAACATCCTAAAAAAAGTGTATGTTTATTGTCATCAGCAGTAGAATAACATCATCCTATGTTCATCATCACATGCATTACGTTTGTCGCACACACCAACACTGTCTGTGGTGTAATCGTTCATCTAAAGAAGAGTGAGCGTTGCAGGCGTTGATTAATTGAAGAATGTGGTGTTGACCTGATACATCTTATGGTGAAGAAGCTTGATGCTTCAAGGACGATCTGTATCAATGACTCCAGCTTAACAAGCATAAACCAAAATCTTCACTGCCGTAGGCATCTTTGAAGCTGCATTGTAACGACATATTCCAGCTTACATGGTAATCCTACAGCTGATGGGTAAAGACAGACTGAGCGGCTGGCAAGTTATTGGAGAACTTTTATATTCTCACAAGTTCACTCCTTACACCTCCTGCCAAGTGTTTCTTTCGGCTGATTCTCTGATATTACATTTGTTGTGCACTCCCATCATCAACGATTACTAAATACATGCTAAATCCCAAATATTCCGGGCAGTATTGTTCCTTCCAACAAACAATATAATTGCAGCCCTTGTTGTGTTGGTTGGCATTGTATGAATCACACCTGTTATTAAACAACTACAGGTAATCTAATTGTGGAGTTCAAAGCCCTTGTTTTGGAATAAATGTGGAATTTTAATTTTTTTTACAAAAAGAGCTTAATGCATATTTTAACTACGCCCAAACTTCCTGCATGATGTTACCAATCTACTGGACCATTGACACATTTTCTTGCATTGTGTGGATTAACCAATGACACAGGCCCGTGGTTAAAAGAATAGCATTATGCTAACAACAGGTTGAAGCCAAACGTCCTTAGGACAACACTGTGCAATGATCGACTGAACACGATTTAAGGGGTTTGGTGCCCATTTGTAATTATAATTAGTACCACAGGTGGACCTGAGAAATTTCCTTGTGTAATTAGGATAATCTGTAACTGTTAGATTGATTACATCCCACAATATAAACTAACAAACAGAGAAAAATGGTCTAGCGCAGAGTCTAGCTCCCTTTTAACAATATAATTATTACTCCCTACCACCATTTCAAACTATTGAAGTCTCAGAGCGCAATCAGCTCTTTACTTGCCGACCCCCCAAAAATCATCGCTGTCCAAACCATTTCAGGACCCACTTCCCAACCCTTGAACCTTCAACACCGTCATCCCTACAAACATTACCTCAATTACACGGTCAACTCCACAAATACCATACACCAAGCCATTTAATCTGTCCTCGGTCCACAGAAAAAACACTCCTTACATTCTGAAGTATCACTGCATCAACCATTAGAGTCTAGCCAACTCTACCATCTACAATACCATCCACCCAGCCCTTATTCTGTCCTGGTGTTGATCTCCAGAAAAAAATCACTCCTTAAAGGTAGAATTACCTACATCGTTGCATCCATTATTACCGTCTTCCCAGCCCTTAATTTATCCCAGAAAAAAATACTCCTTAAATTCTGAAGCATCACTGCATCAACCATTAGAGTCTAGCCAACTTACTCTATCATCTACAATACCATCCACCCAGTCCTTATTCTGTCCTGGTGTTGGCCTCCAGAAAAAAAAACACTCCTTAAAGTTAGAAGTACCTACATCGTTGCATCCATCATTAGAGTCTAGCCAACTTACTCTATCATCTTTAATACCACGTTCCAAGCCCTTAATTTATCCCGGTGTTCACCTCCAGGAAAAACACTCCTTAAATTCTGAAGCATCGTTGCATCCATCATTAAAGTCTAGCCACCTAACTCTATCATCTACAATACCACCCACCAAGTCCCTAATCAATCAAGTCTAGCCTATCACCTCCCAACACATCTGCTTCTGTTTCAGTGTGTGGAAATGAGGAAGCGATGCCTCCCATCTCAAGTATGTCATTAACGTATCTTAGATGTTTCTGTTGTTCTAATCAAACCACACACTGCACGAAAGTGCACCACGCTAACACTACACTCCCTGACAACCCAGGAAGATGAACTAGGAACACAAATATCCCGAAAATAGACCGTCAAAGGAGTCTTGTGTTACAGGACATTAAAAGAGACAAGAAATAGAACAATTTTAGGAATTAGTCCCTTTTCGTCATTTGTCTTCCTTGTGGACCTGGTGCAAGACATTCCGCAGAGAAGCCTCTGTTTTGGTAGACTTTGGTGGCGTGAAAAACATTTACCATCTTCCGGTGCTGGGGGCAGAATTCTTCGTGTGCGAGTCTGTTTGTATATACTCCAGGTTCCGACTCAGTATTTATTTCAGAATATAGATCTCGACTGGTGGGAATACGTTTGGAGTTTTTTCTTTGAATGGAAAAAGTTCAAGATGTTTGATTTAAGATGGGTATGGTTATTTTGATCTGAGGAGAACTTCCTAGATTCTGTTCTGCAGATTCAAGAGTCAATTCAGTGTCAGGGCTGCTGGCGTCAGGCAACCAACAAACATTTACATTTGTATGCTACGGGTATGCTTACCTTTCACGCGAACACCACTGTCATGACTGATTTTCAGTGATCCATTCATATAACTGCCACTGCCACTTTGCCTTTTACGCCCAATGGAATCTGTTTCGACAGATAATTGAGACTGAATGTTGACAATGGTTCACAATAAGCTAGAAAAACATAACATGTATCCACCACGTTTTATGTTATAAGTAAAATATGTATATAAGTAAATCATACAAGCCCTACCACATAGTTATGTAGGATAACGTCTTCATGTCATGACTAATTTTTTTGTAATTATATCTTTTTAATTATGGAGTCCTGTTATAGACAGAAGCCTGAATCTCCTTGGAATGAAAATTGATAGGTGAACTACATGACACCAGGTGTTTCAGTACACATTCACACATAGGTACTGTCACCTGTACATGTATACTTTCTTTGTTTTTTTGTTTTTTGTTTAACGCAGCACTCAACAATATTCCAGCGTTATGACGGCGGTCTGTAAATAATCGAGACTGGATCAGACAATCCAGTGATTGACATCATGAGCATCGATCCACGCAATTGTAATACGATGACATGAATCAACCAAGTCAACCCGATCACGTTAGTCGCCTCTTACGACAAGCCTAGTCGCCTTTTAGCTTTACGGCAAGAATGGGTTGCTGAAGACCTATTCTTCCCCGCATCTTCATGGGTCGTACATGTATACAGTGTGTAAATACAGTTGTGGTTGACATGCGGTATATGGTGGAAAACAGTGGCTTGATGTGTCACAAGGTGACAGCCAATTATGTACATGTGGAGGGAATGTCATTACTTTAGTTTTGAACAGTCCATGATATAACATCAATTGCCAAGCTGAATCCTGCAAAAAGGCAATGACTCTTTCAGTTTCATATCTTTCTCACAATATACGTTGAACGTGTTTAACATGTGGTATTGTAGTACTTTATAACAATATTCAGATCAAACACACATCGTTGACAGAAAAAAAAGAAGGAAATTACAAACGTATTGCATCGTGTACTAATTGATCCTGTAAGTGAATAAGACCCGTGAAGATCCGGGGTAGAATAGGTCTTCAGCAACCCATGCTTGCCGTAAAAGGTGACAATGCTTGTCGTAAGAGGCGGCTAACGAGATCGGGTGGTCAGATTCGCTGACTTGGTTGATGCATGTCATCG
This sequence comes from Haliotis rufescens, assembly GCF_023055435.1. Taxonomy (NCBI): domain Eukaryota; kingdom Metazoa; phylum Mollusca; class Gastropoda; order Lepetellida; family Haliotidae; genus Haliotis; species Haliotis rufescens. Next base: position 343,800 of record NW_025963781.1, read on the forward strand.
TATCCCAATTGCGTGGATCGATGCTTATGATGTCAATCACTGGATTGTCTGGTCCAGACTCGATTATTTACAGACCGCCGTCATTTAGCTGGAATATTGCTGAGTTCGGCGTTGAACAACAAACAAACGAACAAAGCAAGTGAATAAACATTAGCTTTATAACGGGAATACTGAGATTAAGCCTTGGCAAGCCTATATTCAAACGTAACGTTAAATCTTCTTTAAAGTGAAAAGGGGCGCTTAAATGTAAATGTTTGCATCACGCTGTATGGCCATAATGTTTATTTGCAGTATTAATATTTCATAATTGTTAAACTGCCACACCGTTCTGTTATATTGATGAAGGACGTTTCTTCCGTATCTTGTTCTGATGATATTGAGATTTCTGAGTCAATAACGAAAGCTCTTTTGTTGATGGAAGCCCCATGAACCGCAGGCTGGCAAACAGAAACATGTTGCATAACGAGGTGTCTGTTTACCAGATATGATTGCATTAAGAATCTGTGGAACTATTTCTGTTCAGTTGACTGTTGATTGATGGTCAGGTGAATGGAATTAGAAACAGAGAACAAGTGTTTTGCCAGGACTCTCTTGCACTTCTCCTCTAATAGAAGAAGGAGAAAAAGAAGGAGAAGAGGTCGTGAATCCCAACTAATGACATAGAAAACATACAGCTCCTATTCTTAGCTGACGTTTGTTAAGGCATTTACAAAGTACATGTACAGTAATATATCAAATGATAGACTGGTTGTTATTTTACGCCGCACTCGGCAATATTCCAGCTCTATGATGGCAGTCTGTAAATAAGTCTGGACCAGAAAATCCAGTGATTAACATTATGAGTTTCAATCTACCCAATGGGGATACGATCAACCAAGACATCGATCCTGACCACCAGACCCCGTTTGTCGCCTCTTACAAAAAGCATGGGTTGTTGATGACCAATTCTAACATTGATCTTCACGAGTATAGATCTTCACGCACACAGACCTTCTCTGATACATCCAGCTATTTGTATCATAAGTGGCTTGTAAGAACATTGCACTAGAAAGATAAAGCTTTCTTTATTCGGATATTTGCAGAAATATTGAGGTAACCTGAAGTTTCTTAAATTTGGAAGACTTGGGAAATGCGAATTGCTGTTGCCATGAAGCAACAACGGGATACACCATAGTAAAGGACGTCTATGTAGCATTAAAGGGTGGGGTATGCTAATTCAAATGGACAGTCCCAGCAGGTTCAATGCAAGTCGTTCAAACAAAAAATTATATTTCTTCTAAATTTAAGCTACCACTTAATGTTTTCCCAAATTACCTACATTTAAGCTATGTGTCCATTTTACCACTTAAAGAGTTCCCAAATTACCTACAGACGAATGTCTCAGAATAATAGACACAAAGTCTAGACATAAACTGAACATGGACAACAGAACCTGGATTATAGTCCTCCTTTAATAAAAGAGAACTGACTGGTGCTTTGGTCTTCAGTACTTATATTTAGTAGAGATGATGACTTTCAAAGCAATGTATCTGCAAAAGCATACAAAACAAATCTATTCATGTGGTCGTTTCTTTTAAGACTGATTACTGGATTGTCTGGTCCAGACTCGATTGTTTGCAGTGGCGGGTGCTACCGATGAAGATGAATGTTTTCGCGAAGACCTGGTGTCATCATTGATTTTCTGTGATCCGTCCACAAAAAATGTGACCTTATTTTGCATTTACGCCCAATGGAATCTGTTTCGACAGATAACTGAGACTGATTATTCTCTGGCGTGTCTTCATTGATTGACCTGGTGTCCACAAAATTGTTTGATAGGCATTACTTAGAAGTTGACGGATGACAAGGGATGACACAATTTTATGGATAACTAATTTACATTTACACCAAATGGAATCTGTTTCGATGAAGATAATCGAGACTAATTATTCTCTGGCGTGATCGTTTTGAATTGTTAATACGGTATACCATTCCCCTCTCATTCTTGTGCCAATGTTTTGGGTAAAATTTACCAAAAAAGTATAAACATTATTCTATAACCCTAAGATGAATATACAGATCTAGAACCACTTCGTTATATTTGAGGGGCGGCCGGCTAGCCCAGTGGTTAAAGCGTTCGCTCGTCACACCGAAGACCCGGGTTCGATTTCCGACATGGTTACAATGTGTGAAGCCTATTTCTGGTGTCCCCCGCCGTGATATTGCTGAAATATTCCTAAAAGCGGCGTAAAACCATACTCACTCACTCGTTATATTTGAAACCCCCCTTTCTGGATTACCTATACTAGGGACGTCTACATACTCGTATTTAAAAAGGACATTACTCAATAAAAGTAATTCGTTAATCCGAACATTTCCTCTTCAGGACACCTTCAAAGGTAACGGTATCGTCCAGATACACAGGATCATACTGTACTTGCTTAGGACGCCAAATAACGGAAGTTGGCCTCCTAGCAGAAGGAAGGCACAATTAGCGTGTAATTGTCGACAATGACCTCAGTCTAACCGGGCATTAGCTCAGTAGGACAAATAAAGGGCCTGTGTTTTGTTTGTGCTTTGACATAGCTATGTTTAACCGTGGTCATTGCAGTTGTGTGAGATTTCAACCAGTCTTGACCAAACACTGGGGTCATGAGGATCACGATTGGCCCAAACGGCAAGGATTAGCATAGCTGGAACTAGAAGGAATGGCAGACATGGGGGATGGCAAGCCGATGGGTTGAGTGTTTGTATGTTTTGGTTAAGGGATCTATTCGCCCAATGCAGGATATACGAGCTCAGATATCTACAAGTGGAGATTGAGGAAGCGTCAATAGTTCCTGCGCTTGATGTAGATAGGAAAGGCACGTTGCTGGGGCTAGAGTGTTGACTTTTACTGGTTGTGCTGTCAAAATACATTTATATGTGGATGAAGGCGAGGAGTGGAGAGGTAAGAAATGTCTATTCTACATGTGTACGGACATCAAGTGCAATGTGTGTGAGGTGGTGAGGTCGAATGAAAGGTGTTTGATTGGAATTTTTTCGTCAAACAGATCCAAAAAGCCAAATTATCTTTGCAATTGTGTTCAAAGATACTCACAGCGTATTGGGAATAAGAAATTCTTCTCCTGATAGATATATATCGTCTTTGATTGAGATAGAAAGTATCTCTGCAAAAAACATTAAGATGCAGGGTGAAGGTGGATCGCCTTGTCTACGACCTAGTCTTTTTCTATATCCACTGGACCACAAGTCTTAACTTAGGTGAGGTGAAATGGGGTTATTGCACTTATCTAGCGACGTGCATGTACGTGTGTGTGTTTGTGTGGCTGCTTGTACTAGTCCGGACAGATGCAGATTTATAGTGCTAGCACACTGAGATACCATGCCGCAGTTTAACATGAATACCCACTCAGACACAGTATACTGACTCCGATCCGACCAGTTCTTGTTTTAGCCCCTTAATGCCGAGCGCCAGACAGGGTAACAACAAGTACCATCTTTTAACGTCTTTTAGTATGACGCGGCCGGGGATCGAACACTGACCTTCCAATCTCCGGGTATACGCTCTACCACTAGACCACTGAGGCAGTTAATTGTATATTGAAAGCAAGGAAGATTAAGAATATATATTGGTTTGAGTTAAAACAAACACTGATATGAATCTACAAATATATAAAAGGTATAGCATTCTGGGCGTATTAATGATGTAGTAGAGTTTTCGCGTCTATGTCGTTCATAATATCTGTAATTCGATACATCCGATTCGAGATAATGAGATTCAACGGACCTAGATTTTCTAAGATAGCGTGCTTTGATAAAAAGACAATAATCTTAGTATCGGTTACGGGCGGTCGGGTAGCCTAGTGGTTAAAGCGTTCGCTCGTCACGCCGAAGACCCGGGTTCGAATCCCGACATGGGTACAATGTGTGAAGCCTATTTCTGAATCCCAACCGTGATATTGCTGGAATATTGCTAAAAGCGGCGTAAAACCATACTCACTAATCGGTTACACGGAGTATTTGACATTTACATTATCAATACTGGTCGACCGCTCCTAGTTTTCAGGGACTAGATTTAGCCTCGTGGTTACAGCATCAGACGACCTGGGTTCGATTTCTTGGATTAGTTCAATATGCGAACATTGCGAAGCCAATTTCTGATGTCCCCCGCTGTGATATTCCTGGAATATTGCTAAAAGCGGCGTAAAACCCTACTCACTCACTCACTCACTCATGATAAGACTAGAATGTTGCTAAAAGCGGTGTAAACTATACTTACTCCAAGCTGTCGGTAAGATTAAGGACTTTAACTAGGATTACTTGTGCGTTCAGACAGGGCATCCTCGAATGTCTTAAGGATAGATACATCACCGAAGTATGAACACACACTAGCAACGACATAGACAACAGTGTTAAACCCGCCCGGAATCCTCGGATCTCGAGGTCTATATGCTCCAACATAGCGACAGTTGATAGTTGATAGTTGATGGCCTGAAATAGATCGGCCAATGTACAGAGTACAGAAAAAGTAGTCAAACATCTGAGGGTCAGAGGGTCAGATGTCGATCACTGCCGGTAAAAAAATAAAGCCTGTCAAAAAAAAGTATACACCCATGTTTGATGGTGAATAAAACAAAAATGGTGATTCGATGGTGATGTATTTGTTTCGGGTAGCATAGCTGTGGTCTTGGTCCTAACGTTTGCAGTGTTTCAGTGTTTTGACTGTTTTCAGCCTCGTAACGTTTTGATGACGTTTCTATTTTTTGGTCAACTCCAATTTTTAAGTGTATTCTTTCTTTTACCCTTTAGTGTAGCTGTCTTTCAAACAAAGACATCGTTCGGCATGACGAAATAACGCTTTGACCACTTGGGAAGCCCAGCGTTTCTTTTACTTTACCGGGAAGGTGTCATTTTACTGAGAGCTCTATGTACAGTAAACTACGGTTATAACGAACACGCTTATAACGAACCGACCGATATAACGAACTAATTATTTAGTCCCGGGCATTTGTAATATATATGCTGTATATATGCTTATAACGAACTACGGTCATAACGAACTTAAATTAGTGGTCTCTTTGAGTTCGTTATAACCGTAGTTTAATGTACTGAATATCAAATGAGTGATCGAAAATATATTTTAGAAACCTGTGGTTACGATTCCGAAATTAAGGATAACCGGTTCTTCTGTCAGTCAGTCACGTGGGTTTTATTGAATTATTGAATTTATTTTATTGTAAGATTGGACAGGACGTGAATTGACCCACAATTCTTTGCAAACGTATTGTGGTCGACTAATCATATATTTGCAATTACAGTAAATTGTAATATTTCTTTAACACTACGTGTGCTGCATCTCAGAACAATACCAAGCGTTACTGTCACTACATATGTTTGTTGTTTTACGCCGCAATAATCAATATTGCAGCTAAATCACGGTTGACTAAAAACAATCAGGACCGGATAAACAAGTTTTTGAAAATATCACATATCACAAATATGTGTACATAAAAAAACTTTTGATTGAACTATGGGATAATGGGAGAAGTGATCGGTAGACCATATTGAAATGTATATATTGAAAACGGGATGTGGTTTTCCATGCAGTTGCAAACAATAGCAGCAAAACCCTATACGTGATCTTAAGAAATATTTTGTAAAAGCAGAGCCCATTGTACGTTTCCGACGATATCGTAAGCATATGACTATCAACCACTGTCGAATAGAGACACGTGAACATATCCTGCCCCACCGGTGATACCCATTACAAACACATGCAAAGGCAAGTCAATATTTCAGCTTAAAAACACGAGAGAATATAGTAGAAGTCAAAATAGGGAATTGCATCGGACATTATTTTGTTCACTGATGCGTCAAACGTGTAATGTCGACATGTCTACCTTAAAACCTTTTGAACGCTTTACTCGTGTGCAGAGGACGAGATGTTTCCCGAACAGTACGACAGTTTTAATGGCTCCTGCCCCCACCAGAACCTGTGTCACCCGCACTACTTTTACTCGCCATTAGGGCGGTCGGGTAGCCTAGTGGTTAAAGCGTTCGCTCGTCACGCCGAAGACCCGGGTTCGATTCCCGACATGGGTACAATGTTTGAAGCCCATTTCTGGTGTCCCCCGCCGTGATATTGCTGGAATATTGCTAAAAGTGGCGTAAAACCATACTCACTCACTCACCATTAAGAGCAAAACCTCGTAACAGACAGAGACACCGCTATAATGAAAGAAGCACAAGCAGTGTCACATCTAATTCTGTCTTGTCAACACTTTCGTAATCGCCACCAGTCACGCCCGGAGATGACCTTTGAGGTCACAGAGCGTCCTGCACTGTTTGTGTGCCTCTTCAATGACCGTGTTTGTCATTCAGTGTTAACACTAAGTGTACAGAACCCACATATTTGTGGCTTGACCCCGTCGATTTCGTGTTTTAGACGGAGCTCAGGCTATAACTTAATTTAGATCTGACGAAAGTGGTGTTCGTCTCTTCCTCATTAGATGGGGATGATACGGCCAGCACAATTTAATCCGTTCTGTACACGAAACGCTTGCATGTCTCGGAGGACGGTGTCACGTCCCGTATGAGAAGCTCTATCTACTCATAGCACTGGTTGCAAGTTCAGTCGTAAATATCATGGACTGGTATATTATCCTTATGTCATGATTGTTGGTTGGTTGTTTAACGCCGCACTCAGCAATATTCCAGCTATATGACGGCGGTCTGTAAATAATCGAGTCTGGACCAGACAATCCAGTGATTAATATCATGAGCGTCGACCCACGCAATTGGGATCGATGACATGCATCAACCAAGGCAGCGAGCCTGACAACCCCATCCCGTTAGTCGCCTTTTACGACAAGCATTGGTTGCTGAAGACCTATTCTACCCCGGAATCTTCACGGGTCTCTTATGTCATGATAAAAATTAAAATTGGTAATCTGATGTCAGAAATAATCCATTAATAAATGGTATGTGAGGTGAAATGGGGTTTTACGTCGCGTTCAGGATTATTGCACTTATATAGCGACGTGCTTGCACGTGTGTGTGTGGCTGCTTGTACTAGACTAGTTTTGTTGTGCTAGCACACTGAGATACCATGCCGCAGTTTAACATCAATACCCCACTCAGACACAGTATACTGACTCCGAGCCGACCAGTCCTTGTTTAAGACCCTTTATGCCGAGCGCCAGACAGGGTAACAACAAGTGCCATCTTGTAACGTCTTTTGATATGACGCGGCCGGGGCTCGAACCCCGGACCTTCCGCTCTCAAGACGGACGCTCTACCACTAGACCACGGAGCCTCTTAATGCCGGAATGGGTAACAATAAGTACCATCTTTTAATGTCTTTGGTATGACGCGGCAAGGGCTCGAACCCCGGACCTTCCACTCTCCGGGCGGACGCGGTCAAATGGTATTTTGTCATGGGAGATGGACGGTCATCTGTTAAACCCTCTCTAATGCTGGCGATTTCAGAGTCAAGTATCATCACTGTTTGATAGTGATTCATAAATACATGCTTATGATAAAGTCAGAATCACACAATTGACCCTTTTACAAGCGATTAGTTATGATTATGGAAACGGTTGTGTCCCTTTTGTTTATAACCAACTAATAACTTATAACTAATGAGTTTCGGAAAACGCCAACAGACGCAGGAAGGATGGTTTTGTTCCTCTAGTTCCTCTATTTGTATGACCAACATCCCAAACCGCCAGTCGGGCGCCAGCAAAAACAGCATTGCGTAAGGTGCACACTTTTCTAAGCATAGAGAATCACAGAAAACAAACACTCTCAAGCCATTTGGGAGGGTCCAATTGGTTTTTTAAACGTACACATGTTTTTGCGGCACACAAAAGACCACCCCCTGTCCGACCCCCCTTCCTAGATAATTACACTGTACCAACAGACACTGATGTACCACTCTGCCAGTTCCAACGCCAAGAACCTAACCCATCTCCTCTTCTTTTCTCAACAATCTACGCCTTTTTTCACGCCTTTTCATCCTTCAGTGCCAGATTTAGAGTTCTCAGGCTCCATTTAAATCTAGGCCCGCCGCTCTGGAAGGAGGCGGGAGGGGAGTGAGAGATGTTTTGTGCTTGCCGAAGACAAAGAACCTGTTTGAATTCGGGAAATTTAAATTTGAATATATCGTCTTTGGCACAGAAGACAAACCTTGTTCAAACTGAAAGTGAGGCTTGATCTGAAAGGAAACGTTGTCAGTTTGCAATGCCTAGTCGTGTATACGTTACGTTGAGAGGCGTGTTTGGTAAGGGGCCACTTTTGGCTGGAATAGTGTTGGATTGGACGATTTGGATACTGGGAACGAAAAAAGACAACCATGTAACTTTGTTGGGTGTTGTTTCTTGTTTTTTGGGTTTTTTGTTTTTTGTTTATTGCTTTTGTTTGTGCTACGTGAATCAGCGTTGACATCAGCTGATGGATGAGTGGTGTGCATTGCAATCAATGTCGGCACACATTTCACATCACGGCGTATTGATATCAGGCAACCTGTGTATATGTGTCACTGCTCTTATTCATCTTGTGTAATGCTTGGGGCAGACTTTAGATAGTAGAAACCTCTGTTTATTTGTTGTTGGGGGCACGGGTGGCGATTCGCTGTGCAGGGTTGCGTCCCTTGGGCACGCCAGAAACCGATGATTGTGGGTTCGAATCCCGGTTCGCCCCGATTATGTTTCAAGGTTTGTCAGCACCATACCCGTGCTCGTGGTTTCACCGAAGTGGTAAACGTCTGAGACCTCCATCACTTCGGGCTTTCCTCCCACATTAAGTGTTACAAAATATTATTTTGTAAAATTTGAAATTTATACTGTCTAGCCCCATAAGTTTTTTCATCAGTTTTCTTTTAAATATTGTATATAACTATTTTCATAAACGAGAGAGAGAGAGAGGGGGGGGGGGGGGGGAGAGAGAGAGAGATAGAGAGGGGGGGGGGGGGAGTTTCGCCTCGCCGCTTTTAACAATTTCCAGCAATATCACGGCGGGGGACACCAGAAAAAGTACCCATGTTTGGAATCGAACCCGGGTCTTCGGCGCGACGAGCGAACGCTTTAACCACTAGGCTACCCCACCGCCCCTGGATGCTCTTCAAATACATTATTAATGAAAGTGAAAGTATGGCCAAGTCAGATAGCTTATGCCACACGTTTAACACGAGATATACATGTCAGTGATAAAACTGTCTTCAACTTTTGTAATTTCCATAATGTTATAGACAAAGAATTATCTGCATAATAGCTGCAGCGTTTCTGAATGCGGCTTAAAAGAACATTCCCCCACTGTATAGATTCGCATTAGCATTCCTCTTAGAGGGAAGACGCTCTACTTTTCTCTAATAACAATAGAACGTGGTTACCGGTAATGCAAAACACTTAGTCACACCAATAATCCCACAAAGCTCTGCTAACTGATTGCTAAAACACGCCCCATCATGTGTCCACGCCAATCCATTGCTCTTTGATCCCGTTATTCTGCTGCAAAGGTTCCACATCGTGTAAGTACCATATTTCATAAGGTCGGTAGGTTCACCCGCCAAACCATTGACACATCTCACAATACATTTCCGTCCGCTAACATTTACCCCTGCAGCTGACAATAGTTCAAAGCTGGCTAAACTTGACCAAAGCTTGACCAAAGCTTGACCAACGTTTAAATGCCCATACAACTGTAAACACGAGGGGATCTATCCATTGCACGCGGCAGAGCATCTTGCTAACATTAACGGAATTACCACAATATTTTTACCAACGCGGAACCCATGCCGAACAATGGAGGCAATAGGCACAGCACATACATTCAGACGATGTCAACAATCGGTGGTATATTTTTTTTGGTATATACAAACAATTACTGAGGCACATTGCAAACAAGATCGATCACTCCAGTGGCGTATTCGATGTGCTCACGACGGGTCATATGGTGTATGGTGGTCACATTGATCGCACACCGTCAACAGACGTGATGGTAGAACGTCGACACATATTTGCCACGCTATCAAGGCGATGACCTAAGCTTAAGGCACACAATCGCTTGTCTACAACATTTTCGTTATAACTTTATTTAGCTGATATGTCAATGTGCAATGTTTTGGTTGCTGGCGACGTGTGAATTACTCAGAGAGTTTTGGATTAGAAATCTTGATCGTTCGGAGATCTGGCACTCAGTTAATCAACGTGAAAAGAAACGAAGCTCTTCTTATCAATGCGATAGACAGTCCGGAATATGGATTGCACCGTTAGAAAGATGCATTTCAGCCGATAAGATACTGTAAGTTTTCATTTTATCATTCTTATTCTTATTTTTTTTAAATATAATTATGTTTATTACTTGAAGTTGTTGAAGTTGGTGCAGTAGATGCAGCCGACACGATAAGTTTTCATGGTTTTTTTTATATCATCATCATCATCATCATCATCATCATCATCATCATCATCATTTTTATTATTTTTATGTTTATTATTGTTACTGTTATGTTTGTTATTATTATGTTTATTATCATTAGTAGTATGTTTATGTTTATTATGTTTATTATTATGTATATTATCATGTTTATTATGTTTTTTACTTGACGTAGTTGAAGTTGTTGCAGTAGTTTACTGTAAACTAATTGCATTATTTCAAGTAAGAGTTCACGTGACCTAAGAAGCAGTTACAACAATTGTGTTGTGGGTATCATTATTGCCGTTATAAATACCGTTATTGTTGGTAGTTGTATAAGTAGTAGCACCAGAAAGGGTTCTCTTAAATATGCTAACGATATTGTCAATTTAATAATTGAAGTCGTAGTGTGACAAAAAGCAGTAGTATGATATATTTTAGTAGCAGGAGTAGTAGTAGTAGTAGTAGTAGTAGCATCAACAAGGACAGTAGTAGTAGTAGAAGTAGCAGCAGCAGCAGCAGCAGTAGTAGTAGTAGTAGTAGCAGCAGTAGTAGTAGCAACAGCAGCAACAAGGACAGTAGTAGTAGTAGTAGTAGTAGTAGTAGTAGTAGCAGCAGTAGTAGTAGCAACAGCAGCAACAAGGACAGTAGTAGTAGTAGTGGTAGTAGCAGCAGTAGTAGTAGCAACATCAGCAACAAGGACAGCAGTAGTAGTAGCAGTATAGTCGAGTAGTAGTAGTAGTAGAAGTAGTAGTTGTAGTAGTAGTAGTAGCAGAATTAGTAGCAGAAGTAGTAGCAACAGCAGCAACGAGGACAGTAGTAGTAGTAGTAGTAGTAGCAGTATAGTTGTAGTAGTAGTAGTAGTAGTAGTAGTAGTAGTAGCAGCATCAGTAGTAGTAGTTGTTGTAGTATAGTAGTAGTAGTAGTAGTAGTAGTAGTAGTAGCAGCATCAGCAGTAGTAGTAGTAGTAGTAGTAGTAGTAGTTGAAAGGTTAAGACTATTCTCACGATAACACCTGCTAACATAGTGAAAGTTTTAATCCCAATATTGACAGAGTTGAATATGATCCGATTGTTATAAAAATGGCAAAAACATCAAACAGATTTCACATTAGCCTTTTTAACAAATTTCTTAATTCCGAGTTCTGCAGATGAACGCTTGTTATCTGTTTACACACAAACAAGCTTGAAATGAAGAACTCTGAGAAATTGATATGTGATGTTATGCAAACACAACTTCATGGAAACACAACAAGTGAAATATGATGGCATGTACCCGCAACAATTTCAAATACATTATACCACGTGTAGGACTGAAATAAACCCATTAAAGCCACACACGTGTTTTCACTACGAGGGCGGCGTATTTGAAAAATTTAAAATGAATTTATATCGATGGGCATATTCAAATAGTGAATATCAAATCTGGGTTTATCTCGACAAACAGAATGGCGTGGTAGTTTCTGTCGCATTCCTGACGTGGATCGCACACGTGATGGAGTCGTTCCTCCTTGTATTAAGAATGTATATTCATACGCCAGTCTACAATAGCGAACTTGTTTGACCCATACAACAAACATTTAAAGCTATTTTAAACTTTACATTAACCGAAAATATAGTTTTTAAACTTTTTTTGTTCAGTCTGATGCATCCAACTTGGCATTTGTGTTGAATAATACAAATATCATTTTGTCAAACAATTTCATGCAGGTAACGTAATGTTCATCGGGATGCCGAACTGATAGACACTCTGAATGCCGAACTGCGAGCAAACACCAGTATTTACAATAGTTTACAGTATCTATAAACATTTATCAATTTGTAATATAGGAATTGGTAGAAGGTGTGTGTGTGTGTGAACAGGTGCGAGCTGACGGTGGTTTAACATACACTCACGTCACATATGTTAATTATGTGAGGTCAGGTGAAATGGGGTTTAACGTCGCGGCCAAGATTATTGCACTTATATAGCGACGTGCATGCACGTGTGTGTGTGTGGCTGCTTGTACTAGTCCGGACAGATGCCGATTTATAGTGCTAGCTCACTGAGATACCATGCCGCAGTTTAACATGAATACCCCACTCAGACACAGTATACTGACTCCTAGCCGACCAGTCCTTGTTTTAGCCCCTTAATGCCGAGCGCCAGACAGGGTAACAACAAGTACCATCTTTTAACGTCTTTTGGTATGACGCGGCCGGACCCCGGACCTTACGCTCTCCGGGCGGACGCTCTACCACTAGACCACGGAGGCGGTCGTGTATCAGTATAAGGGGATTCAAGAGCAGCATGAGAACTCAGAACCCGGTCGACTATTATGATGATGATGTTTAGCGTTCTTCATTCCATCAATCACCAGTTTGTCTGGTCCAGACTCGATTACTTACACAGGTGTAATTTTATAGCCTGCGTCATAAAACAACATCAAGTCAAAGAACCTATTAATATTTCACTAATAATGTGAAAACACATGCGTGTTGGTATGGGTTAGGAGTATAAAGAATATTATGTTGTAAACATTATTTCAAAAACACCTGTAATGCATGTTATTGTGGAACTTACATATATATTTTGTTATTATTATCAACATTTATTATTGAAGGGTGTTCGCAATCTGCACGATTGTTATTATATTGCATATACTTGAATTTGTTTGATGGTAATCTGTGAAATTGGGGATTATATGAGCGCATCCGACATTTCGAGTAAGAGATTTTTCGAAGCGTACATAAAATATACATTGCCTTCATCAGTAACGTCACAGCTTCTGATTCAGTGAGAGATTGATTTCGTGATGGGTTCGGTTGATGTTGTGTTTTATGAATTTGTCAACTTCAGCTGCCATCACAAAGGCGTAAGTGTTGATAAATGAATAAGTTTGAAATTGTACACGGATTTTGTAAAAATAAATTCGTATCAAGAACATATATGTTTACATGTTTTTTAATGAATGCATCGTATGCACATAGCTAACAATATGGTTTTTTTGTAAATGAGGATCAGATTAATCAGAAATTACTATGGATGTTGTGAAGCAAAATTACATGTGGAAAATAGTTCTGATTTCATGGGTATTTTTTTTTGTGTGTGTATGTGTGTTATTTAATGCCGCACTCAGCAATATTCCAGCAATATTCCATCAGCCCGTAAATAATCGAGTCTTCGCCAAGCAATCCAATTATTTGTATTGTCAGCAACTATACACTCTGGATGCGATGACAAGCTATCAACCACGTCACCGAGTCTGACCTCCCGATCTATTTGATCGCCTCTGACGACCAACATAGGTTGATAGGGTTGTTTTTTTGTTCAAGGGGTGTGTGGCTTTAAGCGTTGTAGCCTGGAGCATTACACCTTCGTGTGGTTTAGATATTGCTCACTTACTCACTTACGCTTATGGCAGCGTAAAATTATACTCACTCACGGAGTGATAACTCTCGGTTGGAATTTGAGATAAATAGGTCCCCAAGCCATGCATGCTGGAATGTGTTGAGCGCCTAATCCTTAAGTCCACAACAGCATACTTTTATAATGATCTCTCGGAAACCTTGTAAGACAAAAACGTTATCCCACATCGACCGAAATTTTTCATCTTTACCCAAAACCTAAATACAAATACTTTGCAGTCTCATCTCATTATGCATGTATTTACGGAGTGCAAATTCGAAGGGCGCTCGCAATTTGAGATAAGGCTTCAAAGAAAGCCACTCATTCGAATATTTGAAGTGACTTTTTATAAAATAGTCTTTATAGAAACTCGATCCTGGAAAGTCGAGCTGTCTTCTTTTTGTGAACCGACGTCACAAGGCGGTTCGATTGTCTCCCTTGCATCAGGCGTCGCTGTTTACCTCACACACACTGTGTTGACAGTTCGCACCTCGGCCGTCAAGGGGACGGTTTCTTTCTAGGTATGGTAAATCTTTAACAGCGATGACATGAGAAAACACAGAGAACCCGTGTTCAAACAGAACGTGAGCAGGAATTTAGTCAGTGACTTGTGATATCGAATGTGTTGAAATACTCGGGAGCCGCATCCTCGTCATCAGTTGGTGATGTCATCACGTCCATCGGTCACGTGCCTTTTTTTTATTTTGCCGTCTTTCATTCCTTCTTCCTTCCAATTTTAATGTGACTTCATATTTTTTTAATTCAATTTAATTGGCGTGTGGTACTTTTTATACGTTTGTTTATTAAGCTATATTGGGATTTAAACGGCCACGGTATCATACGATTTCGTTTATAAGCGTTGCTGACCCGTGAAGTGCGGGGTAGGATAGGTCTTCAGCAACCCATGCTTGCCGTAAAAGGCGACTATGCTTGTTGTAAGAGGCGACTAACGGGATCGGGTGGTCAGGCTCGCTGACTTGGTTGATGCATGTTATCGTATCCTCTTGCGTAGATCGATGTTCATGGTATTAATCACAGGATTGTCTGGTCCATACTCGATTATTTACAGACCGCCGTCATATAGCTGTAATATTGCTGAGTGCGGCGTAAAACAACAAACAAAGTCTAATCTGTAATGTTTGCTTTAACATATATTTCAAGAACGGTATTTGGTTTGGTGAGTGAGTGAGTCAGTCAGTCAGTGAGTTTACATTTAACAGCATTATTTCAAGTTTGATTTCCAAAATTTTAAATACAATTAAAAACCAAGTCGTAAATACTTTAAATGAACTCAAAACAGATTACGCCAAGTAGGGAAGCCAAGTGGTTAAAGCGTTCGCTCGTCACGTCGAAGACCCGGGTTCGATTCCCGACATGGGTACAATGTGTGAAGCCCATTTCAGGTGTCCTCCGCCATGATATTGCTGGAATATTGCTAAAAGCGGCGTAAAACCATACTCACTCACTTCATTATATGGACCGAAAGCCTGTGACTTTACGGTACTGCTGGAAAAATTTTTTTTATAAAAAATGAGGACCAAAAAAAAACTATACCTCTCAGTTGATTTTATCATATCTTTGATTTTCAATTGAAAATATATTAAGTTAGCGATGTTATATCCAGAAAATGAGCTATACTGGTGATTAGTCAGCACTCAAAGAATACGTCTTCATGGCTTTTCTTTAATAATATGATTTGAGTTAAAAGTTTTAAAATTTAAACAATATAGCTGGTGGTACCTTAGACATCTTCCTTTTTTTTCATAAAATCAATAGATTTGCTTTTTGTCGGCGCAAATTTACAACATTTTTTATTTTTTACCCCAGTCTTCATTGAATCAATATTCTTAAAACAAAATTACCCAGCCACAGATTACTTTTTTACAAACTCTCGCTGGAATGAGTGATGGTTAAATAGACATAATCACATTTTACATTTCTTCAATTTTAAATTATACTACTCAAAAGAAGTTAAGGGTCACCCGATTCTTTTATATTGGTAATGTTAATCTGTCATGGCATGAGAGATTAACTATTGTAATATGAAAGAATCAGGTGATCCTTAACCTCTTTTGAGTAGTATACATTAAAAAAAACTCGGTTTGCTTTATTTCGTTTAATATATAATGTACCTGATTCAAATGGGAGAGTTATGTTAGGAAGCATTGTGCGCAATCCCTCGTTCACATTACAGAATGTGACTGCCCAAAATATATATTTAATCCGCAACTAGCTTGAAGATACTTAACATGCCAGTTAAGCCATGGCCGATACGAAACCACACAGCAGACACACGTGATCTCTGGATGTGACGGAATCTGGCGAAATACCCGGCTGTCAAATGCTTATCATAATACACGACCAGGGCACGTCAACGTGACCGTGCGGCCCTGGTGGGGGTTATTTAAGTTCGCCGTACAACCAAATATCAAGGTTGAAAATTCTGCACCCAGATCAATTCCCGCCCCTACACACCTGAAGCACCCCCTCCCCCCCCCCCCCCCCCCCCCTTAATAATGTCCCTCGCCCCCAATGCCCAATCACCCAACAAGTTCTGTTTATTAAGCTGTGTTTGTGTGTAGGTGTGAAATGTCCATTCTGTGGGCCCAAAGTTCGGCAAAAAGTCGCGTGCACGTCCACCTGAACAATGTTAACAGGGGTCATCTCAAAACTTAGATAGATTTAAAATCAATGTACATATCTTTAAAGCCAAGGTCATATTTCAATAGCGTTTGTGTAAGTGGATCCTTTTGCCTTTAATCTTATTAAATACATAAAATATTTTGAGACGACCCCAAAATGGCGTGATATGTTTTTTACGACATTGTTAACAGGGTTGAGAATTTACGCGTTTGTCCAACGTGTGTTGATGTGCAGGATGACAGTGAACGCTACCTCCGATGAATAGTTAACGGGATTCAACGTGTCGCTCAACGCGAGTCGTTTCTTTCTCTGTAGATTCTGGCTCAGTTGAAACGCGATAACGTGCTCAGCTCCTCTCAAAGACATTGTCTTTTGCGACAGCTTGTGTGCGTTTGCCTCTTTGCTGCGTTAGATCTCGAGTTCCTTAAGAACCTGCCATTGGGTATGTTTCCACACAAAATGAAAATCCATTTCGCAGAATCACAATCACGAAGATAACGTCATCGACAGGAGTAAACCGCACTGGCTGAGAATGGTCAGTTCAATCGGTACATGGCCCAATGTCACGTAGCTATTCCAGTGCTTCAATTTTCGTAAGCCTTGCACTGTGAGAAGAGGTGAAATGCGGTTTAAGGTCGACTTTCAAGAATATTGGAATAATATAGCGACGAGTGCGCGTGCGTGCGTGCGTGCGCGCGTGCGCGCGTGTGTGTTAACATTAATTCACGTCGTCGGCGTTTAATAATGCTCAATCTCTAAGATACGCCATTTTAACCACCCGATACTCATTTCTCATAAGGGACACCTGCCTTGGCTGTTGAATGGCTTTACAAGAGGACCGACATCCCTTGAGACCTTGGCGTCCGTCAACTGAAAGTATGCAAAGCTTTGTTAACTTGTAAAAACATGAAAGCAGTTTATTCGTTGATTTCTGTGACGTTTATGATATCGTGTACGTCGGTCTGTAGATAATCGAGTCTGGACCAGACAATCCAGTGATTGACATCATGAACATCGACCCTCGCAATTGGGATACGATGACAAGCATCAATCAAGTCAGCGAGTCTGACCACCCGATCCCGTTAGTCGCCTCTTACGACAAGCATAGTCCCCTTTTACGGCAAGCATAATCGCCTCTTACGACAAGCATGGTCGCCCTGTACGACAAGCGTCGGTTGCTGAAGACCTATTCTACCTATATCTTCACGGGTAGTGTGTGCTTGTACTAGTTCAGACAAATGCTGGTTTTATAGAGTCTATTTCTGATGTCTTCCGCTATGATATTGTTGGAATGCTGCTAAAACTGAGGCGGCGTAAAACAACACTAACTCATCTGGATTTTTATATACGGACGATTACCTCCGAACGATACCGTCCAGAATAAGGGGGTGTCATTATTCATTATCCATACGTCTATTCATAGTTCATCAAAGTTGTAATAAATTAAACTTTCAAGTAGATTGATGAACTTGTAAATTGGATTTGACAACAAACATACAAAACGTTAGCAAAACGTTAAATGGCTTAAAACAGTCGCCGAAACACTGCCAACTTAAGGTCCGAAACACAACTATGATACCCGTATCAACTCCATCACCATCGACCAACCATTACTAGTTTCCCTTTAGCCACCATCAAACATTGGTGTATACTTTCTTTTGCCCGCCAGTACATGTATGTTTGTGAAACTCACAGACAAAGTACATCGATTCTTCCGTGCACGCGAAATAAAACACATTCCGGATTTCTCGTCTCGTTTAAAAAAAGAGACTTTTTCAACAACAAAAAATGTTTTTGACAAAAAAAGTAAACAGAAAAGTCTGCCATCCTTGATGAATAATCGGTTAGATTTCTCATGTATGTTTCAAATATGACGTCATGCGTGGGGTTTGAGTCAGGGGGTGACGGCTAATCGACCCGGGGGTGAAAGGATTTTTACCTGTCACACCGGGTTCGTCTGCCAACAACGAGACGGCGACAGTGAACAGGGTCACTCTCTCGGCAAGCATCGACTTGAGGTTTGAAAAAAAACTTCTACGGTAGTGTAAACGCATAAGAAAGGCTGTAAATTGTAAAAAAAATATATAAAATGTGTATATTTGTCGATACTGACTGGAACGTCTTTCTGTAAAATCAAAAGTGAGTTTTTTATTGTTTACTGTATAGATTCACCTTGACGAGTTTTTTATGTAGAGATTTGACAGATAACTGGTTGTCAAAATAATTATAAGAAAAAAATAAAAACTTCCTTCAGATCCTCTTTAAAAATCGTTCTGTTTCAAACCATTAAACATGTCTAACTGGTTTCATATCAGTTTTTGAAACCAATTCCGCGAAATCTGTTATACTATGTGTACAAATTCGTTGCCGAAAATCAACGAACTTCTAGTTCGTTCTTTTTTTAATTCCGTGCGTATTTACCAAAATGTATAAAATGAATAGCCTAATATAAAATAAATTATTTTGGATATTTTGAAGGAATAACACTGATGCTTGACACAGTGCAACCTCATTAATCCGAACGGAAACATTCCTTCGCAAATAGTCAATTAATCAGTTTCTAGATTAATGTCACTTTCACGTGAGCGCGTTCGCAGCAACCATCGTCCTAAAGGTGAGCTTTCTGTTGATAAGCCCAGTAATGTAGTGTTCTACGAAATCTATACTACCCAACTTTTGATAGGGATTACTATTACTATATTTTATTCACTCCACTTATGTAATTCATATTGTGTATGAAGTATCCCAGTATCCTTATCATACGTTGAGTAGCATACTATTCCTTTGACCCTGTGATATGAAGGGTGAGTGAGTGAGTGAGTTGGGTTTAACGCCGCTTTTAACAGTATTCCAGTTATATCGCGGCATGTCAGCTTAATGTGGGAGGGAAGCGGACATGAAGAGTCTACAAGCAATAGAATCGTTCCTGATACATGGAAATCGTTCAAGACGATATGAATATACTTGTATTTGTTTCTTGTTAAATGCCACACTTCGCAATATTCCATCTTTATAACATCCGCCTGTAAATAATCGAGTCCGATCAGACAATCCAGTGATTGATATTATGAGCACGTCCCAAGCCGTCGGGGTACGATGGAACGCAATCAACCAGCTCACTGAGTCTGACCACCCGATCCATGTAGACGACTCGTACATAGGTTGCTGGGGCATGTGGCCCGGAATCTCACGGGTTTATGAATATGTGCGTCAGTGAGGAAGCTTGTCAATAGCTGTCAGTCAACAAGCACACGTTGTCTATTTCACTGTTTGCTCGGGAGATACACGCCTTCCTGGGTGTCGGTAATGGCTGAAAGTCTTGACTTGTCAGTTGTGGTAATCTCCCAACTCACATACCCGCCATTACAGTTGTACCCCTGATCGTCGGTACCCGGCAACACCCGGGTAGAGCGCTGTCGAGATTACCTGGCGGAATGTGTACCTGTATGAAACTAGATTATGTAACTGTCAGACTGATTTGATGGCTTCATTCAACCATCTATCTATCTATCTATCTATCTATCTATCTATCTATCATCCATCGATCTATCCATCTGTCTATCCATCCATCTATCCAACCAACCATGCACCCATCTATCTACCCACCTATCCATCTATTATCCATCGATCTATCTATCTATCATCCATCGATCTATCTATCTATCCACCCATCCAATCGTGCACCGATCTATCTATCTAGCTAGGATCCATCGATCTATCTATCTATCCATCCATCCAACCATGCACCCATCTATCTATCTATCTATCTATCTATCTATCTATCTATCTATCTATGATCATCGATCTATCTCTATATCCACCCATCCAACCATGCACCCATCGATCATCCATCGAC
This sequence comes from Haliotis rufescens, assembly GCF_023055435.1. Classification (NCBI taxonomy): domain Eukaryota; kingdom Metazoa; phylum Mollusca; class Gastropoda; order Lepetellida; family Haliotidae; genus Haliotis; species Haliotis rufescens. The sequence continues at coordinate 364,078 of NW_025963781.1, forward strand.
ATATGTACCTATCTATCTATCTATCCACCCAACTATGCACCTATCTATCTATCTATCTATCTATCTATCTATCTATCTATCTACCTAACAAGCTAGCTAGCTATTTAATGCATACCTATTTCTTTTGATTTAAATTCACCAATATATCTACGAATAATTCTATCCTGCTGCTCATCAGTTCGCTGTCTATTCATATATTCATATGTTCAGTCATGTCCAATTACGTTCACTTATATTCAGTCATACTTAGATCTAATTAATATGTCGAATCAGGTTTACGGGCGGTGGAGTAGCCTAGTGGTTAAAGCGTACGCTCGCCACGCCGAAGGCCCGGGTTCAATTTCCCGAATGGGTGCATCTTGTGAAGCCTATTTCTGGCGTGATATTGCGTGATATGTTGGCGTAAAACTATACTCACTCACACAATCTAGTTCAGACAGCTTCACAGTGTTCAGCGTCTGAAAGACGGTTAGCGCTGACAAAACCTTCGTCGTCAGCTAGGTCATATGTTTGCTTCAAAAGAAGGCTTTCAAAATCAACCTTCTTGCTAATCCATCTCACAAAGCAATGACTGTGCCCAAATGATGATATCGCACACGTCAAAGCAATCAACGAATTAACTGCTTTCATGTACTTAAATTAATAAATCTTTGTATACTTCCAGTTGACGCCAAGGTCTCAAGGGAAGTCGGTCCTCTTGTAAAGCCATTCAACAGCCAAGGTAGGTGTCCTTTATAAGAAATGAGTATTGGGTGGTTAAAATGGCGTATCTTAGAGAGTGTGCATTATTAAATGCCAACGACGTGAGTTAATGTTAACACACACAGACACACACACACACTTTACGATGTTGATATATTGTTGTTATCAACGTCAACTAATTTAACTCACTCACTCACTCACTCACTCACTCACTCACTCACTCACTCAACGAATACTGTACTTATGCTATATGTGCAAATCTGAATTGGTAATAGTGAAGTCAAGTGGTTAAAGCGTTTGCTCGTCAGACCTAAGACCCGTGTTCGATTCCCCATCTTGGAGCAATCCATTCGACTTATTTCGTTGCCGGGTAAATACTGTGGTATTGAGGTGAACCATGTTGGCATCATATGTGGAGCCGTTATATGGCTGGAATAGTTCTTGAAGCGGGGTAACACCTGACCCTCTCACACTTGTGAATAAGGTTGGTTTGTTTGTTGTTTAACGCCGCACTCAGCAATATTCCAGCTATATGACGGCGGTCTGTAAATAATCGAGTCTGGACCAGACAATCCAGTGATTGATATCCTGAGCATCGATCCACGCAATTGGAATCGATGACATGCATCAACCAAGTCAGCGAGCCTGACCACCCGATCCCGTTAGCCGCCTTTTACGACAAGCATAGTCGCCTTTTACGACAAGCATAGTCGCCTTTTACGACAATCGAAACAGTGGTGATGGGAGGTGAAAGTGGGTTTAGCAAGTGAGTATGGTTTTACGCCGCTTTTAGCAATATTCCAGGAATATCACGGCGGGGGAAATTTCCTTTAACGTGGCGTGCAAGATTATTGCACGTCTGCTTGTATCAGCCGGTTTTATAGTGCTAGCCCACTGAGATACAATGCAACGGTTTAACACAGATACCCCACTAGACACAGTATAGACTCCGAGCCGACAGTCCTTGATTTATCCCCTAAATGCTGAGCGCCAGGCAGGGTAACAACAAGTACCATATTGTAACGTCTTTTGGTATCGAGGGGGCACGGGTGGCCCAGTCGTCTAAGGCGCCGCGATTCGCTGTGCAGAGTTACGTCCCTTGGGCACGCCAGAAACCTATGATTGTGGGTTCGAATCCCGGTTCGCCCCGATTATGTTTCTAGCTTTGTCAGCACCATACCCGTGCTCGTAGGTTTCACCAAAGTGGTAAACGTCTGAGACCTGCGTCACTTCGGGCTTTCCTCCCACATTAAGCTGACACGCCGCGATATAACTGGAATATTGTTAAAAGCGGCGTTAAACCCAACTCACTCACTCACTTTTGGTATAGAACCAAAAGCCTTCCGCGCTCGTGGCGGGCGCTCTACCACTAGACCACGAAGGCAGTGGGCGAATCTGATCGACAACCGGCAAAGATACATACATCGCTGAGGACAATGTGTGAACACAGCGCGTGATGAGAATCACAGCTGGTGTAATATAGAAACATCACTAATGAGCATCACTGAAAAAAATGCCCAGGAGACATGCCTGATGGCTTCTGACACGTAGTCGGGTACAGTGATCAGTGATAACTATGGAACACCGCCCATCCTAAATGTCAGCGTTCACACACATGAACATATCGTTTTGTAACGGTTTGAAAGTGTTTATTGAAACATATGTATTCCGTTCACAGCGTTAGAAATTGGCACTAGTCCTGTAGTCCTTACCAAACTGCCCAATAGTAAAGGTATCCTAAGGACTAGTAGAAATTGGCCCATTTTAAGGGTTTTGCTCTATGTTATCATTATAAAGACTAGTGAACAAAAACTGTTAGTTTCTAACCCTGCGTTCATATTAACACTGCAACAATATAACGATGATATCTGTGACTTCAAGGACTTCACAATTTATACCCATGAGCGGAATCAAACTCGGTCCACACGTACGACATCCAAAAACACTTTAACCAACTGACTATAACTCTCTTGCCCCGGGAAGATGCTAATCAACCGATGTTGATTGGAAGATGCAGTGAATGATGATTTTAACCTTGTACATCCTTCTTACGATATATTTTTTTAAAAACAACAAATGACGCATGGACAAAGAAAACACATATCCGAAACAACAATCAATTCTAACAAATGTTATATTTGGGATAACACCTTCTTAGTAAAGTACAGATTCTTATACTTTTGGGGGGTTGAGTCCCGTCCGGTATTCGAACCCGCCCTTGCCAGAGTGAGGCACCTAATCGCCAGCACACAAATTCAGGGATCTAACCCACTCAGCCACCGAGGCTTCCACAAAAATGAAAGTCCGACAACTTGTAGTCTAGATCACATACTTTGTGTACCCCTCTGACAGTCAATTCGACCGACACCGTACAAGGCTAAAAAAACGGTGACAATTAGCGGTAACATTTATATGAACGGACCATTAAGAATAGATAACAACAGAAAGCGGAAATAGTGAAAACATATTGTCTGTGATTTACTCGTCTTTTGGTGGTGATATTTTTATGAACAAAAATATGTTTTTTCTAAATATAAGGTTTTCCTGGTAAAAGAATGGGTCATAAGATGAAGCCGAAGAAAATAAAATTCGCAAAACAGTCATGCCCCGCTTATACGGACTTCAGATATCCGGAAACCTCGGTTCCCGGACGATTTCATTCAAAACGAAATAATTACTATATAAATTTACCCGTATATACGGAAATTCAGTTTCCGGAACCGGATGGTCATTTTCATACACAAAACACTGAAATGCACACAAAATTGTGTACCTTAAAAACAGCGAACAGTGAACGCCATGTCCAGATTAACAAGGTTCTGCATTACCCACGAAAAAATGGATACATATTTTAATATTCAATAAGCACATTATTGACATATTTGAGAAATATCGTCCCCTGTGTTCTCACTTTGGAAATCGGTGGACTAAATGATCAATTGGTTTGGGTCAAGTCTTTGAACAGTCAATTGACTTGATTTGACATATATATCACTCTCCACCCTGCGGCAATGTACAAAAAACATCGTCCAACAGATACTTAATGGGGTCATTACGGAAAAAAACAAGCTCAGAATAGATTAATGTGTTTTGTTTATGCATTAAGGCTTGTGTGATTATCTTTGTGATTATATGGTTTTAGATTACCCGAATGGATTGTATTTGTAACACTGCTTGTTGGGTTTTAGTTCGTCAATGATAAGGTATAAATGATGCCAGCGATATCGAAGCCTAACAGATTTATTTGAAAACGTCGGTACATAGAAATGCATATTCAAAAGTAACTTTGCGGTTGGGAAGGCTAGTGGTCAAACAAAGCGTTCGCTCGTCGCGCCAAAAACCCGGGTTCGATTCCCAACATGAGTTCAATGTGTGAAGCCTGTCTCTGGTGCCCCCCCCCCCCCCCCCCCCCCCCCCCGATATTGCTATAATATTGAAACCATACTCTTTCTCACACTCACTCACTCACTCACTCACTCGAAAGAAACACGAGGCTAGTCGTGTAATTGTTGTATGAGGCGTCGACACCCGATCTACAGAGTTGCCTCCCTTGGTAGGGCCATAAACGCCGTATTTGTTGGTTTGCAACCAATGTTCGTCCCGCATATGATCTTGATAATGTCAGCACCTACCAAGAGCATTACTTCTGACTTTCATCTTACAGTTAAACTGCCTAGCGAAAGAAAGTATACACTTGAAAATTGAATTTGACCCCGAAATTACAAACGTTATCAAAACGTTCCTAGGCTGAAAACAGTCGCCGAAACACTGCCAAGTAAAGATCCAAACACAACTTTAACACCCTTATCAAATACATCACCATCCAATAACCATTACAGTAAAATACGTTTATAACGAATACGCTTATAACGAACTGACGGATATTGCGAACTTAATTTTTGGTCTCTGTCATTTGCTGTGTAGATGTACATACGCTTATAACGAACTACGTTTATAACGAACTAAAATTAGTGGCCCATTTGAGTTCGTTATAACCGTAGTTTACTGTACGTGTTTGTTTCATATTTTAGCCACCATCAAACATGGGTATACTTTCTTTTTTGCCACGAAAGTTAAGTTAAGTGCCTTTTTCAAATGTGTGAATTTGTAACTTCGCATGATTCTAATTCATTTCAAATATGTTTTGTATTATCGACAACATGGCGCAATTTGTAATAGCGTGTAATATCTTGTTTCAAAGATCACCCCCCAAACCGTTTACACGCTTAGTTCCAAAGTGACAAATTCAACAATTTTTTCAAAATATAATTTCGAAATTAGGACTCTCATGCAGGAATTTAAAACTCTTATAGAAACTGCCACAGCTGTTGACTTGTATTTGTCCTATCCTTAATTTAGTTGTTCAAGTATCGGAACTCCTTGCCAGCCCTGTTTAAATGTTGGAAGCATCATAAAAATTCGCTACAGCGTTCCAATGATTTCAAGATTTCGGAATCGATCTTCAGATCAAATTTCATGCTTGTGTTTTGTGTACACTTCTTCTACAGATAACCCATTATTTGACTTAAAACCGATTTTCGAGGTATTTTACCCCGATAGCATTTAAGTCGATTTTGAAAATATCTCTCTCAGTTGTAACAAATTCAAGGTCACCGTGTAACGGCGAAGGGCACTGACTTGAGAATTTTGAAACAAGGCCGCTTTGAGAATTCGCAATCGACGAGGATTAATCTCTTGGAGTAAAGTGCTGTCAAAGATGAAAGGAATTTAACAAAGTTAGTGAAGCTCAATTCTTAGCCTTGTTGTCAGATTTGAAAACTGAAGTCTTCACGGTAAAGCCATTTTCAAACAGAGAACCATTCTGAGTTCAGCGGCAATGGACTTCAATGATAAGATAGGCGTTGTTTTGTTTAATCAAACAATCCCTCCTTTTGACGATTTTAGAAAATGACAATTTCATTTTTAGACATTATTTTTGAGCATTGATAAAACATTTAGAGAGGTGTGAGAGACTGGCTTGCTATTTTGGGATTTGAAGTATTTTCATAATATTTCTCAAATACGACAGAGATAAAATGCTTTAGATTGCAAATACTAACCCATTTCAAGGCGTATTTGTTGGATAGAGAGACTAATTGATCTTCATCACTGATGACTGAGCTGCTGTGAACTACAAACTCATCTCCTATCCATCTGCCTTAAGAATCTCTCTGTTTGTCTCGTCAGTTAAATTGTTAAGGATTTTTGGATGACCTTTGGCAAAACACAACCAGTCATCGATGCAGTTGAGCAACAACTTTGAGGAATGATGTCACAAACTCTATTTCACATCGACCGGGGACAGTTGTGTAGCAACACCTGTCGCGCTCCTGTCGACACTGGTATATGACGCTTGCGAATCTATCAGCGATTTAGTTTGTTTGTGTAGTTCAGTCTTAAACATAACTCTTGATTGGTAGAAGAAAGAAATGAAGACTTGTGAAGACTTGTGAAGAACTGTGAAGAACTGCGAAGAACACAGTATTGCAGAAATGTTCTTGTTCTTCTAATTGGGGATTTAACTTTTTCTTTCCGACGTACCGGAGCACAGAAATGAAGATTAGTGTTGCCCTGTGAAGTGATCATAATTTACGTATGTGTCTTTGAAAGAATCCCTATTCTCCAATTGGTATCGCTACCATCTGAGGAGAGCATGGATCTGGGGTAAGTTTGGTATTGTGTTTATGTTGATAGTGTTTTGTATCCCCTCAGCATCAGTATAATGTGTCTAGTGTTACCAGTAGAAATAGTAGGAAATGGCGCTGTATAATATTGTTATTATATCATTTCTTTGTAGCAGTAGCTTTATTAGTATTATAGTGAGCGTGGAGTGTATTTTTGTTGGTATTATTATTATTACTATTACCATTATCATTATCATTATGATTATTATTTAAATAAACAGTAAACGTAGTAGTAGTAGTAGTAGTAGTAGAAGTTACTGTAAGTATAGATATGGCAGTAGCAGCAGTGGTAGTGGTAGTAGATGCCGTAGCTGTGGCAGTAGCAGTTGAAGCAGCAGGGGAAATAGCAGCAGTAGTTGAAGTAGCAGTCGTAGTAGTAGTAGTAGTAGTAGTAGTAGTAGTAGTAGTAGTAGTAGTAGTAGAAAACGGTCATGGGAACAGAAGGGATGTGCAACCCTTGATGCAGTAGTAGTAGTAGTAGTAGTAGTAGAAGTAGTAGCAGTAGTAGTAGTAGCAGTGGTGGTAATCGTAGAAGTATTCGCTGTCGTTGTTGTGAACTACAACAGTAGCTGTAGCAGCTGAATTAGCAGAAATCAATCGTTACTCTACAAAACTGTTATTGAAACATGTCTCAACAATAATTTTTACTGGACGCATTAAACAACGTCCAGGTTCCATTTAACAAGACATCTGTAATCTACACCTCACAGGAAATATTGTCGGGGAGGGGGGGAGGGGGAGGGGGGCGCTTCATCAAAGGTGTCCCTCTGCCATTGAAGTGCAAGATTTATAGTCTATAGACGCAGGCCGCGTTGCCTAATGTACCGGTCAGACCTGGTAAATTTCTAGTTTCTCAACAAGCTTAGTCAGATTGGAAGTCAAAAATTATGTAAAGTGTAGTTATAATATCTTATCAAATCACATCATGTATCATAAAAACAAAAATAAAAATAAAAATAAAATAAAATAAAAATAACTTCAATTAATTATCTAACGTTCCTGTGTGGTTATCGGGTAAGGGTATTAAGTATGTTTATTTGTTGTTTGTTATATGCGAAGACGGTCTGTAAATAATCGAGTCTACAAAACAAGTACTTGATGTTTTGAGCATCGTCCCTCGAGATACGATGACCACGTGACAGCGACAAACAAACAAACAAACAAACAACTCTAGTCATTAAGTATCAGCTGTGCTCTCGGTCAAGGCCAACTAAAATGTTGAAAATGCTTCAAGGATTAAAAATACAATCGACATTGAATTGTTAGCACTTGACTCCCTCAACCAGCTTAACAAATTGGATATACGGCGGACCAATCTCTCACAGGATACAGCCCAGCGAGGGGTAGATTTAAAGACATTCCAACTTCCGCAGCATACGACTTGAGGATTTATTTACCAATAAAACAGCATTGTTGATAGACCAAGAGCGTACCCCATTCACCACCACTCAAACATCTCACATTCTACTTCTGGGATCTCATCTGCGTGTCAAGTGGTACATGTCTGGCTTCGCTCATTTACAACAAGCTACCACACAATACGTTTTTTGTGTCCACATAGCTATTTACCTGCTTACATTCCGCCAGTGGCAGATCCATTATGGCTGAAAATATTTTATGCGTGTTTTAAGTGGTGTTGAAATTAAATGCTTGTTTATGCAGACCTTTTGAGTATATAAACGACAAAAATAACCTCTTGAGAATAGATGTTCTGTGTAAAAAAAGGTACATGAACATAAGTGTTCCTTTTCTTGCATATTCACGACATCGTTACCACACGATACCCTGTGTTGGTATGGAACGTATGCAGGCATAGCGTCGTAAATGTGAAATATGAACCGATATTGATGCACTATGTGAAACTTGATCACTGTTGCATGTACTCTGTTTGAAGTTGAGAAATGGGTGCATTAGCTCTACGGTTAAATACCAGGTGATGTCAAATCTCTGAAAGAATGTTCCCTAGTTGCTCCTTGCAAAGGTGTTAGAGAGTGAGTATGGTTTTACGCCGCTTTTAGCACTATTCCAGCAATATCACGGCGGGGGCACCAGAAATGGGCTTCACACATTGTACCCATGTGGGGAATCGAACCCGGGTTTTCGGCGTGACGAGCGAACGCTCGTACCACTCGGCTACCAGAACGCCCCTATGTGTCAAATGGTTTCAATTTTAGAATTATTTATTCCACAATGTCAACAAATATGGCATGACTGGATATTAAAATATGAGTGAATGAGTGAGTTTGATTTTAAGCCGCTTTTAGCAATATTCCAGCCGGGGGATACCAGAAATGGGCTTCACACATTGTACCAATGTCGGGAATCGAACCCGGGGCTTCGATGTGGCGAGCGAACGCTTTAACCACTAGGCTACCCGACCGCCTCTGATGATGATGATGATGATGATGATGATGATGATGATGGTGAGGATGTTTATGATGATGATGATGATGATGATGATTGAGGATGATGATGATGACCGCCCCATTCAGACATGATGATTGTAGAGTTTCATAATGATATCAAATTTCAAACGATCAATGATCTAATGTCACATGTGTCCATTTCAAAGAGGAGGCTGTCTTTGACCACCGTCCAGTTTTCTGACCAGTGTGACGTGTGATGCTTCATTAAACCCCCTCTACTAAAACAGGTTTATAAAGCCATTAGCTTCACGACGTTACAGTAGCGGAACTCGGGTCTTGAAAATAGATTTATGAGTCTTGATGCGGTTGACCACCCTGAATAGGTACTAGGGCCCGGACGGTCAGTGTAACTGGACACTGTACCAGATGGGTAATGTCCTGTATCGATGACATTCTCACAAACTGCAACATTCGTCACCATTCAAGAATACATTCGTCACCACTCGCCTCTTTCCGTAACCTTCAAGAAGACTCGTCCCCCTATCGATGAATGTTATGAACCCAATCAGAATGCGCGTATGATTTCAAGTACTTCGTCAAAGAATCCCTCTGAACTAATTTTTTTATTTTACATACGTCTTGCATCTAAAAATATACCCAAGACACAGTTAAATGTGTTCAATCATACTGTATAATACCTCATGTCCAGATGTGCTTTAAATTGCATCTCAAATATATATCATATATGGAGAAATATATGTGAACCATAACGCGACGAGTTGACAAATATTTTAGGTATGCCCGTTTGCGCTAAGACGGAACCCGGTCGCAAAAATGGCCATGATAGGGGCACGAGTCGCTACTCGGCTTGTCCCGGAATAACACGAGTTGGTCACGAATGAAACTGCAAAGGGCAGTCATCCAAGCTGGTCGTGTTTAGCGTCTGTTACACACACACTGACGATGGTGCATTGTGAGGTTCGCGCATTCGGATCGAAATTGTCAAACTGACATAATTGTAAGAAAAATCCATGATTTTCTACCAGTATAGAAATGACCCGACAAGAAGGTGAAGTTGAGTGATGGTTCTGTTTATCAAGACATCTTGCTTGGTAATGTGGGTATGCCTAAAGTTTTGTTTGTTTTTTGTTTAACGAGGCTGTAGCAATATTCCAGGTTGTATACTCCGCAGGGAGCTGAGAATGATCATTGACCGGGATAATAATGTAGCCCTTTGAGCACGCTTTAGGGCGTGCACCTGACGCAATGAAATCTTTTATGACACAATACATTTCTTTATTAAATTAAAACAAATCATTTTCCTGGTGCTAAATTCATAGAGCTGTCTAGAGCTAGCTAGACTAGCTTCTATTTTTGTTATTATTATTATTATTTTATATATCAGTACAAAAATTCCTGATGCTGATTTCATAAAGCTGGCTAGACTAGCTTATATTATTATTATTTTTATTATATATAATTATCAGTCAGGCCCCACACGTTGGTAACAGGCACGGCAGTCAGTCGTGACACTATACAACCCTACGCAGCAAGGTTTACGTGCAATCAAATTACATACCAACATTACAGGTATGTATGGTGTGACGACATTGTAGAACGAACGAAGGGCGAATGGGGCCTTAATATAGATACAGTAAACTACGGTTATAACGAACTCAAAGGGACTACTAATTTTAGTTCGTTATAACCGTAGTTCGTTATAAGCACATATACAGCATGATTACAGCAAGTAGTCGGGACCAAAAAGTTAGTTCGTTATATCCGTCAGTTCGTTATAAGCGTGTTCGGTATAACCGTAGTTTACTGTATATACACTCTCTGATGTGTGCGCCCCGCGAGAAACGAGATCCAGCGAGACTACACAGCAGGTGACAGGATGTAAAGAGAAATAACTTGAATACATGTCTAAGTAAACCGGACAATTTGTCTTCTGCTTTTACATACCGTTTTAACTTCCTTCCTTAAGTGTTTTGCTTGAAGTTGTTAAGTTTTATCAAGGATGGGGGCGGGGCATCTATTCTTTACGGTCGTTGGTGAATGCCATGTGTGCAATAAAGGTGTGTGTGTGTGTGTGTGTGTGTGTGTGTGTGTGTGTGTGTGTGTGTGTGTGTGTGTGTGTGTGTGTGTGTGCGTGCGTGTGTGTGTGTGTGCATGTGTGTGTGCGTGTGTGTGTGCGTGCGTGTGTGCGTGCGTGCGTGCGTGTGTGTGTGTGCGTGCGTGTGTGTGTGTGTGTGTGTGTGTGTGTGCGCGTGCGTGCGTGCGTGCGTGCGTGCGTGCGTGCGTGCGTGTGTTGTTTAACGCCGCACTCAGATATATGACGAGTCTGGACGAGACAATCCAGTGATTGATATCATGAGCATCGATCCACGCAATTGGGATCGATGACGTCTGAGTACACAAGGGCAATGAACCCGTGAAGATCCGGGTGAGAATAGGTCTTCAGCAACCCATTCTTGCCGTAAAAGACGACTATGCTTGTCGTAAGAGGCGACTATCGGGATCGGATAGTCAGACTAGCTGACTTGGTTGATGCATATCATGATGCAAATTGCGTAGATCTATGCTCATGGAGTCAATTACTGGATTGTCTGGTCCATACTAGATTATTTACAGACCGCCGTCATATAGCTGCGCTGATGACAACTATATTTTTCTAATTATTAAATTATGTGCAGCTGACTTCGGTACCTAATGCATATCACGTGATACTCGCGATGACTACGCCATGCCGTTGTCATTTATCGATGCTTTAGGCATCAGTGGTGTTTAGGACAGCATTATTGATAAAATGTCAGTATTTATTAAAAAAAACAATATTTAAACAATTTAATAAAACATTATATTACGATGAATTCATGAAATTCAATTTATTAAAAACAGAACAAAATTATTATAATATTGTAGTACACGACCTGTTAACTTATTGATAATGCAATGTTTATCGAACACAGCGTGTAAATATGTAAATAAGAACTAACCATGCATTGATAAAAGTTGTGCATTTATTGTAATTGTGCATGTCACTGTGACTATGCTGTTCTGTGACGAGCCAGCTGGTCCCTCCAAGCCCGTCCACCACCCGCCTGCCCCCACCCCCGGGGTATGTGTGATGTCGATTTTCCCAGCTGTTCCCTAGGGTAACATGACACTCTCACAGATCAAGTACCAGATAATTTAACATATGGTAATATGAAAAACACCTTCAACACTAGAGAATAAGCAGCCTTGTTTATCCGCCCAAATAAATTCCATTGGGCGTGGAAGGTAAAATAGCGGTGAAAATTATATGATCCATGGTCAACTGAAGTCCACTCCCCTGTCTGTCTGCCTATCTGTCTGTACTAACATGACGTCCAAAAGAAACTTTACCACTTTGAAAACTAAACTGCTAAAATATATTAAAACATTAAAATTAATTAAAAGTTCAAACTAAATCAATGCAAAACACATTGTCTAAACACAACAATGCTCTGTGCAGAGAATGATACACGCGCTCGGCACGTTTTTTTGTTGTAAAAAATGTGAAAATGTGAAAAACACGTGCCGCTTTGGAAGTCGAAACTACACGTCCTATAATGGTATATAAATGATACTGCGGCGTGTCAGACACTCCTCCTGAACACCACAGAAATGCCACGACTGACACCGGAACAACGCATGCCCACATTGTTTGTTCCCGTGTTGCTGTAACTAACCTAATGCAACGTTACAGACAGACCGGGCAGACATCAGACAGGCCAAGAAGAGACAGGTCCAGGGTAACTACGCCCAAAGAAGACCGGTACATGCGTACTTTACATTTCCGGTATCGATTCCTAACGGTGAAGTCATCATGGAAGAATGCCTTCGGGCATACGGTTAGTCGAGACTAACCTCAATTCGGATTACTGTCATGCCAATATCAGATGCTGTATGACTGTCATTTTAAATGTTGATTTCGTTGCGATTTCGGTCTTTTGAATACGTTTTACTTCATGCATCTATCTCTTGTGTATTTTAAACTAGGGTGATTTAAAGCTATAGTAAAGTTTCTTTTGGCCGTCAGTTTATATTCAAGTTCTTATTACCACATTGCTGGATAATAAGATAATATTATTCCGCTTCTAAAGCGCATAACTCCACACGCAATTCGAAGCACTACATTTTGTATTACCCTGGTCAATGCATCAGTGTGCACTCGATTTCATTCTCAGCTCCTTGAGAAATATACAACTCAAGCTGCCTAGCGGCGCTAGAGGCGCTTGACGGTTAACAGTCACATAACTATCTCATCCTACTGGGTACCCACTTACTGCTGGGTGAATAGTACTGAATACCATGTAGTGCTGAAAGGCAACCATTTATCCTTAACTCATGTGTATACTCACTTATATTAATTCCGCTTGTGAGCAACAAAAGAAGATGCTATATATAGTGGAATAGTGCTTAAAGCGGCTTATAACCCTTTTCACTTATTTTCGTTGTTGAAGATAAGACGAATGATGTGGAACTGAATCTGATGCTCTTTCGTAGCCAGGTTACATTATTGTCTTCATATATCGAACTAACGTCTAAATTGCAATTTGGCCCGTGAAGATCCGGGGTAGAATAGGTCTTCAGCAACCCATGCTTGCCGTAAAAGGCTACTATGCCTGTCGTAAGAGGCGACTTACGGGATCGGGTGGTCAGGCTCGCTGACTTGGTTGATGCATGTCAACGATCCCAATTTCGTGGATCGAAACTCATGATGTCAATCACTGGATTGTCTGGTCAAGACTCTATTTTTTTACAGACCGCCGTCATATAGCTGCGGCGTTAAACAACAAACAAACAAACAAATTGCAATTGTGATTGTGTAAATATTTTCTAAATGCAAATCTGTAAACTGATTATTTGACGCCTAGTTTGGACGCCCAGATGTTGCGTGGCGAGAGATAGAACTAACCAGAGTCCGTCAAACCATGGATTCTTAATAGTTAGGATCCATGGTCAAACATGAGATGTTTGACAGGACAGACTACGCAATGCGCGTCCAACACCCATCCGTTTCCAAATACGACGGAGCTATCCACAACTCCTGACAGTGCCCAAATAGACCTTCTATTTCTGTAACAACGCGTGTCTTGAAACACAGCAATGCGGAAGAGTTTACTGATATAGGCTTAACTCGCACCCGCCATCTAATTGCACACGTGACTTACCCTGCACGACTTTCCATTCCTACGGGCAGGAGAATTCACCAGGGGAGGCAACCGTGTATGGCATTCGTGATTCAAATTTGCTTATGTGCCGACCCAACGCCTCTCTCGTGATGAAAAATACAACGTATTTGCTCAAGAGGCGTTGGAAACAAAGAACGAGATCTGTCGTATTTGCAGAATTAGATTTTCGTCACGGGTTGTCTCCCAGTGCTCCCACTGGGACTTCTGGGATTTGTGACTAATTAATTGCGTGTAATTAAAGCATCTGGTGGGAGACAAATCCCTAGCGAACTGATGACGTGTCTGGGACGTCAATGGACATACAATGGTGGCATCCACGTTCTAATAATGGTACTATTTGCTTGTCCATTTACTCCCAAATCAATCTGATTAGGCCTGAAATATTGATGGATGTATGGTTAATATTTCAGCTTGTTGGTTGATTCGAGATAATCAGATTTTGATTTGGGACACAATTACAACATATGCTACTCTTGCAGGTGTTTTTAATTCTTGAAAAAGGCAAATAAAACAAATTCGGGTCTCCAAACTTTAAAAAAGTATGAATTTCACCCTAAACGTTTAGTAATATTGTGTCTTTAACATTGTAAAACTGCTCTAGAAATTTAAAACCCATACGTGTATAACAAATATTCTGAAAGTTATATATTGCGGGACAAAAAAAAGCATACTCTTGAAAATTTGATTTAAACCAAAAATTACAAGCGTTATCAAAACAGTTTGTGGTCCAAAACACACGGGTATTTTCTCTCTTTTGCCCTGCAGTTTATAAACTTTGTCATTTTTTGTAGCCATTTTTTATACCCGTACGAAATAAATCATTTTTTGTTTGTTCTCATCCAACATGGGTGTTTACTTTGTTTTGCCTGGTAGTTCAGTGATTGTTTTTCTTCTACCAATCAACAATTTTGTTTAAGTCTCTATTCAACTTGTATTCCAATAATATATAATCTTTGAAAAGGGAATTGCGTAAATCGCAAACTTGACCAATGTTGATAGTTTGAAAATGGACGCATTTCCTGGCGAACGCTACATTTCTTTCTAGAGGTAGTGGAGCCATATACTAAGTCTATCATCCCTTTAGCATAAGACCCAAGCAACCTATGCTTGTCATAAGACCTAATAAGATGGTCAGTGATGATCCGGGCCAGGGTAGGTCTTCAGCAGCCCATGCTTGCCGTAAAAGGCGACTGTGCTTGTCGTAAAAGGTGACAAACAGGATCAGGACAGGACTTGGTTGATGCATGTCATGGATCCCAATCGCGTAGATCGATGCCCATGTTGTCAATCACCGGATTGTCTGGTCCAGACTAATTTTCAGACCTGCGTCATAGAGCTGGAATATTTCTCAGTGCGGCTTTGAACAACAAACAAACAAACAAACAAACAAACCATACACCGTAAAAAAAACAACATATGGGCCATATTTATACTATTGACATGAAATGCCGATCTCCACTGCTGACTTAGCACAGCGACTATAGTTCCTTGTAGGCCTATATATACGTGGTATTCCCTGCCCACCTTTGGCCGAACGTCAAGCCTTTGTCCATCCTGTCCCAAGGTCATCCTGCTGCTGTGGCCTGCATGGTAAGCCCCAGCTGCCCTGGCATGCGGCCATGAGGCTTCGTGAGGTCACGGTGAGGCATGCTGCATGGCTGGAGTGTTGACATGGGATTGCACGAGGATTCCATGGGTAAAAATAAACGAATCTAGCTGATGGGTAATTAGGAGCCGGGTTTAGCTGTGCTGACCTTGGTTATTGAGGGTATAGTCATGTCAAAACAACGATAGACCAACCACAAATTGCAACAATTGTTTTTAGTAGATTCATATTTAATAAGCCCTCCTGAACACCATATCAAAAATCTAGAAAAATCTACATGGGGAACATTTCCGAATTCAGTCGTCTTTACAACGGCGATTAACATTTTCATACAATACACATATTTTAAAAATTATTCGGTGTCAACTTTGTGACATATCAAATATAAGCTACTAATACAGGCTTCATACTGTTATTTATACCTTGCCATATTCTATCTTGTCATGGTTGGTAGTAAATTAGCAAAAATCGGTTTTCAGCTCTCAATAATAGTAATCTATCAAGTTCCAAACAGAGGTATAGAAGGCGACTATGCTTGTCGTAAGAGGCGACTAACGGATCGGATGGTCGAGCTCTCTGGCTTGGTGGATGCATTGTCATCTGATCCCAATTGCGTGGATCAATGCTCATGATGTCAATCACTGTATTGTCTGGTCCAGATTCGATTATTTACATACCGCCGTCATAAAGCTGAGTGCGGCGTGAAACAACAAACAAACAAATCATATTAACACATACCATAATGCTAAATCAAATAACTACAACCCCAAAACAGAAGCATATAAAAATATATATTATCAAAGCTTTATGAGGATTAGGCAAGTACTTCTGTCTAGTTTAACATCTTCTATTTGCCTTCGGGAAGGTTAACAATCAAAGCATACCATGCATTTACACGACAGCGAAAGCATTTCAAAATACCCAGCGTTCTACTTATACAGCGGGCCCGGCCGTTTGTTCAGCGATTGGTCAGTTGATCAATGGTGACCGTTCATCAAGACTAGCCCACATTCCTTACCAAAGTGACCACCTTGGCATGACATGACGCTGATCGGTCATGTTAGATTTGGAGTCAACCCAATCCAACCAAACCAACATAATCATTAAAATATCCATGTACCTCTTCATACAGGAAATACTCTACAAAGTCCATACCAAAGATGCCATACCTGTATATAGCATTTGGCAACGTCATGGCGGAATCCACCTTAGAACTTACATACAGTGCCCCGAATGAAATATGTGGTGTTATGATATCGTAATAGTATTAAGTTATATAATAATTCATATGTCATAGACCATTGGCTTATATACCGCTATCTATGGTTATCTGAAATGTGATTATGAATATTCTTAACGGCCTGACGTTAAAAAGTGTTTACTCTAAACCAATAAAGATTTTGACAATAGATGGCAAGTATTCACCAATAATCGCTGTTACTATTTCTAAATAAACAACAGGTATGTAAGCCACGTTACTGGATCCATCATAGCGGTAGCATGGTTAAAAAGGTATGCGCCAAACTTGTCTACACCAAAACCAAATGCGTATGAAGTTTAAAATAGAGATTTCAAAGTATTTCTATGTATTTAGGTAAAATATATCAGTGTATCGCGATATCAAGCCGCCGCTTGAAGTTCAAGGATGGAGTTATCCTATAATAAATCTTGAATAAAATGTGAAGGTCCTGACTGTCCAAAAACCGATATTTCTTCAAAATGTCACACTCCTCAGCTAAGCGCAGCGCAATATTGATGACGACCAAAGCCAGGTTTTTTAATCTACCCTTCAGCAGGCAAAAAACACTCTTTGAGTAAGACTCGCATTGTGTACAAAAGCTTTGTTTTTTTAGGGATTTCAAACAAATTTCAGATGTATCTGCTACCGATACACACCTGCCTTGGCGGCTGTTAAAAAGTTTTAAAAAATGGATTTCCTTCGAATGTTCAGCATCTCTGACAACTAACATTGGCTTTTGTCGTGACAGAAGCCTGCGATTTTTCGATTATCACGTCCATACGAAGGTTATTCGTAGTGGTCTTGTTAATCTTTAGAACTACAAACTTCCCACCCTCCTTAAAAAACATGACAATACAGGCCAAAACTGCTGTTTAGTTTGGAAATGGAGAGGCTTAGAGACCAAAACAAAAGCTTAAAAGGGTATTGATTGTCTGAAGCGTCAGGGTGTGGAGGGTTAGAGTGTCATATCTCCTGTACTAGGCTACGCTACAAGATGCTTGCAACAATTGTCAGGGGCACTATGTGTTGTGTATGCCGCTATTCATATCTATTGGATTACTGTTTTCATGTATGAGGTAGGACGTTGTTTTTTTTAATTCATTACGAAACATGTCTTTCTATTTCATATGGGAATCGTAATGTTTTGTGCAAAATTGTTTCCTTCGGAAATACTCGAAATGTGTGTTCTTTACTTTCGGCATTGAAATCGTTAACCATTATTCTTTTAAATGTAAGAGAAAAAAAGCTTTTTAATACACCTACTTGCCTATAGTTCTCAGTCGCCACATGGATAATCATGTTTTTGTTATTAAGCTGCAATGATAAATTATATGACAAATATTGATTTGAAACTTCGACTCATACAGATGTATCTGTATCATAAATATCATGTACAGTAAACTACGGTTCTAACGACGAACACGCTTATAACGAACTGACGGATATAACGAACTTACTTTTTTGGTCCCGACTATTTGCTGCAGGTATGCTGTATATATGCTTATAACGAACTACGGTTATAACGAACTAAAATTGGTAGTCCCTTTGAGTTCGTTATAACCGTACTTTACTGTATTATTAATAAAGAGTATATTAGCTCAGTCTTAATCATATCGTGTCATTCTTACAACAATACATGTGTACAACATAAGGTCACAAGCGATAAGGTGAGGTGAGGTGAAATGGGGTTTAACGTCGCGTCCAAGATTATTGCACTTATATAGCGACGTGCATGCACGTGTGTGTGTGTGTGGCTGCTTGTACTAGTCCGGACTGATGCCGATTTATAGTGCTAGCACACTGAGATACCATGCCGCAGTTTAACATCAATACCCAAATCAGACACAGTATACTGACTCCGAGCCGACCAGTCCTTGTTTTAGCCCCTTAATGTCGAGCGCCAGACATGGTAACAACAAGTACCATCTTTTAACGTCTTTAGGTATGACGCGGGCGGGGATCGAACCCCGGACCTTCCGCTCTCCGGGCGGACGCTCTACCACTAGACCACGGAGGCGGTCTCAAGCGACAAACGAATCCTTTTCTATGCAAATTGTTTGATCACTGAAAACCAGAGATGACACGGGTGTTTCCGAAATGGTCAAGCATGACCTTCTCTACCAGCAGCACATGTCACTAACACGATTTTAATGAGTGAGTGAGTTCGGTTTAACGCCGCTTTAAACAGTATTCCAGTTATATCACGGCGTGTCAGCTCAATGTGGGAGGAAAGCCCGAAGTGATGCAGGTCTCAGACGTTTACCACTTCGGTGAAACCCACGAGCACGGGTATGGTGCTGACAAACCTAGAAACAGAATCGGGGCGAACCTGGATTCGAACCTACAATCCTAGGTTTCTGGCGTGCCTAAGGGACGCAACTCTGCACAGCGAATCGCGGCGCCTTAGACGACTGGACCACCCGTGCCCCCTACGATTTTAATGAAAAACGTCAATTGTCCAGAATACAATCGTATTTAATATTTTTATTACAGTTGTGCCCATTAAAGGAGAAATCATGAGAATATGTTGATTCTATGTTATGGCTGACCTACTAGCACGGTTATGGTGCTGACAAACCTAGAGATTCGAACCCAAGGTGAAAGGCAGCGCCTTTGCCGACTGGGCCACCAGACATCGTATGGACATACCCTCTTAAAGCGAGCAACTTACCTAAATCGTTATGTTTCGAACAGTTTTCACCCCGCTAGTGAGATGAGGTGAGGTGAAATGGGGTTTAACGTCCAAGATTATTGCACTTATATAGCGACGTGCATGCATGCATGTGTGTGTGTGTGTGTGTGCGTGCGTGCGTGCGTGCGTGCGTGCGTGCGTGTGTGTGTGTGTGTGTCTGCTTGTACCAGTCCGGCCTAATGCCGATTTATAGTGCCAGCCCACTGAGATACCATGCCGCAGTTTAACATGAATACCCCACTCAGACACAGTATACTGACTTCGAGCCGACCAGTCCTTGTTTTTTAGCCCCTTAATGCCGAGCGCCAGACAGGGCAACAACAAGTACCATATTTTAAAATCTTTTGGTATGACGCGGCCGGAAATCGAACCCATGACCTGAGTATGACAGTAGAGTCGTGTTGACTTATCTGGATTGTTCTATATGTTTCAGATTGACAAATCTCTTCAAACTTTGAAACGGGAGGGAGAAACCAACTGCAGTGATTGAGGTAAGTGATGTCGATACCCTTTCAGGAGAAAAGAAACACCAACAAATTCATTCTACCTAACCGATTTTACAATCCTCACTAATACTACACACTAAACCTGTTTGATACATTCAATGAAATCGTTTATATCCCTTAGTGTTCTGTGCCTTTCGACTCTAATGTGATTGACAAGATTCAGGAAAAACATGGCAAATATGCAGACCTTGCTTTCGAAATGTCACGCTTGCATCCCGGTACCAAGTTGTCCGACTCCCCATTGTCCTCGGTGCCTTAGGTTTGGTACCTCCCAATCTGTTGACTGACATTGGGAGAGTTCCCGTGTTTGCTACCAGGAATACAGCCCTTCTGACAATCTGGGTAATGCAGAATGCTGAAGTGTTGGGGAATCTTCACATTCTCCGGAAAACTCTGGGTGGGTTTGACTAGGTAGCGCTTCCTGGGAGAAGTCCCATTCGCTGTCTGGGCTGCGTGTAGAGGGGGCAAGGACCCTGATTTGATGATGAGTGAGTGAGTATGGTTTTACGCCGCTTTTAGCAATATTCCAGCAATATCACGGCTTCACACATTGTACCCATGTCGGGAATCGAACCCGGGTCTTAGGCGTGACGAGCGAACGCTTTAACCACTAGGCTACCCCACAGCCCCGAGCTGATGATGAGCCCAAACAGCCTGACTGTGCCAGGATCACCCAAACCCTCTTTGCTGCATGTAATATTTTAATCTGTACAAAATAATGCTAATGATGATGATGATGATGATGATGATGATCCTAACCAGCCTGACTATGCCAGGATCACCCAAACCCTCTTTGCTGCATTTTTTTATTTTAATCTGTAAATAATAATGCAACGTTAGAAAACCCACTGTGACATATTAGACTACACTTGTGATATTATGACCATAACAGCCTAAACAACAGATCAGTGTACATTCCAATGTTATTCTTTTCTCCCTAGGGGACAATACAACCCAATGCATGTAAGCACTGGTTCAAAATGTTTTGAAGTGTTAATTGTTCCTAAAAAAACATGTATTTGAATCATTCTCTCCCTATGTCATAAATCCACTCAATGACACATGTTGTAGATTACTTCTCAACACTTGTTGGCCTTTTACATAAATGCAACTGACAAAAATAATTAATTCGTTTAAAAAAAATACAGTCGTTCACATTCCAAAGTCGGACCTTATCCATCAGACCGTGCATCACGCAACAAGCCTCATATCTCCAAAATCTCGCGAGATCTCGTCACACATCCCATGATCATGTGACACGGTAAATTACTGTCACATGACAGGAATTCGCCCCGAGCATATCGTTTTAAGTCGCCCGAGATCACCAACGTCTCAAAAAACAATGTAAAACAACTCTCGACATTCTTCGGGCTTACTACACCCACACCCGACAAGTTCTCGGGGGTATCGATAATAATCGACAAACGCTTGAGGTTAAATTGTAGGTTCTTCGTCTACGTGCCGATCCTACTTTTGAATTCCAATATGTCTCCCAATAGGTCGGGTGTACAATTTGTCTTTCTCGGATACCACTGAACACAGTTGGCTATGAAACTCGGGGCACAGGTCGATGATCTGTCAGAAGACTTAATTACATGGGACACTAATACAGCCGATGAACTGTGACTGGCGGGGCAACGAATACTTGATGGGAATATTCCGAGACAGAAGTTAGGCTAGATTAGCGTGTCAGCGAACACTCCATTTGAAGTGTCGTTCTTTGTCGTAATCTTTGCTGGACGTCTCTAAGGTCTGCGTGTCCTCTGTAGATTGGAGGGGGGGGGGGGGGGGGGGGGGGAAATTACGTTTCTGCTTGCATGTAATTGTTTAAACAAGGTCACAGTGGTAGTCAAGCTCTTAACCGTACACAATTTTATCATCCGTTTCTTTCGGATTGCGGGGGCAAGGTCAACTTATAGAATGGCAATCAAACAGTTAATCATCATAATGGTTTAACTGTAGACGATGTGAAGATGTTTAGCTCGATGCAACCCGATTCGTGTATATACCTTTCATTATGTTTCCTTACATAGTCGGGGGCACGGGTGGCCCAGTCGTCTAAGGCGCCGCGATTCGCTGTGCAGATTTGCGTCCCTTGGGCACGCCAGAAACCTATGATTCTGGGTTCGAATACCGATTCGCCCCGATTATGTTTCTAGGTTTGTCAGCACCATACCCGTGCTCGTGGGTTTCACCGAAGTGGTAAACGTCTGAGACCTGCATCACTTGGGGCTTTTCTCGCACATTAAGCTGACACGTCGTGATATAACTGGAATACTGTTAACAACGGCGTTAAACCCAACTCACTCACTCACTCTTTCGGAATGCATGAAACGTATAGACAAAGTAGGGAGTGAGTATTGTTTTACGCCGCTTTTAGCAATATTCCAGCAATATCACGGCGGGGGGACACCACAAATGGGCTTCACACATTACACCATGTGGGAATCGAACCCGAGTCTTCGTGTGACGAGCGAACGCTTTAACCACAGGGCTACCCGACCGCCCCTAGAGAGGATCCAGTAGAAAACGTACAGCATCGTGTTCATTCTGAGTTAGAGTTGGTCCCAAACCACCGATGCTGTAAGAGGCGATCAAATGGATTGGGTGGTCACGCTAAATGTTTGTTTGTTGTTTATCGCCGCACTCTGCAATATTCCAGCCATTTGACGGCGGTCTGTAAATAATCGAGTCAGTTCCGGACAATCCAGTGATTGATACCATGAGCATCGATCTACGCAACTGGGATACGATGACATGCATCAACCAAGTCAGCGAGCCTGATCACCCTATCCCGTTAGTCGCCTCTTATGACAAGCATAGTCGCCTGTGCGGCAAGTATGGGTTGCTGACGACCTATTCTCTACCCGGATCTTCACGGATTTTCTTGATAAATGATCCCGGATCTAGTAGAATAGTTCCATTAGTCAAGAGCCGAAATTGGACCTGTGACTTTGTAAATGCTAAGTGAGGAAACATGCAGCAGGAAGTGACGTAAACCACATAATCCACACGTACCACACCAGAAATTGGTATTGATTGGTATTGATACCCCGATAATATAGAGTTGCGCGCCCTCGAGTCGCGAACTCGGTAAAGAAAATCATCATCGATTATTCCTAATTCAAACGTTATAAAAGTTGAACAAAGAACAAGAAGCTTTTTGCGTATGATCTATTTTCTAGGTTAATAACTGTTCGTCACTACGATCCATCATAGTGAGTGAGTATGGCTTTACGCCGCTTTTAGCAATATTCAAGCAATATCACGGCGGGGGACACCAGAAATGGGCTTCACACATTGTACCCATGTCGGGATTCGAACTCGGGTCTTCGGCGTGACGAGCGAACGCTTTAACCACTGGGCTACCCGACCGCCCCTGATCCATCATAAATTAACTGCCGCGATAATATAGCGTAGCATGCTATAATAGTGCCGACTGCGGCGTTAAACAACATTCACTTAACAGTTAAGTCAGGGCTACAGGGCGAGTGAAATATTGTAGTATTATCAGTCTTTCTCAATATATATGCCACTGTCAAAGGTGGCTCTGCTCTTTTTATAATAGAGAATAATAGGTGAGGTGAGGTGAAATTGAGTTTAACGTCGCGTCCAAGATTATTGCACTTATTTAGCGACGTGCATGCACTTATATAGCTGCTTGTACCAGTCCGGACTGAAGCCGATTTATAGTGCTAGCACACTGAGATACCATGCCGCAGTTTAACATCAATACCCAAATCAGACACAGTATACTGACCCCGAGCCGACCAGTCCTTGTTTTAGCCCCTTAATGCCGAGCGCCAGACAGGGTAACAACATGTACCATCTTTTAACGTCTTTTGGTATGACGCGGCCGGGGATCGATCCCCGGACCTTACGCTCTCCGGGTGGACGCTCTACCACTAGACCACGGAGGCGGTCTGAGAATGATAGATAATATCGTTTGTATTTGTCATATGCCGTACATATATAGACCAATCCGTTAGTCTTAACACACAAACTCATTGACGTTGTTTTCATGGTGCTTGGGTAAATATAAAGTCTGCCTCAAATTTATGCCCCCCTTCAAACTGCCCTACAACGTTTGAATGAATGAATTATGACCGGGAATTGAATCTTTGTGAATGGGAGGCAAGTGACAATGTTTATCCTCTTGAAGTTGTCTCTGAGCAAGTTTAAGTTAAGCTATGCTCCATGGGAAGACATATTTTTTCACGGCTAAGCTTTTCAATCAAGGTTTCAAAGGCCTGGGCAGGTCATTTCTGAAAGTTTATGGAATTTACTAAAGATGATACTTTGCTGTCAACGTGATGCATGATGCTATTCTAAACTGTGATTTGTCAAGGTGTTGTCACACCTCCTTTCTCAATAGCACGTTTTGTTTGTTTGTACGAACTCGAGCCTGGACCTGACAATCCAGTGATTGACATCATGGTCATCGATCAACCCATTTTGGATACGATGACATGCATCAACCAAGTCAGCGAGTCTGACCACCCGATCCCGTAAGTCGCCTCTTATGACAAGCATGGCTGAAGACCTATACTACCCCGGATCTTCACGGATCCAGGAATTGGAACTGCCTTGGTTTTTTGCTAAAAAACTCTCAACAACGTCATATATTCCAAGCGTCAACGCCAGAGAATAATCACTCTCGATTATAAGCCCATTTCACCTCACCTTTTTTGTTTCGTTTTTAGCCACCATCAAATATGACTGTATACTTCTTTTTCCCCGGTAGTTTATCATAGAATGCCAGATCGTCCAACCCAGATACAGTAAACTACGGTTATAACGAACTCAAAGGGACCACTAATTTTAGTTCGTTATAACCGTAGTTCGTTATGAGCGTATATACAGCATAACGACATCAAATAGTCGGGACAAAAAAGTAGGTTCGTTATATCCGTCAGTTCGTTATAAGCGTGTTCGTTATAAACGTAGTTTACTGTATATCCTCTTCTTTGTATTCCGGTTTTGTTTGTACGAGAGTTAGTTATGCATTGAACGTAAACATCAAAGGAATAACAAAATGGCATAAACGTGCTTTGAATTAGACCAACATACTATAGAGCCGTGTTTTCCCTCTGTATTGTGGGATGTGTTGATATGAACTACATTGTACCTGATGTATTCATAGACTGTTAAGGTAGACAGAGGGGCCCATGTGAGCCGTGGTCAACTTGCTATGCAGTGTCAAAGTTAACTGGTCGCGGGTTCGAATCCTAAACTGCCTGCCGAAGAAAGTATTCACCCATGTTTCGGGTTGCAAAAGATACATTAAATCCGATAAATTATTATTGAATAAAAGAGCGATATAAAAGTAAAAACTGTCATGTGAACAGGATCTGGTCAGTTAAAAGGAAATGTTAAAATATCAATGATGGGATATAAACGCCTTTGTGCAACACTTGCATCGTTATACAAAAAACTTTCTACTATAGATGTCGGCTTAATTTTTTGTAATTTGCGTTTTCAAATATTAACAGTTGTTTAAACATATGTACAAATGGTATTGCAAATTGGTATGGCTTTTTTCTGCACACCATTTCGTTATGTTTGTTCAAACTGTTTGATTACAAGACACACTTTTTAAATCATTTCTCATCTCCGCCTTATCATTTAATCTGAAACTGTCATTAAAATCTGTTGTTCTGTAAATAGCATCCGTGTAATGTTAACGCTGGATCTCACACATTCGTTCACTTAGTGTATTTGATCATTTCGTTTCAATATTATCTTATTTCACTTGCAGTGCTTGTTTTGTTGGCCCGAGTGGCAAAGAGTTACATTTGTTGATTCACTTCTCCATCCATTCCTACTTAAATTTGCATTTCGTGCGAGGCAGGAAATAATTTGACCCTTTCGAAAACCTGGAGCCTTTTTAAAATGGAACCGGAATCGTGTTTCAGTGCAAAATGATGTTTGATTTAATTGTGTTTGAATAAGAAGACAATTAAGTGGCAAAGTAATTATTCGGAATATTATCAACGCAGAAAGGATATTATTCCCAGGTGTTTTGAAAGTATTAACAAACGTCATTAGAAGAATAAAGAACTGTAATATATTTAAGAGGATTTGTTTGTATCAGCCAATTTGCAAAAATTGTCAAGCCGCATCAAACTTGAGGCCGCGAAATAGCCCAGTGGCTAAAGTGTTCGCTCGTCACGCCCAAGGTCCTGGGTCGATTCCCTTCATAAGTACAACATGTGAAGACCATTTCTGGTGCAACACCCCACCCACACAACATCCCGCTGCTATGTTTGCCATAATGCACCGTAACATTCTATCACTCACATTTTCTAGGGCATTAGTAAGTGGGTTTTACTGCATTCCATAGCAAGGGATTTAGTTGGGTTTTTTTTCTGGCATATGTCAGCCACTAACCCTCAATTAGAATAAACATCTATGACTAAAATAGTTACCTTGTTAAACAAAAGTGAATTGTGTCTATCCATTAAGGTATTAAATTCTGTTTTATGCAAATCTATCTAATTCATGAAAACACATCGGCGAGATCAAAGCCCTACCAGAAGAGGAAGCATTGATCAATAACCGCAACATCACTAATGCATCCTTTGATGCAACAGAGGCTGGCTTTGAAACCTTATTTCTCAACATCACAGAAATTACAGATTTATAAAATCTATGAAATTACTAACAAATGTCCTGCTGCCAACATCCTGTGTCGTCCTAGTTCGCCATCTGGTCTTGAATTCTCTTCATCATTCATGATTTTAACAGTACAATTTAATCGTGAATAAATTCATTCATGACCGGGACAAGGCCATGTCGCGAATTTTAATTCTTAATGTATTCTCTCCCTTAATCAGTGTTGCGAAACAACGGAAAAATACAAAGACCCCTTGGTTCGAGCGTGGGAAAGGTTGGCCGAAAGGCCCTTTACTTCACAGATCGTTGGATACGGTGCCTGCTTGATTCAGATACAGTTTTCTATTCATTGTAAATATGGTTTTAAAAAAAAATGTTAATAATTAGAGAAAGACAAAATGTGACATATGTTACCAGACAAAGAGAACGGGGGTAAAGTCCGACCTAGATTGCATGGCTGTCATGCTCGATCGGGGCTGGTATAGGAGACAGTGGTTAGTGTGATGGATGTTAAGGTCATGGTCGAACTGTAGTGTGTCGTACATTGGGTGCATCAGATGGATGCGGATGCTGATGATAGTAGTTGTGTTGTGTTAGTTCCTGGTACATTGTGTGATGCTTTGTTTCCATGTTATAATCATACCTTCAAAAGAATACTCCCGAAGCATTTATTTTATATATTCTAATTCATAACAATAGATATTCTGCCGTGCTTTAGCGATCGTGTCGTGTCATACAGATAGTTATTATCAGGTAATATAGCACCAGCTGGTCGTGCTGCAATGTTTGAATGACATATATACACCTGAATAGGTCAACAATATATATATATATATATATATATATATATATATATATATATATATATATATATATATATTTCAGTTATTGCCTGATGAGACTCGTATGTTGTACGAGTTGAAAGCGCTAGCCTATTAAAACTGTGTTCAATCTTACTCCACTTATTTAATTATTACTATATTGTGCCTGAGAGTTAGAACTTTACTGTGCTTTATATATAATTAAATTACGAGTCGCATCAGGCCATAACTAGTGCTCAATACAAAGTTGCAAAATGATATAAGGAAAGTGTATCCAAATCTCTCTCTCTATATATATATGCTACCTGCATTGTTCGTACAAGAACACATGTTTCTCCATATGAACGCAACACCTAGGACACATCACCAAGCACTGAATGGGTACTCGGTGGGATGAGATGTTAATGTGGTTGTTAAGCCAGCGCGCCCAACAGGCAGCATGGGTTGTATGATCCCCATGGAGCTGATAATGATTCTTGATTTCACGGGGATCCAGTGATATAATAGCGCTCTGAGTGGTGGTGAAATAAGCGCAATATAAATGGCATTTATTATTATTATTATTATTATTATTATTATTATTATTATTGTTGTTATGAGTATCATTATTATATGAAGCAGATGAACAACTGAAAGCCTCGTCAAACATTCTTTTCTTCGTTGTTTAACGCCGCACTTAGCAATATTCAAGCTTTATGACTTTGGCCTGTAAATAATCGAGCCTGGACCAGACAATCCAGTGACTGACATCATGAGCGTCCATCCAAGTCGTCGGAGTGTGGTGACTTGCATCAACCAAGTGACACTGATGTAAATTGTAATATGCTGACCATATGACGGCGGTCACTGAAATTCACATAAAGTTTGATGACCATTAACATAAACTGTCAACATTTTGCTAGTGAGTGTGGTTTTTAGCTGTTTCCAAAACATCAGCCGTAGAATACAGCTAAAAACCATGTTGTACCACAGCTAAAAACTATGTGTACCATGTTGGAATTAAACCCGGTCACTCGTCGTGAGCCAGCGCTTTGACCGCAAGGATACCCACCACCATAAACTGTTATATGTGGGTATTATTAGTTATGGTGTCGTCGGTTGCCGTATACGGTGCCATATTGGACGAGGCGTGACGTCATCCTATATTATGGTCTATGACGTTGCCATTTGTAAATCAGAGCTTTTTTCTCTATATTTTTATTAAAAAATCACGAACGTCTTTGCACATCACAATTAATTAAATCAAAACTCAAGACAGTGTCGAATAACGAATTTCTGTACCAGCATTTTCATCTGAAATATGTGAGGTTGGTGTTGGAAAATCCAAAATGGCGGTTACTGACGGTATACGGTCTGATATAAGGTCAGTATCATCCATCTTGGATTTGTACTGACGGTATACGGGCTCATGTGTGGTCAGTAGTTCTGCTCTCTGATTGGTCAATATCACTTTAAGGCATACATATACACAGTTCCACACAGAGCTATGATCTATCGTCTACCATTTAACCGATGTAATCGCAGCTCTAATCAGGTGAGGTGAAATGGGGTTTAACGTCGCGTCCAAGATTATTGCACTTATATGTGTGTGGCTGCTTGTATTAGTCCGGACTGATGCCGATTTATAGTGCTAGCTCACTGAGATACCATGCCGCAGTTTAACATGAATACCCCACTCAGACACAGTATACTGACTCCGAGCTGACAAGTCCTTGTTTTAGCCGCTTAATGCCGAGCGCCTGACAGGGTAACAACAAGTACCATCTTTTAACGTCTTTTGGTATGACGCGGCCGGGGATCGAACCCCGGACCTTCCGCTCTCCGGGCGGACGCTCTACCACTAGACCACGGAGGCGGTCACAGCAGCTCTAATCACAGGGCACTGCACGTCAATATCTCTGTTAGGACAAGAGACACCAAACCGCCTAAAACTTGAGGATTATGTGTGTAAACATATATTCCACAAACGACAGCCCTGAAATCAAGTTGAACTGTCATTAAGTGTTGAGGTACGATCCCTCGTTCCATGACACGCTAATGGCGGGTGACTCCTTGCGCTCAATCTTTTCACAATAATCTTCCTTACCGAAGGGAGCACACCCGCCGTCCTGTAATGTGAGGTCATAAAAGCTTTTATACTGATCGATATCGTCTCCTGTCTGTTCCCTCTGAATATAAAGCAGGATAGGCATTCCGAATAAGATGTTATCTCAGACAAGTAAATGAATACACTGAGCAGAAGAAGATCGCCCAGTATCCGGTGCGTGTCTCGTTTTCCTCGTTTGTCTTGTCAAGAGGTTTGTCAGTTGAAAGTCAAGTTTTCAAATATTTCATTTTGAATATTTGAATGAAATAACAGCTGAAGACAGAGTAATATTTGAAAAATAGTTTTTGCAAATCTCTAACATTTTTAAAATTGGCAAGTGAGAAGAACTTATCAGTTGCTATTTTGATTTACTTTTTTGTGTTTTTTAAACGTTTATTGAGGGGCTGTTTTGTGATATTTGTAGACATATTAAGGTTCTAATTTGTGAAGTTGGCCTTTGTATATAATGGATTCATATCAATGTAAGATGAAGACAAAGAAAAGTGTCATTGTGAATTGTCTAGCAGCATACTAGATATTAGAGCCTTTCACAGGCAGGAAATATATTAAGACAGTTGTGTTAGCAATGGGCTTAAATCAAGTTGCCACTTTCCCTTATCTGGATAACCTAATTCGAGACGATACGGGTACGCACCCCCCACCCACCCTTTTTAATTCGAAAAAAATCTATATTTCTGTATAAATTACCACCAAAGACAATAAATAGATCTTAATTGTGCACACCCCCCCCCCCCCCCCCCCTTTAAAAAAAGCTGTATCCGCCCATGCTGGGGTAATACAAACTGATGAGACGTAAACACCTGTTATCAAAATACAAGTGTTGAATTTATTGTTGTATTTGTAAGAAAACTTGTGTTAATATTAGTTCCAGATTTGTACTCGTGTGTTGAAACCACACGTGTTATGAAAACAGGATAAGCGTCCCGAATCATATTTCCCATTATTTATTCAGGCAATTTTATATTTGTTCGCTTCTCCATAAAAAGCCTTTATAAACGTGATTCTCGTTTTTCTCTTTTTAAATTCTTATCGCTACAATCGCATTAACCTTTCGGATCAAACATTAAATCTGAACTTCCGTTAGAGATGGCGCGAAAATAACATTGCTGTGCAGTGATAACATTTTCTCAACAACTTCTCGAAATGATCAGCAAGTTCAAGACGCAATCGATTTGAGCTTTATGTATTTTTTTGTTATAAAGTCAGAGTTTTCTGTGTATTTACAAATGAGATAAAGACAGAGAGGTGGTTTCTTATTCCTAGACATCCTCAGCAGGTATATTCACATGTGATCTTTTAATTTGATGTCGTTAGTTGTGCGTAATTAGTAGCATAAAGTGCCGGTAATGTCGGCCTCTTGTCTCGTGAAACCTGAGACCGCTAATAAAAAACATCCTTTTTCTTTGTTCTTCCTCAAGTATTGATCATGAAGTATCCGACTATCAATCAACTCCTTTGCGCACTGTTTCAATTTCCTGAATATCTGGCTATTGATGAGGCTGTCGACCCCCTTTTGGTACGCTAATTCGGGATGTTTAAAGATGGCATTCGGAACTCAGCAGTGTGGGACGCGGGACGCAAATATAATCGAATTTGGTACACAGATTCAACACTGAACAAAGAATTATGTACGTAATTTTTTTTATTTTTTCGTGTATTTGTTTCGATATTTTTTAGTAATTTAAATTCATCGCACCATTTTCCCAATGCGTTTGAGACTTGTACGTAGTATTCGGGATTCGGGAAGAGGGATGGGCGTCATTGAGTGAGTGAGTATTGTTTTACGCCGCTTTTAGCAATATTCCAGCAATATCTCGGCGGGGGACACTAAAAATTGGCTTCACACATTGTACCCATGTCGGGAATCGAACCCGGGTCTTCGGCGTGACGAGCGAACGCTTTAACCACTGGGCTACCCCACCGCCCCGGCGTCATTGAATTCAAAGGTTTAAAAGCGTCATGATGGTAATTATCAACATGACTCCAAGAGAATTTGTCATTAAGGAACAATGTAGTTTCATCCTTCGGTGGCAATCTATTAGAAACTATATTAATGCGTCAACATTTTTTACCCGTGGTAAATAAAAGAATAAATCTTGTTTGATCGACAGTCGGTAGAATAACAGTACTACCATCCCCGTGGGAAGTCCGGGTTAGAATAGGTCCCTTGGATCCTATGCTAGTCATAAGCGGTCAGTGACGTGGTTGATCCTAACCCGACGGTGGACGTTGCTCATAATATCAGTCACTGGTTTGTCTGGCTTTTCAAAGCTGGAATATTGCCGCATCTGGCTTTGAATACAAACAAACAAAAACGTGTTAATAAATAAAACCATTTTTTCAAGAAAGGTGAACAAAATGGCGAATAAATATTTCTTTGGCGAGAATGAAACGAAAGATAATTGTTATTTGCTTAATATACAATTTCGTATGAAATAAACTATTGACATGGAATTAGAATTTGATGTTTCATGTGAGAAAGTTTTCAATCCAAATACGTCATTGTTTAACTATGAATAATGATATTATCAAATCTTGCACAGAATATGTTTGTAGAGTTTACATATAATCTCTTACTCAAAGGCGCATTGCAAGATTTATATCCTGCCATTTAGCATGGCAACGTGATGTATATCCTCTCTCTGTCCTCACAATGGGGTCGTGATGTAATGGCGACAAGCCAGACTGTGCTGTTTGATGTCATTTTCTGCCGATAGCATGGGAGATATTCTGTTTGCTCGCGAAGAACGTACATCGTTGGGACAGAATGACTTCATAGTGTATGTGCTGTGACTTGTTTTTGTTTTTTTCATGAAGTCTTTGATAGACATTTAAAAGTTGAAAGAACATAAACGACACTTTTTTATGGAAAACAACTTTTTTCTTTGTAACGATGAATACGAAGATAAAACTATATGAGTGAGTATGGTGTGAGTGAGTGCAGAGTTGCGTCCCTTGGGCACGCCAGAAACCTATGATTGTGGGTTCGAATCCCGGTTCGCCCCGATAATGTTTCTAGGTTTGTCAGCACCATACACGTGGGTTTCACCGAAGTGGTAAACGTCTAAGACCTGCATCACTTCGGGCTTTCCCCCCACATTAAGCTGACACGCCGTGATATTACCGGAATACTGTTAAAAGCGGCGTTAAACCCAACTCACTCACTCACTGTACTGAAACACCGGAGTACTGTAATCAATACATTAATCAATTAATTCATATTTGATTCCATCTGTCGTGCGACGGTGCTACATTGAATTCTTGCAATATTAATCATACAGCGAGATTGGAAAAGGACTCTATTTAATTATGATACACTAAAATGTGTTCTCAACTCAAACATTGTCTCCAGTGCAGGAAATCCCAGTGCAGTGAACATCCACTACACAATCGGCCTATGTATTCATTACACGTACCGCAGTATGAATTTGTTGCGTCAAATTGGATGTGGTGGTTTCATGTTTTATCAGACGTTTAATATTTCATGTGGTGGTGAACAGAGATGCGTTGTTTAATGCCTCCGTGACTTTTAATAATCACTGAAGTATTTGCGTCACGTTGTCAACTTTTTGTAATGACATTCCAGGAACCTGTTCATTGTCTATATTTTCACTAAGCGTATTCTGTTACAAAGCAGCGTAAAACAGAATAACATTTTAAAATAAATTGAATAAATATTAACAAATAAAGGAAAGATGATCTGTATCAATCTCCAATTTCAAAGATGTGTTGTCTATCGATCATAAAGGAGAAAAAGCTTTACATTTTAACAGTCATCTAGACTGATGTATGGTGAGGTGAAATGGGGGTTTAACGTCGCATTCAAGATTATATCTCTCGATAGCAAGGTGCATACATGTGTGTGTGTGTGTGTGTGTGTGTGTGTGTGTGTGTGTGTGTGTGTGTGTGTGTGTGTGTGTGTGTGTGTGTGTGTGCGTGTGTGTGCGTGTGTGTGTGTGTGTGTGGCTGCCTGTACCTGTCAAGATTATTGCAGGTTTTATAGTGCTAGCCCACTGAGATACCATGTCGCAGTTGAACATAAAGACGTTAGGCAGGGTATCAACAAGTACCATCTTTGGACATCTGTTGGTATGACGCGGCCGGGAAAGCATTGATATGCATAAATCAGTTTTCAGAAGGGAGATCATGTGAAATCACGTCCTACTGATATCACCATGCCAACAAATATAAACATACAATGCTCTCTGTGGGGATGCCGAGGAACAATAGGTCCGCAGAACCTGATGCTTGTCGTGAATGAGTGAGTGAATGTGATTTCCGCCGCATTTAGCAATATTCCCCCATATGTCAATAAAGTAAGAACTCGTGAAGATCCGGGGTAGAATAGGTCTTCAGCATCCCATGCTTTCGTAAAAGGCGACTAACGGGATCGTGTGGTCAGGCTCGCTGACTTGGTTGATGCATGTCATCGTATCATAATTGTATAGATCGATCCTCATGATGCTCATCACTGTATTTTCTGGTCCAGACGCGATTATTTAAAGACCGCCGTCATATAGTTGAAATATTCCGGATTGCGGCGTTAAATAAAAAACAATGTTCATATGATGATTACAACAAACAAACGAGCAGTGAAGCAAGATTTTTGAAACCACATATGCATATGTATCACTGGATTGTCTGGTCTACTTTCACTGGATTGTCAGGTCCAGTAATCATTAGATTGTCTGGCCAAGACTCGGTTGTTTTCAGGCCGTCGTTGTTAAAAGCGGCGTTAAACCCAACTCACTCACTCACTCTTGCATTGACTATATATATTTTATATTATTCAATATGTATCTGTAAAAAAAACTTTCAAACTGTTGCATTCATAACTCGTACATTAAATATCTACTCGATGTACCTGTATTAAATATGCACTTAAACGTGCCTATTCCGTGAATAGATCAGCTGGGGCATGTCGCAACGTTGTATTTTGTTCAGAATGCATGTCTACACAACACCCGCTTACTGAGGTGAAAAGGGAACTTGATATTAATCCTGTATATCTACTGCTTGGTGTATGAGTCAGAGGCGATTAGTAAGTCTGCCGACAACGTCTGCACTTGAAGCTAGTTTCTTCATTTTTTGTATCAGATTTTATGTCCATTTACGGGCTATAAAGCTCTATATTTCGATGCGGGGCTTTGGGGTGACGCTTAATGCCATAATAACGACCATTGACATGCGTTTGGGGATATTATCGCCGATCGAATTGAATTATTGCAGAAAAGGGTTGCTTTTTTAGGTGCGTATTATGATGAAAGGATATTAAGTTGAGATATTCATGTGTGTATTTATGTTGGGCGGTGGATAATGGACGTGTCTCAATAAATATTTTTGAAACTGACCCAAGTTCCGATGAAATGACGATGCAGTGTTATTTTGTGTTGCGGAGTTAGGATGACTTGTAACTATTTCTACTTCTTTGTGATACGGGCAATTATGGTGGTTTATGTGGGGTCAAGATTGAACATTGAAATATGTATTTATCAATGTATTATGATATGCAGCCGTAGTTTGATTAAGTCCCCAGTATGCTGTCGACTGAATTTGATCCCGTATTATCATAGTATCAACCACTGCTTGCGTCATAAAACAATACGAAAACGAATATCAAACCGCTTTAATAATAAAAATCATAATCATAATAATAACAATAATGATGATGATGATGATGATGATGATGATGGTGATGATGGTGATGATGATGATGATGATGATGATGATGATGATGATGAAGATGATGATGATGGTGATGATGATGATGATGATGATGGTGATGATGATGATGATGGTGATGATGATGATGGTGATGATGATGATGAAGATGATGATGATGATGATGATGATGATGATGATGATGATGGTGATGATGATGATGATGATGATCCCAAGTACCTCCTCCATTGTTCTTAGTGCCTTAGGTTTGGTACCTCCCGATCTGTTGACTGACATTGGGAGAGTACCCGGGTTTGCTAGCAGGAATACAGCACTTCTGACAATCTGGGTAATGCAGAAGGCTGTAGTGTTGGGGAGTCTTCACATTCTCCGAAAAGTTCTGGGTGGGTTTGACTAGGCAGCGCTTCCTGGGAGAAGTCCCATTCGCCGTCTGGACTGCGTGTAGAGGGGGCAAGGGCCCTGAGCTGATGATGAGCCTAACCAGCCTGACTGTGCCAGGATCACCCAAACCCTCTTTGCTGCATTTTATAATTTAATCTGTAAATAATAATAATAATAATAATAATAAAAATATAAAAATAAAATAAAAAATAATAATAATAATAATAATAATGCGCAAATTCAGCATATGTTCTTACATACAACAGAGAGGGGGCAGCAAGATAGTAAGATCTTATTAATCAAATAGGTCACCGAATCAATCTACCCGGTCCAATTTAATCGCCTCGCACCACAAGCATAGGTTGCTGAGGGCCAATCCAGTCACGGAATCCCGACGAGGTGGAAAGGCAGTATACTGGACAGGTAACGCGTACCTCACGAGAATGGCTGACTTAGTGTCTTCAGCTTGGACAGAGATCAAGAAAAATATTGTTGACAAACATCTTCTGTGACGACTTAGCTGCTACACTACGCCGGCTTCTGAGTCGTGAGAATAAGCACGCGGAGATTGCCGCCTACGCTCTAAGATGTGTCGGTGCGTCAGAGGCAAGCATGGAGATTAAGACATACATGAAACGAACTCTGAAATATGCAACACATAACAGTAAAATGTAACAGTAAGTGCAACACTGCGTGACTGTAGAGTGTAACGGTAATGCCAACATATGATAGTAAAATGTAAACGGAGTGAGTGAGTGAGTGAGTGAGTGAGTTGGGTTTAACGCCGCTTTTAACATTGTTCTAGTTATATCGCGGCGTGTCAGCTTAATGTGGGAGGAAAGCCCGAAGTGATGCAGGTCTCAGACGTTTACCACTTCGATGAAACCAACGAGCACTGGTTTGGTGCTGACAAACCTAGAAACATAATCGGGGCGAACCGGAATTCGAAGCCACAATGGTTTCTGGCGTGCCCAAGGGACGCAACTCTGCACAGCGAATCACGGCGCCTTAGACGACTGGGCCACCCGTGCCATGAGCATCCATGTACGCAATTGGGATCGATGACATGCATCAACCAAGTCAGCAAGCCTGACCACCCGATTCCGTTAGTCGCTTCTTACGACAAGCATAGTCGCCATTTACGGCAAGCATGGGTTGCTGAAGACCTGTTCTACCTTCATGGATATTCACGGGTCAGTAGTAGTAGTAGTAGTAGTAGTAGTAGTAGTAGTAGTAGTAGTAGTAGTAGTAGTAGTAAACATGTACTTAGGACTATTGTGTAAAAGGCACATGCCCACACAGTCCTTTATCGCAGCTAAACAACCATCGCTTGCCACTGCTTTACTGTTAATACACGCATACCTCACATTGAATACAGTTAATCAAATACCAACAGAAGACAAGCCGACCCGATAACAGATCCCGTTAGTTACACAGCCACACAAGACGTTAGTAACGGGGCATGTGTACACGAGATTATTATGCCCTCAGTGTTATGACATAAAATCTCTCCACTTAATAACACGGACGTGGGAATGTTGCTGCAGCTGATAGAGACGAGCTTGGCCTCTCCTTAATAACTCATATTACTGGAGATTACTGATACCGACAGTCATGCTCTCTGCTAAGTAACGTGTACATTGCTAGAGTCGGTGAAATAGACGTGTGTATATTACACCATAGGTCAGGTTGTACATTGCTAAAGATTACTAAACATACAGCGTGCTCTCTACTTCATAACATGTGGATTACTGGAGCTTACTGAAATTGACAAGTATATTTCACCTTGTAGCATGTTGTATGATGATTTGTAACTGTGTACTTAATGAAACCGACATGCGACCGTCCATTTAGTTATGTGTACATTGCTAGAGCTTACTGAAATTGACATGTATATTTCACAGTGTAGCATGTTGTATGATGATGGGTAACTGTGTACTTAATGAAATTGACATGCGACCGTCCATTTAGTTATGTGTACATTGCTAGAGCTTACTGAAATTGACATGTATATTTCACAGTGTAGCATGTTGTATGATGATGGGTAACTGTGTACTTAATGAAATTGACATGCGACCGTCTATTTAGTTATGCGTACATTGCTAGAGCTTACTGAAATTGACATGTATATTTCACAGTGTAGCATGTTGTATGATGATGGGTAACTGTGTACTTAATGAAATTGACATGCGACCGTCTATTTAGTTATGTGTACATTGCTAGAGCTTACTGAAATTGACATGTATATTTCACAGTGTAGCATGTTGTATGATGATGGGTAACTGTGTACTTAATGAAATTGACATGCGACCGTCTATTTAGTTATGTGTACATTGCTAGAGCTTACTGAAATTGACATGTATATTTCACAGTGTAGCATGTTGTATGATGATGGGTAACTGTGTACTTAATGAAATTGACATGCGACCGTCTATTTAGTTATTTGTACATTGCTAGAGCTTACTGAAATTGACATGTATATTTCACAGTGTAGCATGTTGTATGATGATGGGTAACTGTGTACTTAATGAAATTGACATGCGACCGTCTATTTAGTTATGTGTACATTGCTAGAGCTTACTGAAATTGACATGTATATTTCACAGTGTAGCATGTTGTATGATGATGGGTAACTGTGTACTTAATGAAATTGACATGCGACCGTCTATTTAGTTATGCGTACATTGCTAGAGCTTACTGAAATTGACATGTATATTTCACAGTGTAGCATGTTGTATGATGATGGGTAACTGTGTACTTAATGAAATTGACATGCGACCGTCTATTTAGTTATGTGTACATTGCTAGAGCTTACTGAAATTGACATGTATATTTCACAGTGTAGCATGTTGTATGATGATGGGTAACTGTGTACTTAATGAAATTGACATGCGACCGTCTATTTAGTTATTTGTACATTGCTAGAGCTTACTGAAATTGACATGTATATTTCACAGTGTAGCATGTTGTATGATGATGGGTAACTGTGTACTTAATGAAATTGACATGCGACCGTCTTTTTAGTTATGTGTACATTGCTAGAGCTGAAATTGACATGCGTATTTACAGAAATGGATGTTTTATTTTTCCACGCGTGCATTGCTGAAGCTTCAGACATACGTGTGTGTTCAACTTGTATCACATTGTGCGATGATGATCGTCTTCCGTTTAACAAAATGTGCTTTGCAGGCGCTACCGAAATAGACATGACATGGTAAGTTCAATGATGTACAACCCTGTATTTACTGAAACAGACATGGCGGACATGTGGTGTACATTGGAGAGATTCAGAAATAGACATGGTCGTCTTCTATTTAACAACATGTACATTTCAGAGATTCAGAAATAGACATGGTCGTCTTCTATTCAGCAACATGTACATTGCAGAGATACAGAAATAGACATGGTCGTCTTCTATTTAATACCATGAACATTGCAGAGATACAGAAATAGACATGACCGTCTTCTATTAACAACACATAAATTGCAGAGACACTGAAATAGACATGGTTGTCTTTTATTTAACGACATGTACATTGCAGAGATGCAGAAATAGACATGGTCGTCTTCTATTTAACACCATGAACATTGCAAGAAATACAGAAATATACATGGTCGTCTTCTGTTTAACAACATGAACATTGCAGGAAATACAGAAATTGACACGATCGTCTTCTGATTAACTTCACATACATTGCAGGGTATACAGAAATAGACATGTGTATATTTCAGTGTATGTCGCAACGAGTGATGATTATCTCCCTTCTAATCCAGTGAGCACTAAATGTGCTGTGAATGAAACACGACCTATTTACCTCTTCACGTTTACCCTCGAGACGTGATTACGAGTTCTTGTTGTGTAGCATCTTATCTTGTCCACCAGGCTGCTTTCCTGTTCCATGAATTGAAGGCAATAGGATTAGACAACGTGTACAGAACTGTGTCACTGTATACTTCCCATCCCGGCTGTCACTGTGATACATGAGAAATATGCATCATAGTGTTGTTGAGGTTGAGGAACGTGGTGCAATTAAAGGAAGGAAAATGAGAGAGAGAGAGAGAGAGAGAGAGAGAGAGAGAGAGAAGCAGAGAGAGAGAGAGAGAAAGAGAAGCAGAGAGACATAGATTGAAATGGAAGTTTCTACCAACGAAAATAAATTTTTCTGTGTATTACAATACGGGAGAAACTTATCATCATCATCATCATCATCATATTTATTTGTTTGTTTATTTTTTTGTTTATTTATTTATTTATTTATTTATTTATTTATTTATTTATTTATTTATTTATTTATTTATTTATTTATTTATTTATTTATTTATTTATTTATTTATTTATTTATTTATTTATTTATTTATTTATTTATTTATTTGTCCGAAACACATTCTACAGACTGTTAGGCATGTGACATTGTTCGAAATATGCCTCTGTTCATCCAGCAGTGAATAGGTACCCTGTAGGACCAGTCACTGTATCGTGACTGTTAAGGCAGCTTGGGGTGTATACTCCCCAGGGAGCTGTGAATATAAATCGAATGCGTACTGATCCCTTGACCGGGGTAATGTGAGCGATTTCGGCATGCTTTAGGCGTGGACGTGGCGCTTTATAAGTATGCTCAATGTTATTATGGTGCTTTCATGATAAGTGGATCCTGGCATGACCAAGGGACGTAATCTGCCGATTCCATTCGGCTCCCTATAGCATTATACACTATGGTTACGTTCGCGAAATTAAAGCCAGGCTTCACTGATTAAGATAACATTGAAATTGGGTAGTAAATACATATTGATAAAGAACACGGATTTTGGTGTCTCTTCTGACCATCCAATCCACAAGTAGATCCTTATGACATGCAAGTTCTACGGAATTCCTTCCAGTACTTGGTGCCTTGTGATATTGCTTGAATAGTTCTCCAAAGCGGTGTCAAAAGCCACCTCACTCTCGCAAGGAATCAGTGCGTGGAGTCGAGGTGAGGTGAGGTGAGGTGAGGTGAGGTGAGGTGAAATGGGGTTTAACGTCGCGTCCAAAATTATTGCACTTATATAGCGACGTGCATGTACGTGTGTGTGTTTGTGTGGCTGCCTGTACTAGTCCGGACTGATGCCGATTTATACTGCTAGCTCACTGAGATACCATGCCGCAGTTTAACATGAATACCCCGCTCAGACACAGTATACTGACTCCGAGCCGACCAGTCCTTGTTTTAGCTCCTTAATGCCGAGCGCCAGACAGGGTAACAACAAGTACCATCTTTTAACGTCTTTTGGTATGACGCGGTCGGGGATCGAAACCCGGACCTTCCGCTCTCCGGGCGGACGCTCTACTACTAGACCGCGGAGGCGGTCTCAAGGAATCAGTACATGTTAATCTGGCTGTATAATCCCGGCATTTTCCGACCAGATTTACAGGCCATTCAGTTTCAATAAGGATGACTCCCCCAATGCTGTTCTTTTCCCATTCTCCTTTAATGATGATCCCACCATATGTCCGTGATACGGTCACCTAACCCTGCTGACCACGGGCTGTGTAGGTCTGGACAGTGATCTGGACCATATGTCCGTGACAGGCCAAAACCCCCATTGTGCTCTGGAGCTTCATGCTCCGTTGACTGCTTAATACAGAGTGATGGATATACCAGTTTAACCCCCTGTGTTCACAGAATCCCTAGTTTAAGCCTTGTGTATACGGTATACACAGTTTAAGCCAAGAGCTGTACTGGTCCCTTTCAACGTAAGCATATCCAATGGCTCAACTATGATAATAAGGCACTATGGGTCAAAGTAATATGTCTCCCAGAACCTATAAAATAAATTGTAAAACGAAACCAACGCTAGAACAATTTGGCAAGTCTAGGTTGCCACAGCCTAAACTTAAAAGTTGACCTAGACTCAATTTGAATTTGAATTTTTAATTGTGGATGTATATTTTTAAAAGTTGCCACAGTCTAAACTTAGGCTCAAGTTGTCCAAGGCTCAATTTGAATTTGAATTTTTAATTGTGGATGTATATTTTTAAAAGAGATAACTTTTTTTCTGGGACTTAATGTTAGTCTCGGGCCATAAATTCAATCTGATAAAAACACCAAACGTGTCTATGGTCGAGGGTTTGTCGATCCA
Organism: Haliotis rufescens; assembly: GCF_023055435.1. Taxonomy (NCBI): domain Eukaryota; kingdom Metazoa; phylum Mollusca; class Gastropoda; order Lepetellida; family Haliotidae; genus Haliotis; species Haliotis rufescens. The sequence goes on from NW_025963781.1 coordinate 405,819, forward strand.
GGTTTTGATTTTACAGTGAAATTGAGGCATTGCAAGCATGAACTGTTCATGTACTTCTTGGAATCTGAGTTGGCGGACAAACAGAGTAGTGTTTGAACGACTTGAATAACGTTTGCTAGAACAGCTTGACCTAGCCTAGTCCCTGTTGAAGATCCAGCGAGCATCGTATCTTGTGATTGTGTGAGAAAGTTTAGTTTAACATGTTTAAGGTTGCGTTGAAAGGTATTTAAGTTATGTCATGGTGGTTCATTTTAAAGTGGGAGAGGTGTAGGTTGTGGACGTTTAACGTGAAACCATTTACAGTAAACTACGGTTATAACGAACTCAAAGGGACTACTAATTTTAGTTCGTTGTAACCGTAGTTCGTTATAAGTACATATACAGCATGACTACAGCAGGTAGTCGGGACCAAAAAGTAAGTTCGTTATATCCGTCAGTTCGTTATAAGCGTGTTCGTTATAACCGTAGTTTACTGTATGACACAATTGCTTAAAATGTATTACGTACAATGTATACATTGTGGGCAAGACCTACTCACACCTAGCCCGCCTTAAACGTCTAAGACCCGCATCGCGAATTTTATTCCCCCTCTAGCTGACACGCCCTGACATAACTAACATATTGTTCAAAACGTCACCCGCTCACTCACTCACTCACTCATTCTTACCCCCACCCACTCACCAACTCACCCACCCTCCACCCCCACCCTCCCCTCCCCCACACACCACCTATCACAACCCCCTCTTCATCGAACATCAAAGAGCTATCTGATCTTCCCCTAACTTTGATCCCATCGAGGTGACTCTCCCACCTCGGCAGTGAATGTACACCAGCCTGACACTAAATCATACCAACAACTGCAAACGAACCCTGTATTCTTTGATATAACACAACCGTCCTACCTGGCCCAACCACTAGACGTCCATGCGGAGGCACCTGACCATGATTGATGCCCCGTGTATAACACCATGACTGAATACAGCCTTGGTCTCATCGCGAGCTCGTTTCCCACTCTCGTACATTATATCTTTGTCCTAGTAAGCCCCGTCTGTCTACCCAAACCCTCATCACGACTCGTGTTACACAAACCCTGTCTTGTAGGAACTCGATCTGTCCAACAACATATGTCACTTGAAGTGAAGAACTGAAAACAAAGAAAGCCGTGTGAGGAAAGCTATTCCGGGAGGAATGTGATTCGTGTTTGCCTGTGCAAACCTACCTGCTTTAATGTTTCGTTTGGGGTTTATATCAGAGGATTTACACCTGGTATATTAAAGGTAGTCATCGATCGATCTTTCGAGCGCTGCTTATTCCAGAACGAGGCCGACCTGATTGTGTTTTTAGCGTCACCTATTGACCTTTAATACCGCATATAAGTTCTTACCGGTAGTTTTACAACGTATATCCGGTCCTATGCAGAAAGGGCATTCCTTTTCATGTATTTATGTCACGTGTTAGTTTAGATCTTCTAACCTGTGTGTATCGCTTGATGACTTTCTTTAATTTGAACTTTTGGTGTGTATCAAGGAAGTCACGTCTTGCATTTCAGCATCATATTATCACGATTCCACGATGAATAGATGGGCATATTAAAAGTTTGCATTTGCTATAAAGTCAATACATGTATATTGATATTCACAATAGTTTAGTGGTAATTGTGGAGTTTAGCTAACTTGTCAATGCGTTAGCTATAAGGTTTGAAGCGGGTTGGACCCCAAGATTATGTTGTGTTATTATCGCCAGATAATTGTATCACCAAGCTCCGGGATGAGGATAATGATGACGTTGTGATGACACTGGCAGATATAAAAATGGCTAAGATATCACAAAAGATATCGCCGTTAAACTACAGTCGTCGTAGTTTGTTATAGTCGTCATAGTTTCATCGTGATGTTCCATGATGATAATAATGATAATAATGCTGATAATTATGATGATATTTATGATGATAATCATGACGCTGTTGTTTGAGACCGACCATATTGACAATGGATATATCGCTGTTAACCAACAGTAGTAATTAATGCAATTAAAGCCTAATCACCATGTTTAACACAGAATTATTCATTTGAAACCTCGAGGATGAAATGAGCTTCAACAACATCTTTATAGCAGCCCGAATGATTAAAACTCGACTAAATCGATACTAAACAAGCACTTAATTTACACAAAATGCTAACTAGATTTACCATTAATGTTAATTGGTCAACTTGTCTTTAAAAATTAATTTTAATCTCCTTACGTGATGGGTGACATAAAGAATAATTAATGAACTGATTCTTGTAATCATCGTGGTATTCAGAATACACATATAAATATAATCAAGTTCGTGTCCTTAAGCTACGTCCATGGTACCAATCTCCGTATAGACCAAAACTGCCTAAATAGTTTTTTTGTCGTACCTATTGACCCACAAAACATTTAATGTGCCCTTTCCCTTTGTGAGGAAGGCAATTTTCCCCCACTTTTTTCTGCATGATACATTGAAAGCGAGGGAGAGAGAATGCACCCTTGTCTGATCCCATTATGATAAGTAACCATTTAAGTTTTTATCCCTCCACCCATTTCTTTAATCGCTGTCTGGCCTGGTATCTGACTACTGACTAATGGGACCCTCCCCAGGGTACTCCATCCCCACATCGCCTTCCCCCATGGGGCCACCCTCCTGCCTCCTCCCCTAAAGCATCTCATTCAAATTCCACCCGTAGATTTAAGCGTCTAACCTGAAGCAGATAACATCGTTTAGCAATCTTATTCTATCTGGACAATGGTGAACAGACTATTCGTACAGATAATCTCTGTAAGTTTAACTTTATTACAGAATTTATTTGGGCGTTGTCGTAGAGCGTTAAATTTGATGCATTACGGTTAAACGAGAAGAGACATTAAAGTTGTTTAATAGCCTTCACCACAGGTAAGAATATCATTTCCACAAACGTTATGCTTTGCTGAAGTTGAAAATGATTAAACGTAATGTTATTTGAAACAGTCTGATTTCAACATGAAATAAAATCCATTATTTTCGTTGCAAAGTTTACGCTTCTGACTCATTGGCCTTTGTGCTAATGGAACTTGTAACATGATAGGCTCGTTACAGCAACCTTTCCCTTACAGCAGCTGTAATAAAAGAGCATTAGGTCAGGGAATTAAACAATAGCGTTACAGATAAACACATTAACGACTGTAAAATATCAATCTGAACAACGTCATCTTAGAAATCTCAGAGAGTATTTACCGGAACAAGGGAATTGTTTTCATATGGAAATTTATTTCATATTAGTAACGATTGAGGTCATAAACATGCCGTGTTTATGATCCTTAGAAATCAACATCTTTTCAGCTGTCATTGTACATGAATTTCCTGGCCTTGATTGCAATTGGTGTGTATTTCCCTAGAGATGTAGGCAGTATGAACTCCTGCAACTAACGCATGGTGTTGATAGGTCACCCCATCATGGGACGCCACGGGGCATTGTAACAGCAATGATCTACTAACGGGACTTGATTAAATCTCCTTTCCCAAGAGAACGGTTCTGCTGGACCCCCGGGCGACTAGCCTCGCCCACAGGGAGATGTGATAACGATCTGTGACGTAGTTGTGTTGATGTCATGGTTGTGTGAGAAATCAGAATAGAAATATTGTTGATCATATAGATAATTTATTGATCTGTGACAGGTGTTTAGGACTGATGGTTATTACATATGTTGAATGGTAAGGCAGAACCGATATGCCTGTCGATAAATAATGCAGTTTGTATGTATGTTCTGTTAATGTTTCGGTGTTATACGAATTGGACAAAGTCATATCACCATCTCATGTCGTTCAAAACAGAATATCCTTTCAAACTTCAGTGTTGCTGTCTTCATATGAAAACGTAAACAAACTTTCTTGAATGCCACCTTTCAACGATGCTCTGTTTTGGTTCTTCCGACCTCTCCTTGTTAAATGGCGCCTCGGTCGCACAAGAACATTATTATGACATCATTAATCAATGTAAAACGGTCCTTTCACATCCCGATGCATCTAGAACAAATATCGGGTTTTCACTGCAGGGTTCAGAAAGAATACGTTTACAAAATCAATACTAGATAATAATAATAATGAGCATGTCGAGACTCGTGATGCAAGCAAGGCATTCCGCTGTTTTTTTAAACGAGCCAAGGATGTTGGACATAATCTCAATGTCAATGTTGACTTTGTTGATGGTTCTGTACGGCTGGACGGTACAGATATGTGTGTCAGCCAAGTGAAGTTGCCGTATCAAATCGGCCCAGACTCAGAGGCCCTCTGAACTGCATCGAGATTGTGAGTGAGTGAGTGAGTGAGTTTGGTTTTACGCCGTTTTTAAGCAATATTCCAGCAATATCATGGCGGGGGACACCAGAAATTGGCTTCACACATTGGACCCATGTCGGGAATCGAACCCGGGTCTTCGGCTAGACGAGCGAACGCTTTAACCACTAGGCTACCCGACCGCCCCCATCGAGATTATGTGCAGTGTGTTGAGAAGATCAGCATTCTTACCGTCTTCGCCATGCCTGTGGTTTTGACACAGAGGTCCATCCATGGTACGACCAGGAATACGTAGAGGGAGTCATGGAAAATTATAGATGCAAAATTCTTTGGAATAGGCCCGTATCCAGCCTCAGACATATCCAGGCCAACAAACCTGACCTTGTCCTGTTTGATAAATCCAATAAAATCATTTATATTATCTAATTTTCTGTCCCTTGTGACACAAATGTTATTGACAAGATTGAGGAAAAACATGGCAATTACTCGGACCTCGCTTTCGAAATATCACGCTTGCATCCCAAGTACCAAGTTGTCCGACTCCCTGTTGTTCTCGGTGCCTTAGGTTTGGTACCTCACAATCTGTTGACTGACATTGGGAGAGTATCCGAGTTTGCTGTCAGGAATACAGCCCTTCTGACAATCTGGGTAATGCAGAAGGCTGCAGTGTTGGGGAGTGAGTGAATAATAGGCGACCCTGTTTTCGCTTTTGGTGTGATGTATCCAATTTTTACATCCACATTTTTGCATATTTCTTGTCACCATAACCTGTCCTCACAAAACCACTCCTGCATAACTTGACACTTGATAAACTTCATTGTGGTATTTGTTTCCAGTTGGTTGTGTTATTTGCAACAGCTGTTGTTTGACTACACGTTGGGATCTGTAGTGTAAGTTCATATGTTCTGAACAACAATTTCAGATTTCAGTGCTGCCAGGTCGAAAAACTAAATGAATAAATTCAAAAATATTTGACAAAAAATAATTTCTATAATGCCCAGCAAAAGAGAGTATACATCCTTGTTTCATTTAAAAATGAAACAAACACAAAATAGTTCTTCGATGTTGGTGTATTTGATACGGGTATCATAGTGTTGTTTTAGACCTTACATTTGCAGTGTTTTTTATAATATTGGGTCAATTCAGTGTCCAAGTCTATGCTTCCTTTCGCCCGACAGTTTATCTCAAACCCGAGGCTCAAACGCTGGCTCTTTAAACAGGAAAATACATCTGTGATCAAGGATGAGATATTTGTCTGGTACGAGATACATTTCCCAGTGGGACACGCCATAAAACTGTCAGCCAAGTACCCGGTGATATCCGCTGTATGCTACCTACATGATAAGAACTAATGTCATCAGTTTTACGAGATCGCTGATCGCCGTTCTTAGTTCCCTATAGCTACGAGGATCGTGGTGAGAGAGACACGTGAAGTTAGGGATAAACCATCACGGTAGTATACGGGATAGGGATTTCCTTGACATGACATGTGCTATTAACAGCCTCTAGGTTATTGTGCAAATGGCATTTTTAGTGTCGGGATTTCTGTCCTCCTGGTGGGTATTCGTGTTAATATCATAAAACTGCTTGTTGGGTAATGCGGGAGATTTTATTGGACATCATGTAATATGACCGTGTCAATTTAATAACGTATTATACTGTCATTAGGGAAGATGTGCCCTGTAGATAATAGTGTAGATCAATGCTGTTAATGTGTGTATTAACCTGCCCTGTCCTGCTTTATTTCCTTCAGTTTCTTTTCACCAGTTGCTTTGCTGTTCTTTGCTTTCGCTGTTCTTTACTATTCTTGGTTTTGCTTTTCATCAGTTGCATTGCTTTGCTTTGATGTTCTTTGCTTTCGTTGTTCTATAATGTTCCTTGTTTTGCTTTGCTTAATGTCAGTTGCTTCGCTTTGCTTTGCTTTGCTTTGCTTTGCTTTGCTTTGGTTTCGTTTTATACTGTTCCTTGTTTTGCTTTGCTTAATGTCAGTTGCTTTGCTTTGCTTTCGCTTTGCTTTGCTTTGCTTTGCTTTGCTTTGCTTTGCTTTCGTTGTTCTATACTGTTGCTTGTTTTGCTTTGCTTAATGTCAGTTGCTTTGCTTTGCTTTGCTTTCGTTGTTCTATACTGTTTCTTGTTTTGCTTTGCTTAATTTCAGTTGCTTTGCTTTGCTTTGCTTTGCTTCGCTTCGCTTTGCTTTGGTTTCCTTTCGTTGTTCTGTACTGTTCCTTGTTTTGCTTTGCTTAAAGTCAGTTGCTTTGCTTTGCTTTGCTTTGCTTTGCTCTGCTTTCCTTTCCTTTCGTTGTTCTATACTGTTCCTTGTTTTGCTTTGCTTAATGTCAGTTGCTTTGCTTTGCTTTGCTTTGCTCTGCTTTGCTTTGCTTTCGTTGTTCTATACTGTTCCTTGGTTTGCTTTGCTTTATATCAGTTGCTTTGCTTTGCTTTGCTTTGCTTTGATGTTCTTTGCTTTGCTTAACCTCGCTGGTTTGTGCTTCAATTCAATTGCATGCCTTCCTCCAGTGTAATCCAGACCCACCTGACCTCCACACTCAGAATAAATCAAGATAAAACCTTTATTGTCCTCAGTGACATCGATATTTTTATTATGTCTTTATTGCCCAACCTCGACTAGGTTGCACAACCATAACGGATATTCCAGGATCTAGTGAATAATAGGGAGCCAGGTATTGCCTGCGCTGGTAGTATCAAACATTCATATCCTCGTGTTAAATGTGAGGAAACGTAATTGCTTCGATCTGCGTTTTAACACACAGGGCATCGTGTTATCCAAGAACCCAAATTCACACTTGATTGTGTAGAATGTAACACTTATCTAACACCTCGTGATTTATCACGGCTGTGTCGTGGGGCTATCTCAATCCTTGATTTATATCCTAGTTTCAAGTGTTATAGCTAGGAGAAATAAAATTACCTTTTCACACAAGTACATAGTACATATGTCTACAGAACGTTGACATGGGTGAAGGTTATAGACCGTGCTTTGAATAAGGTCAGAGGAAAACAGTACCTGGGGTTCACGTTGACTGAGTGAGTTGATTTTTACGCCGTTTGCTGCAGCGTTTGCGTCATCTTAATGCGGAAGGAAACCCACTACCGGGGTTCGGACAAACCCGGTCATAGTCTAGGCATTCGAACCACTATCGGCGGATCCTAGCACAGTAAAGGGGCATAACTCTGCACATTTTTGGCACTAGTGGCTAATGCAACGTTCGTGTGTTTTTAGGAACATATGAGTGAATATGTATCGAGTGACCATAATGAATAGCGAGTAGTAATTTTATCTTGATGAGACCGGCATAAAGGTTTTTTAAACGGTACGCACTTATTCGTTATTTTATGGTATTATTATTTTTATTATTATTATTACTATTATTATTAGTTTTACTATTATGATGATAATGATGATGATGATGATGATCATCATCATCATCATCATTAAGACAAAACCTTTTCCATTATCATAAGAAATAAGCACGTGTTTGTGAATCACTATCAAGTAGTGGTGATGCCAAGTGTTCGCGAAATGTTGAGCATATCCTGCCCCATCCGTGACACCGGTCACAAACACATGCAAAGGCAAGTCAATTGTTCATGTGACAAAAACCCGGGAACGTATGTTACACGTCAAAATAGTGAATTGCATCAGACATTATATTATATTGGTCACTGATGTGTCAAACTGGTCATGTCCATCACGTGTCTACCATAAAACCTTTGAAAAGATTCACTGAGGCCTTGAAACATGTCTGAAAAGCACATCATAACGGCACGAAAGACCACCTGTCTTTCTCATTAAGCTACACTACCATATCTTTGATAAAAAAATAAGTCTTTAGTTTAAAAGAGGAAAATCGATTTTTCTCGGGTGACTTTTAATTGGGTCAATTTCCCTTCTCCGCGGTATTGTTGCGTGTGGCAACACTCTTTGACCGTGTTGCCATGCTATACCTTCTACTTCAGGACTTCTATTCAACTTCGTGTCGTGCAAGGAGTCTTTTTATCTCAGATAGGCCATAAAATACTCTTTACAGTTCATGTAAAAGTCCGGCTTATCAAGTTCTCATTAATACCGTGAAATATGTGAATTCGTTACAAAAAAGGGAAATAATTTTGACACAGACACGAATATTTAACGCTGGACGTTTTACAATACAATACATGTTCAATGAAGATCCGGGGTAGAATAGGTCTTCATCAACCCATGATTGCCCTAAAAGGCGACTATGCTTGTCGTAAGAGGCGACTAACGGGATCGGGTGGTCAGCCTCGCTGAATTGGTTGATGCATGTCATCGATCCCAATTGCGTCAATGGATGCTCATTATATCAATCACTGGATTGTCTGGTCCAGACACGATTATTTACAGACCGCCGTCATAGAGCTGGAATATTGCTGAGTGCGGCTTTAAACAACAAACAAACAAACACACAATGACCACATGTTTTCGACCAGTGGACATCAGGTCACACACCTGGTTCCCTTGACCACTGGAGTGATTGACAGTAGGATCCCCAGGACATGTGAACACTGACCACAGGCTATCTACTGACCCTCATGCTTGACCACAGATATGATTTGTGACTTGATGTATCAGAACAAGCCAAATGTGTTACAATTTCAGTTGGTTTAATAGTACAAACTAATTGTGTTTAAAAAAATTTCTAAGTTATGTTCAAACATTATGCTAACATATAAGTCCTCTTGGTAAATAACATACTGTTGTAAATTGTTGTAAATTGTAAATAATATGCGCTGGTGCCATGTAAATATATATATATTTATCTATGATCTTTGTTTGCAACAATCTGTGACCAGAAATGCAAATATAGTTAAGTCATATCAGGATGGTTGTGACAGATTCGATTTCCAGCCAGCGCGGGTAAATATGTCGATCGATTCTTGATACTACCACTGTAAAAAATACCTGAATATTGCGAAATGTTGTAGTAATCCCACTCGCTTGCTCACTCACTCACTCACTCACTCACTCACTCACTCACTCACTCACTCACTCACTCACTCACTCACTCACTCACTCACTCACTCACTCACTCACTCACTCACTCACTCACTCACTCACTCACTCACTCACTCACTCACTCACTCACTCACTCACTCACTCACTCACTCACTCACTCACTCACTCACTCACTCACTCACTCACTCACTCACTCACTCACTCACTCACTCACTCACTCACTCACTCACTCACTCACTCACTCACTCACTCACTCACTCACTCACTCACTCACTCACTCACTCACTCACTCACTCACTCACTCACTCACTCACTCACTCACTCACTCACTCACTCACTCACTCACTCACTCACTCACTCACTCACTCACTCACTCACTCACTCACTCACTCACTCACTCACTCACTCACTCACTCACTCACTCACTCACTCACTCACTCACTCACTCACTCACTCACTCACTCACTCACTCACTCACTCACTCACTCACTCACTCACTCACTCACTCACTCACTCACTCACTCACTCACTCACTCACTCACTCACTCACTCACTCACTCACTCACTCACTCACTCACTCACTCACTCACTCACTCACTCACTCACTCACTCACTCACTCACTCACTCACTCACCCACCCACCCACCCACCCACCCACCCACCCAAGGTCATATATAGTGACACAGCAACCGAGGGCCAATTCGTCAAACTCAATGCTCCTGGAAATAGTTCTGTTTTTAAAAATATGGTTTTTTTAAATCGATTTCCGCGTGCAACAAGTGCGGTGAATAAAATATTGTTTGTAAGTATTCCTTGGTGAAGAAATCAATTCTGCAGAAAATCTGCCATATTCATTTTCATATAGTTTTGTTCGTTTGTTTGTTGTTTAACGCCGCACGCAGCAATATTTCAACTATATGACGGCGGTTTGAAATTATCGAGTCTGGACCAAACAATACGGTGATTGACATAATGAGCATAAATAGTTCAATACAGAAAACGGCCATCCAAATCTTGGAACACATGTGAAGTAGATGCTGATTTATAAATATATCCATAAAATATAAATAAATGTTTTTGCTATATCTAATATGTATGGATAATCACACGGACAATCACAATACAAAATAAATAATCACGTTACATTATTGACCATAGTTTTGTTGATTAGCAATAAATAAACTATCGCCATATTTTTGTTCAATACAATACGAACAAACAATATTCGGTGTTAGGAAAGCGCCATAAGGTATAAAAAAATCACTATTGTGTCAGCAATCAAAAATGAAACTAACAATCATCATCTAACATGAACAATTATTACACCATGTTATTTTTTTTAAATATTTTTTATTTTTTTATTTTAACATGTAACTAGTATTTCATGAAAAGACACAAAGCTTCGAAATTATTATTGTAAACACAAGTAATTATTTCGATGATATGAATGCAAATCCCTGATATTGATAAAAATATTCTCCAATAGGTATCGTATATTTGTTTTCCGCGGCAAGCGGCATGGGTGGTTCATCCGTCTAAAGTACCGTTATCCATTGTGCAGGATCCTATGGTTGTGGGTTCGAATCCAAGGCTCCTCCTGATTGTACTTCGTGGTTTGTCTGCACCATACCCGTGCTCGTGGGTTTCACCAAAGTGGTAAACGTCTGAGACCTGCATCACTTCGGGCTTTCCACCCATATTAAGCTGACAAGCCGTGAAATAACTGGAATACTGTTAAAAGCGGCGTTAAACCAACTCAAGCACTTGACCCAGACTAAATGTAACAATTCATCCACAAATCGGCACTCAAGGTTAATATAGTTCAATGTTTTACAACCTAACAAAGGGAGCTTATCTCCCCATTTCTATAATCACCACTAATTAGTTTTTATTTAAAAAGATAGTATTTCGAAGAAGAGTAATCCTTTTTATTGTGACTAATACCCAGCCTCAAACTTTAGTAGCAATATGAGCCTGTTGTACTATCACTGTACGAGTGTCATGTGACACAAGACTGAATGTCGGTCACTGTTCACCTCGGCAGGTGAACCCACTCACACACATTCCTGGGCGGTCCAGCTGATTGTTTTACGATGGCCAGCTACACGTGCAGGTCGTAAACAGACCTCTATCGCTCCTCGGGTGTCCTGTCGTGGTCATTAATGTCCCTTAAATCCTTCTCCGGACAGCTGATGTTCCGACCACGGACAGCTGCTGGGTCGCCCGCTTTACGTATCTACATACATATATGTGTTCCGGATAGTAGATGCTTTTTTCTTCAATTCCTGGTTTTCTTGTACAAATGACACGTTTTTAAAACACATCTGTGACGTCATTCCATTGTTTGAACGCTCCATTATTTTTCAGGAATGGAGAGTTGCTTGTCAACTGTACATTATCTTGAAGCAACATTTGAATTCTGGTTTATTTTTCAAATATTTTCAACTACATAATATTTTGTCAAAGTGTAAAAGTAGGGATGAGTTTTAAGCAGGGGAATATCCTCGTAACTCTCCATTTCTTATAAATAATGTTCATTATGTTTAAGGAATGGAGAGTTACTCGGACATTCCCCTCTACGTAAAAGACCAAAGAATAAAAGGAACTATCAGTGTTATTATATCGGATATGATGATGATGATGATGATGATGAGTGAGTGAGTATGGTTTTACGCCGCTGTTAGCAATATTCCAGCAATATCACGGCGGGGGACACCAGAATGAGATGATGATGGTGATGATGATGATTATGATGATGAAGAAGAAGAAGAAGAAGATGATGATGATGATGATGATGATGATGATGATGATGATGATGATGATAAAGTCTTTGTTGATGCATGTCATCGTACGCCAATTGCGTACTTCGATGCTGATGATGTCAATCACTGGATTGTTTGATCCACACTCAATTATTCCATATAGGTGAAATATTGCTGAGTGCGGCGTTAAACAACAAACAACAAACATTATTATCAGTATCATTATTGTGATCCATATCATCATCGTTATTGTACATTAAAACGTGAAGACTATATGCGTCTTGTACATGATGACATTCTATCATCAAAACAGGAAAATCTAATTTAGATTATCTTAATAACAAAACCAATTACGAATACAGTTTTGAATTAATTCACTTTACAATAGTATTATTTCAACAAATTACGTATAAGGGTCAAACCAATATTAATAACTTTCGTCAATTCGTTAAGAAATCCTTATTCAATTCATACAAAACTATACCATATATGGACGGCCATTTATCACCCACCCATTAGAGCTCAGGCGGTGAACGATAATCTATTAGTATAAGGCTTATGTTGAAATCCGGATGTTTTCCTGAAGTACTTGTGGATTCAAGTGTTTGTTACATATCATTACGTCAAGTTTGTCAACAAGGCTGTCCACAGCTGGCATGGCAGTTCCGCATCACTGATCAATATCTTGTTTATTTCAGAACCAAAGAAGTCCAGCCTAGCAACAAAGACATTTCGATTTCGGTGAGTAAAGATTCTTTTCGAAATAATTTTTGTCCACCTGACAACCGTTCGCTTTCCATGGTTGAAAACATTGCGAAGAATTGGAACGTTTATCTTGAGCGGCCTTACCGTTTCTCTGTCGTTCGTTTTCATCCTACCAGACTTGACACTTTATTTCTAAAAACTTTGTATATTTCTTTGTTTCATTTTGAGGTTACGTACCAAGTGTCAAATCCGATGTGTTGACTCTGTATAAAGATATACAGATTTTACGAACGAAGAGTTATTAGGTTTTTATGATGGAGGTAAATTAATAATTAGCAGGTGTAAACTTAGACGACATTGTGAGTGAGTGAGTGAGTGAGTGGGGGAATCACTGGGTGAGTGGGTGAGTGAGTGGATGAGTGAGTGAGTGAGTGAGTGAGTGAGTGAGTGCCTGCGTGCGTGATTGCGTGCCTGCGTGAGTGAGTGAGTGAGTGCTAAATAAACGAGTGAGTGAGTGAGTGAGTGAGTGATAAATAAACGAATCTCCTGCATGAACCACAGATAGAAAGTACAACCACGATCCAAAACATTGCAGAGAAAAAAGGAGGAACTGAACGTGACCTACAAATGTTCCGATCAGTGAAAGTTTCCAGTATGCAAATACAGCATCTCCGCGCGGATCGCCACATTACTGCAAACCACGACACCGGGAAATTCAAAATACGAAGGAGAATCTGTTTGCTTCTTGTCTGGTATTCCCATTAAAAAAGCTCCAAGCGTTGACGCGGTAACACCGTTCCGTCTCAAGGGCAGCGATAGCGCTATGTCTTAGCGTGTCCATTATTTCAAGGCTAAGCGTTTGGTTGAGGTGTTAAGGGTAATAAATCAATGTTTCTGACTTCATAGAACTTACAAATATCCTCTGCATGAGACACATTTCGTTGATTGCTGACAACACAGACACGCCGGTTTCGTTGTAAAATGACACGTTGGTATGACGCAAAATTGGCCAAACTAAAATATAGATTGGAGTTGGTGTGATGTGTGATTAATCGGCAAAATAATGTCGGTCTTCAGGGCTATTATGAAAACACATTGTCGAAGTTCATTTTGTCATTAATCATTTGCTTCACGAAATCTTTATTTTCCACAAATATATCACTTACTGTGAATCATATGAACAAACATTGCATGTTTTGATTGGATAATATGGGTTGTTTGTGCGCACGCGTTACACGTACCAGTTTGATATTGACGAGATGTCAATATACGTCCGTCAGCATGGCCCCGATCAAACAAGACGGAAATCTACATGGATCGCCTTCACAGCGGTAATGAAATATACCACTATTTTCAACCAACCATTTCTGATACGACAGTTTCCTGTATCACATGTCAATTTCAGTCACGTCAATTTCAGTCATGTCAATTTCAATCATGTCAATTTCAATCATGTCAATTTCAATCACGTCAATTTCAATCACGTCAATTTCAATCATGACAATTTCAATCATGTCAATTTCAGTCATGTCAATTTCAATCATGACAATTTCAGTCATGTCAATTTCAATCATGTCAATTGCATATGGTTTCCACCAGATTCAATTTACTTCAATAAAATTCGACGAACTGTTTCAATATTTTTCCATATCGGCAACAAATAGATTGAGATAGCTTTTCTGCCATATTTCCGTTACTTACTTACTTACTTACTTTGGAGATTTAACGTGCGCTTTCCGACTGATGCGTATTTCGCACACGGTTATATTTCCGTTAAAGGTATGCGCGCTTTATAGCATAATGAACATGGTATCCTGCGCGATGTTTTGAATGACAGCAATACATGCGTGTCGATAGCACTTAGCGATGGTAATTGGCAATATTCCGTGTATTATCACCTCCGCATGTCCGCTGAATGCGATATGACATGAAATCGATTACATTACGGTTGTGCATGTTCTGTGCACGGACTCGACGTGACAGGTATTGATGGGGGTTATTTAGCTGGGATGGAGGTAAGCCTCTATTATTAGTAGTCTTTATAGGGGCTTGGCAGTGATAAGCTGGTTTTGTTGCAGAGCATGTCAGAAGGGGCAGTATGTGGGAAGCGTTTTCGTTGTTAATTGCAAAAGCATTTACTGATAATGGTTATTTAACGAGGTATTTGACCTAATTGTCATGTTAATACATAGCTGGTCGTTTTTCGAACCGCGAATATGCACATACAGTAAAGTACGGTTATAACGAACTCAAAGGGACAACTAATTTTTAGTTCGTTATAACCGTAGTTCGTTATAAGCATATATACAGCATAACTACAGCAAATAGTCGGGACCAAAAAAGTAAGTTCGTTATATCCGTCAGTTCGTTATAGGCGTGTTCGTTATTACCGTAGTTTACTGTACTTTCTAGGGCTGGGACTAGTCCAAATTTACTACGCGGGTACCCACACCCCTTTCACCCGACCCTACCCGGGTACCCGCTGTTGGTGTCAAGAGATAAGTACAAAATGTCCGACTGGTAATAGTTTGACAGTAGCCCTGGCGGAATGATTTTAGATACACGTATACAACGATGTGGTCATGCATACACTGAAGTTATATTTAAGTCAGAAGGAACGTGTTTATAGTCATGAAGAAATGCGAACATTAGAGACTTAAAATTGTCGTGTAACCATGTAGTTATATAGTGATATCATAGTTATATAATGTATCACTTTACTAACCACGGGTCCGGGTAGTCCTGTGGGTACACGGGCTCTACGTAGTACCCAACCGACCCGGGTACCCGAGTTACCCGTCCCAGTCCTAATACTTACATCAATCAAAAATAATATTTTCCTCAGATTACGGTCTGTAGTTTTAGAATGTTTTCAAAATCATCGTTATTTCACCCAAAACGCATAATTTATTTAACTGAAGCCAATTAGGGGCTGCAACAGACCTCGTTCAACACGTGAATCTATCCGCTAAACTGCCCAACGTGACGTGGGTGTGTGAAAGGCGTTTTGCGCCGCATTCCGCAATCCTCCAACAATGGTCTGTAAAAAGATGAGTCTGGACCGGGCAAATCAGTGATTAAAAGCAGGGCAACTATTAAGGGCATATTGCACAATGATAATTTTTCAATGCTTTCAAAAGCAAAAACAACTTCCTATTATTAATTCTTACAAAAAAACAAAATGAAGGTGTAGGGAAATGTCGTACTTTGAGCGGGGAATTGTCCAGTGGGGAAATGTCCTACCTCAAGCGGGGAAATGTCCTATTTTGAGTGGGGAAACGTCCTATTTAAAGTTTGGAATTGTCCGGTGGGGAAATGTCCTATTTTGAGTGGGGAAACGTCCTATTTAAAGTTTGGAATTGTCCGGTGGGGAAATGTCTGAGTGGGGAAATGTCTAACCATAGAGTCTAACCAGTGAGTCTAACCAGAAAGTCTAACCAGAGAGTCTAAACAGTGAGTCTAACCAGGTAGTCTAACCAGTGAGTCTTACCAGAGAGTCTAACCAGAGAGTCTAACCAGAGAGTCTAACCAGTGAGTCTAACCAGGAAGTCTAACCAGTGAGTCTAACAAGTGAGTCTAACCAGTGAGTCTAAAGAAGGCAGCTTTACCAAGCAGTCTATATAAGGCTATGTTACATATACCTTCTAATCCCACCTAGACACCACGTGAAAACAAAGACCCATCTCGGCGTTTTTTAAGTAATTCCAATCATCACACATCCACGTGGATGAATATTTAGACAGGAATTAAAGTGCCCGACATTTGTGATACTTTAAGAATCTATCACACACTTTAGTGAGAGCTGACGTCAAGTCCCGAGCAACGGGTTTAAGATACGATGTTATTTACATTGTGTTCGCACCGGATCAACTCTGAAATCCTAGACCGACAACAAATTATATACAGTAAGGTGTGAATAGGGACTCGCTTGGCAATCATGTGTCGAAATTTATCATAAAAAGTTTCATTGTTAAGAATAATTTCCCGTCTTAATCCTGACTTCGCGGGACCGGGGGCGAGGAGACGTTTGTGAGGGTCTCCACTGTCGGAATAATCGCTGCATATTTAGAGCGTGTCTTTAATGCACTCTCAGACACATGCACAGTGGTTGTCGTATTTAGTAATAAGTGCGATCACCCGAAACTATTTCATTTTTCTTATAAAAAAACAAAATGAAGGTGTGGGGAAATGTCGTACTTTGAGCGGGGAATTGTCCAGTGGGTAAACGTCCTACCTTAAGCGGGGAAATGTCCTACTTTGAGTGGGTAAACGTCCTATTCAAAGTTTGGAATTGTCCGGTGGGGAAATGTCCTACTTTGAGAGGGGAAATGTCTAACCAGTGAGTCTAACCAGAGAGTCTAACCATAGAGTCTAACCAGTGAGTCTAACCAGTGAGTCTGTCTTTAATGCACTCTCAGACACATACAAAGTGGTTGTCGTATTTAGTAATAAGTGCGATCACCCGAAACTGTTTCATTGCACTCGGGGCGGTCGGGTAGCCTAGTGGTTAAAGCGTTCGCTCGTCACGACGAAGACCCAGGTTCGATTCCCGACATGGGTTCAATGAATGAAGCCCATTTATGGTGTCCCCCGTTGTGATATTGCTGGAATATTGCTAAAAGCGGCGTAAAAACAATACTCACTCACTTAAATGGCGCTCGACGTGTACTATCTACCTGTGCAAAAAAACATCAGTTGCTGAGTGAGTACGGTTTTATGCCGCCTTTATCAATATTCAAGAATATAACTTGTTTTTCATATTTATTTGAGGTATACCTAGACCTAAGGGATGACACTTTCGGAGACAAATACACTCAATACAATTATTACGGTCCAGTGAGTGACATCATGAGCATCGATCCACGCAATTGTGATTCTATGACACGCCTCAACCAAGTCAGCGAGCCTGACCACCAGATCCCGTCTCTTACGACAATCATGGGTTGCTGAAGACCAATTCGAACCCCCGAAAATTCTTGGAAAAAAATCCTGCGACATAAATAACATTGTTGCAAGGTTTTTTTCTTGTGTTTGGCCCCTTAATAGACGATGTATGGTATTATATATGCAGAAATCAAATACTTGCTAGATATGTGATTACTAGGTACTGGTGATCTGTTAATTCAGAAATGTTTTAATCCGGACGATTTTGCTGTATTGTCCGGATTTAAGAGGTTATGCTGCCTTAAATTGACTGATGCTAAACACACACTCAATGTCACAGTTTAATATAACCCATCACATTAAAGCGACTAAACCCTCGCCAATCGTCACCACTCGCCTCTTTCCGTAACCTGCAAAGGCTTGTCCCGGAATAACACGAGTTGGTCACGAATGGACCCTCTCCTTAACCATAATAAAATCGTTACTTAGGCCGAGTCTATTGTACGACACCGACTATATCATGTACATGTTTTTTTATGAATCACTATGAAATTCGCCAAATTTCGCCAGATGTTAGCCAAAATGTGAGCGTACCTCGCCCTAAAGGTAGCCCCCATCACAAATAAGGTAGTTTATCAAAGTACAGCAAACTACGGTTATAACGAACACGCTTTTAACGGACTGACCGATATAACGAACTTATTTTAAGCCCCGGCCATTTGTTGTACATATGCTGTATATATGCTTGTAACGAACTACTGTTATAACGAACTTAAATTAGTGGTCCATTGGAGTTCAAAGGGACCACTAATTTAAGTTCGTTATAACCGTAGTTCGTTTTAAGCATATATACAGCATAACTACAGCAAATAGTCGGGACAAAAAAGTAAGTTCGTTATATCCGTCAGTTCGTTATAAGCGTGTTCGTTATAAACGTAGTTAACTGTATACTTCATGGGGTGTGAAAATTGTTTTTCAAGCGAATATGTGCCCGCTAGACCCTCATCTTCCCTCCCTAACCCTGGCCGCGTACTTGTGACAGTTTATCACAAGCCAACGAGCACCATTGTCCCGCCAGTATATTCTACAATACACTGTTTGTTCGCCGCGTAGCTCTAAGGTCTGCCCCTATTATCAGTTCGGCGATGTTTCCATACAAGCGGGGTCTAGTGGACGCATACGACACACTAAAAGTCGTCAATAGTGGCGGTGTCAGAACAGCACCCTGCTTGTGCAATTCTCTCACTTCACTGATTAGAAGAGAGAAAGTGTGAATAGATTTATTTATTTTGAAGTATATAGCCCAAGGTCGTGTTACCTAGATTAAGTGGTTTACATTGTCATGTGGCACATGTAAAATGCTTGTTTTTTTAAGAAAAGATTGTTTTTTATCACACGTGCAGGGGGTTAACGGGGTTTTTCTTGAGCTGTTTTTGAAGAAAGGCGTACTTGTACTACATTTTTAACAACTGTTGATCTGCGACATTTGAGGCAGGCTAAATGAGAGACTGGGTTGTATATGTTTCATTTAAAGTGAGTGAGTGAGTTGGGTTTAACGCCGCTTTGAACAGTATTCCAGTTATATCACGGGGTGTTAGGTTAATGTGGGAGGAAAGCCCGAAGTGATGTTGGTCTCAGACGTTTACCACTTCGATGAAACCCACGAGCACGGGTATGGTGCTGACATACCTTGAAACTTAAGTGTGGCGAACTGGGATTTGAACCCACGATTATCGGATTCTGGCGAGCACAGGGGCGGTAACTCTGCACAGCGAATTGCGACGCCTCAGACTAACTGGGCCCCGTGATGCCGTATCATGTATAAAAATCGGTTACATTTTGAAATAACAATACAAATTCAATGTCACTTGATCTACTGCAACGTACGCTGTGATATAACTGCAATCATGTTAAAATCGGCGTTAAACCTAACTCACTCACTCGCTCACTACTGCAACGTATCTGAAGACAGATTAATTGATGATTAATAATCTAATACATCTCACTCCTGATAAAAATAACATGATCATTTCAAGACAAGAAGATGAAAGAAAACAGACGGATAATCTCAAGATAATTTGTCTTTAAATTGAAATGATCTCACAAGCAATTTAACCATGGATTAAAAAAAATATATTTCAAAACTATACCTTAACGCACAAAACAAATCATAAAAATCGCCCATCTTGAAATGTGCTCTAACATGCTTATTTTCAAACTTAATTGACAAGGAAGTACTTTATTATCGGATGAACACGAACAGATAAGCAATCGACAGTAACTAAAATATCTTGTGAAATTGTAAAGGCCGTTGAATTAAAGCGGAAATAAAAATAGCTGATATTAAATTGGATTCTATTCGCGGAGTTTTCAATACCACATTAACATTCTGAAATGCATGTGTATTGTAGCTCACGTGCAGTATCTATGCTGCAGGGCGGGTTTTTCTTGCGTGATGTTGAATCAGTTGTGTAAAAAATATTCACGCACCATTGAACCGTGTTATCAAGTCTCATAGCATTTCCCTTAAATTTCAATCACCTAAGCTACAACGTACGACGTGTTCACACTCAACCTGACAGGTTGAAATATACATGCTGGTTGCAAGTTGGTGCAAATTGCTCCACAAACACGATATTCACGAGCAACACCTGCACTTGTGGTTTGACGAGCGTATCAAACAGTGCCGACGGCTTGTATATTTCTGAAATTGACCTGATCCAGCTGCACGGACAAACACGACTGCCTCGCTCATCTCGGCACCTGTTGCACGGGAAAGGGGGCGTGGTTTACGGCTTGTACATTACAACGTGAACAGATCTTTGCTGCTTTAAAGTCATACCACCTTAACACGTGTCGGTTAATTGTGCTACAGGAGGTTGGATGGTCTTCTAGTGATATATTATTGATTAGATGCGCAAAGTTTTGAAGACATTCATATCAGTGACATCTTTCAAATATTCAACAGGTTATACCTTTAATAACATTTGCAATTGTTTTGGGGGTTTTTAAATGAAAAACACGATTATTTGTTTGTTATGTGTATTTTATTAACGACTGCATGTCAACGATAGCCGCATGTCAACGCTCGTTATAATTATAACACGCACGTACGTACGAACGTACGCACGCACGCACGCACGCACGCACGCAAGCATGCACACAGAGAAAAATTGTTCCCCAACGAACCCATACTGACACCGACAGGATAATTAATGAAGTAAGTCAAGTTCTATGGATGAACAACTTCTTTATTACAATAAGCGTGGTTACGGTGTAGATCCTAACACCTTTATCACACCAACGTCTAAATGCCACTGAAAGAAGGATAATTAATGTCCACACTATAGAAGTTTCCTTCAATAATACTCCGAAAGACGGGTTCCCGGATTACCGGGTATGGCTGTTGAAACATCAACTGCGTCCGCGCAAACGGAAGCGGGGCCCGTGCAGGATATCGGGTTGCGTGAGCGCCTGCTGCCAAGACTGTGACACATTCGTCACTGGGGTGTGGGGTATTCCCAGGGCCACCTCACCCCCCTGTCAACACCTGGGGTCACTCACACTGCAGCTCGGCATGCTAGGAATTCCCAACCCAACAGGGGGAAGCTAAAACTGCTGATTTAAGTAAAATAAAGTTCCCCATCACCGGAGAGTCACAGTGATGCGGGATGCATCCTCATCAAATGTAGTGTTATTTTTAAGTTGATGCAGATATACCTAAACCTATATAATAAGATAGAGACGCGTCCAAGATTAATGCACTTATACATTATACGGCGACGTGTGTGTGTGTGTGTGTGTGTGTCTGTACCCCACACCCGCACACACAACCCACACACCACAAAACCCCACATACCCACCCGCACACACAACCTACACCCCACACCCACACACACACACCACAAAACCCCACATACCCACCCGCACACACAACCTACACCCCACACCCACACACACACACCACAAAACCCCACATACCCACCCGCACACACAACCTACACCCCACACCCACACACACACACCACAAAATCCAACATACCCACCCGCACACACAACCTACACCCCCCCCCACACACACACACACACCACAAAATCCAACATACCCACCCGCACACACAACCTACACCCCACACCCACACACACACACCACAAAATCCAACATACCCACCCGCACACACAACCTACACCCCACACCCACACACACACACCACAAAATCCAACATACCCACCCGCACACACAACCTACACCCCACACCCACACACACACACCACAAAATCCAACATACCCACCCGCACACACAACCTACACCCCACACCCACACACACACACCACAAAATCCAACATACCCACCCGCACACACAACCTACACCCCACACCCACACACACACACCACAAAATCCAACATACCCACCCGCACACACAACCTACACCCCACACCCACACACACACACCACAAAACCCCACATACCCACCCGCACACACAACCCGCATCCCACACCAGCACACACTACCCACACACCACAAAACCCCACATACCCACCCGCACACACAACCTACACCCCACACCCACACACACAACCCACACACCACAAAACCTCACATACCCACCCGCACACACAACCCACATACCACAAAACCCCACATACCCACCCGCACACACAACCCGCATCCCACACCAGCACACACTACCCACACACCACAAAACCCCACATACCCACCCGCACACACAACCCGCACCCCACACCAGCACACACTACCCACATACCGCAAAACCCCACATACCCACCCGCACACACACCCCACACCCGCACACACAAACCGCACCCCACACCCCACATACCACAAAACCCACATTCCCACCCGCACTCACAACCCACACCCCACACCCGCACACACAACCTACACACCACAAAACTCCACATACCAACCCGCACAAACAACCCACACCCGCGCACAAAACCCACACCCGCACACACAACCCACATACCACAAAACCCCACATACCCACCCCACCCACCCCCAAACACACACCAGTACCTAGGTACCCTCACGTACTTAGGGTATTTCCCCAGCTCCTACTCCCTGCTGACTTGTAGAACCAGGGTAGACTCGAGGCTTCTCATTTTGAAACACATAATCGTAAAACAAATCCCAGTGCGTGACCAGTAAAAACTCCAGCCTGCCAGTTAGTAATAGTGTGACAACAGGTTGTCATTTTCGTATCTAATGTCAAGGAAATTAATGCGAAAATAATCCCGAGTTGACATTAGCGATTCAATGTATCCCTCCCTCAGTCGCACACAGATATCCCAGTCTACCTGGTGGTGAGGGGGTGGTTGGGGGTAGGGATGTCTCAATACACCGGCCTGATCACCGACTCCCTTTAACGTTTCGCCACCATGGACAAAGAGGAATTAGGGCAGTGTAGTGGGGTGGGGTGAGATGGCGTGGGTTAGGGTTGGGTTGGGTTTTTAGGGGTTCTTTTTTTTTTTTTTGGGGGGGGGGGGGGGGGGGGGAGGCCTTCAAATCTTTGTTAATGGCTACGTAGCCGTTTAGAAAACTATTTTGCTTTGATTTTTGTAACATTATTCACTGAAGGACTGAAGGCTATGACCATACCATATGGAGTTTACAGAGGTCTATTGTTTTATGGGGGCGGTCGGGTAGCCTAGTGGTTAAAGCGTTCACTCGTCACGCCGAAGACCCGGGTTCGATTGCCGACATGGGTACAATGTGTGAAGCCCATTTCTGGTGTCCCCCGCCGTGATATTGCTGGAATGTTGCTAAAAGCGGCGTAAAACCTTACTCACTCACTATTGTTTTATGACATGACGGCAAAATATACACTAGTTGTCTATTTAGATGCACAAAGAATGGGACAACAGCAATAAGAACGCAGGGCAGATAAGGTTCTTCATTTGAAAACTTGGTCATTTGAAAACTGATGGTCGGTTAATGTAATATGGAGAAGAAAACTCGTTCCTGTTTCATGGAATTCACACAATTGAACAAATTCATCTGTAATAGCCTTTGAAGGACATAATATATATTTCTTTTAATTGATACTCTTTCGGAAGAATGGGTCATTCAGAAAACAGGTGCAATACCCCAAAGTAAGAAGCTGAAAACAGTTTTTTGTTTGGGTAAAAGACGTGGTTAGTTTGTCTGTAATGTATCAATTTTATGTACTGAATAAACTCATGCTCCGTTCTGTCGACCACCCTGCTAACAATAGATTTAACCAATCCTCATATACCCCATGTTGGTTTTCACTGTACTTTTCTTATCAGATCTAAAACACATTTTCCTGACAACTATCTCGCATAGATACTTGATTTTATCAAATAAGCACTAATCTGTCGTTGACACGATACCATTAAATGCACTATTGTCGCCAAAGCCCGTTCCATTATCCAATCTCAATACTATTACCCTCACAGCTATCTTTTATAAAGTCAGATTCTCAGCTGATAATTGAGTCTTAGCCGACACGGTGTCATCGCGAGATACTATCAACCCGACAACTTCTTTTTGTCACACCCGGAATTGTATTATCCTTCAAACTTGCTCGCAGATATTCCCCCGCCTCCGTGAATGCACGTAATTAAGTTTCAGTACAACGCACCATCGCGTTGGCTGTGGCCTGTGAACAGGATACGTCACCCGGGGTTACGACATTAGGGGGGGGTCGGGGTGGTGGTTTGGGGGATTGGTAAACCCCTGAGGGTAGGGGAAAACTGCGTGGTGTTGATTCGCAGAGAAAGCATGCTATTATGCAGGTGAAAGGTCATTATTGTTGACAAATAATTTCTTAAGGGGTCAGGAATTACGTTTAGGGAGGGGGACATGCCATGTAAGTTGGGAGACCCTTAATTAGTCGTAGTGGGTGGAGAAATATTGTTGCAACGGCTCACTGGTCATTTCGACTGCCAGTAATGAGTTTTGTATGAGTCAGAATGGACATGCCTATCTCCTTAATTGAAAATGCCAAAACACGATTCTGGTCATTGACTTTGAAATAATGACGTGAAGATGTTTGTTCTGTATCTTTGACTGTGGAAAAACAAATTTACACTTTTTTTAACATGTTTACAAGATAAGTTCTTTTGTTGTGTGTAAATCTAAACGATTACGCCTTGTGCACGGGTGTATGACATGACATGCACTTGAAACTCCAACCTAAACGCATTTTGTCAATTCACTGTGACAAAGCGTATATTTTTAATTAATTTTTTAATAGTTTTAATTCAGAAAATTATTATATTTTCAATTTTTGGGACATTCAACGAAGGATTAATCTAATATATATTAATAATGAATTAGTCCGTGTTTTTACCATTTATTGTGTACTGGCGTTAATAATTATTTCCATATTTAAAAAACCCAATTCAATAACCAGTATGATGATACTAGTCATTTTATCGACATAATTGCTACGTTAATTTGCATAGATATGAGGCACACTCTTTCATATGCTAAAATAGATGATCAACGAAATTATTTGTATTCACAACTGACGACCCTCCGTTTAAACCCTAGTATATGCACAATACTAAATATATATATTATAATGTTTATTAATGGCCAGTATCACATTATGGCTATGAATATGTAAAGAATACTGACATGTTTTGAAATAATGGAAATTGTTTTGGTCTGCCGATTCATAACGGACCAATTCCCCAATGTATGCTATTGATGTTCTGACTGATTTGCACAATATGGCGCGTCTGACATATACTGACCAACATAAATGAGGGAACATTGAGAAATAGTTATTAATGTTTGTTGTTGTGATCAGAAGAACGTTTCACGTCAGCAGATTAAGTCACATATTGTACTTTCAGTATTATGTGGTAACTATACTGACGGGCAAAAGAAAGTATACACCCATGTTAGATAATGGCTAGCAGGAAACAAACAAGACGTGGGTATTCGATGGTCATGTTTTTTTCATACGGGTATCATAGTTGTGTTTTGAACCTTAGGTTTGCAGTGTTTCAGCGACTGTTTTTAGCCTTCACTGATATATATATATTCCTTCTGGCTTCCGAAGTGGTTGCCAAGTAATGCAGGTCTTACCACTTACGTTAAAGCCTTCATCGAATCCTAGTACATCTAAGGGACGCAACTCTGTATCAGTTAATTTAGACGACTGGGCCTGCTGCCGGTGTAGACAGAGTCGTATATCTAGTTCCACGACTGCAGGAACGTCATTACTACGTCAACATTGCACAGCACTTTGTTGTGCGAATATGCACAATTGTGATCCGCTGCATACAAGTATGCAATCAGCTGTCATATGTAAGCGTTTAGGTTATGACCCTGCTTTAAGAGCTTGCAGCACACAACAAACGTTTATGTTGTGACATCCCATCTACAATATTACTGTTCTGCTACAACGGACAGACATACACGCCACGCCCTACTAGTTCCGAGAGAATGCTCAATTCACACAAATTCATGGTCACGTAAGCATATACTTTAATACTACGTATAGCCAACGATATCAACGATATCGTTATGCAACATTGCACTTGGGCAATTATTATTATTTACATATTTTACATGCACAAGCTGCATATTATTTATGTATAAAACTAGCAGCACGCTCTGAGTCACCTTGACGTTTCTTCATGGGCGTATATAGTTTGTTTGTTTGTTTATTTGTTTGCATCAACCAAGTCAGCGAGCCTGACCACCCGATCCCGTTAGTCGCCATTTACGGCAAGCATAGTCGCATTTTACGGCAAGCATGGGTTGCTGAAAACCTATTCTACCCCACTGTCAATGACAGGAAAGGTTGTTGCAAGGAAAGGAAAATTATCTTCAAATGACATTAAGATTGGTTGCCGATGGTTCTTCTGGATCGTCGTCGTTTTAGCAGTTTCACACATACATGTATAAGTTCAGGGTTAATAGGGGGCACGGGTAGCCCAGTCGTCTAAGGCGCCGCGATTCGCTCTGCAGAGTTGCGTCCCTTGGGCACGCCAGAAACCTATGATCGTGGGTTCGAATCCGGGTTCGCCCCGATTATGTTTCTAGGTTTGTCAGCACCATACCCGTGCTCGTGGGTTTCACCGAAGTGGTAAACGTCTGAGACCTGCATCACTTCGGGCTTTCCTCCCACATTAAGCTGACACGCCGCGATATAATTGGAATACTGTTAAAAGCGGCGTTAAACCCAACTCACTCACTCACTCACTCAGGGTTAATAGGCGGTGGCACGTACCCCGTGTACAGCCTACAGATCGCTAATTCGTTGGAGGCGGAGAGTAGTTGGATGGGTGACCGTGTTCGTCAGCATCACTCCTGAGAGTTTCTGTCATACAGACCCTGATACAAATATATCCAATACAGCCCATGCAAGTCTATAGTGTTTGGCAAGTCTAGATTACTGCAGTGTCTGAAAATGAAGAGAATCTCTAGGCTCTTTTTTTTATATTTTATTACGATAATTTAATAACTGTTTTTTTTCTGTAAGATATGTTAATTTCAGAGACTTGATGTAAGTCTAGGTCGTCCTGGCCAACACTCTCTGCCTCTCCCCTCCTCCCCCCAGTATGTATTACAGCTGCGTAAAATCAAACCCACTCACTCATCCCGGAACACGGGCCCTGTATGGCAACACATCAATGTGGTGGAATCTGTCCCCACAGACTACAAATGCCGCAATCATCTACTTCATCTCCGGGCCTCCTACAAAGTAAACGATTTTAACCCCATCTAATACCTCCATGGCTAGTAGCCCAGGTGCGTGAGATAAGAATAGATCTGCAACCTCATTACCTTCTCGTAACACAAGCAAACCTGACATTGTCTCATTGTTACCTTGACAAACACACACAACCCAGAATCTTGAAATGTACATGGGTGGTTAATTGCACTTGAAATCTACATTTGTACTACTGGACAAAACGCCAGTCTTAATGAACCATGAAATTAACAGACGATGCTCTAAATGAGCCTCTGAGATCTTTACGCAAGAGATTTGACATAAGGTTTCGTTTTCTGACTCTGGGGTATAAAATACAAGGTAAATATGTCTGATTGTTTTGAGTGGGCGGGGTATTGTATTGTCATTGACCTTGGTGACAGATGTAATTGACTGTTAAGTGATATTGACATCCATGTAGATTTCAAAGCTGCCTCAAGGGATCGTGGATGCTTTGTGCGATTCCTAAGTTGTATTCGCGTGTTAAAGAGTTCATTTGTATTACATAAGAATCAAACTCTTGTTGAAAGTTGTCTTACTGTTTCTTATTCCACCAACGAAAAACCAAAGAATAACATATTCCGGTCATGAATTCTTCACCGATGACAAAATCACTATATATTTTCATCTTTATCACTATATACGTTTTATCTCTGTCACTATATATTTTTTATCTATATCACTGTATATTTTTTATCCATTTCACTATATATTTTTATCTTTATCACTATATCTCTATCTCTGTCACTATACTTTTTCACTGTATATCCATATCACTATATTTTTTATCTTTTTATCCATATCACTATATTTTTTATCTTTTTATCTATATCACTATATATTTTTTTTATCTCTATCACTATATCTTTATCTCTGTCAGTAGAGTTTCTGGTCTATTTCACTATATTTTTATCTATTTTATTACTCGTTTAATCGCACTTGACTCACCCCGCTTCTTAAAAGCAGAAACAAGTGTTTAGCTATCCTTCGTAAAAAAGGTTTGTAAAAAATAAAATTTCAAAATTTTAAACATTGTAGGCATACAGATCTGAACAGTCAATTTAATCGCTATTACTAATTACAAACTACGTCATGTTAATCCGCTGTTAGATTTAAGTGTTTTTTTAATGACGGATTAGTCGTCAAAGTCACTGTATTTGAAAATTCAATAATTGGCATTAACGTTAGAAACACAAATTTAAGCGGAAAGAATGCAGCTTTGAGTTGACCAAATTTGCCTTTCCTTGCTGTGTAAATATATTATTCGGTTAATGTTTCCTAGAGAAGTAGCCGAGCATGTAGCGAAAACATAGTGATATGCAGAGCCTTGGCACTGAGAGGGGTAGTGTATGCCGACCATGTGTTTCTTAAGGTGAAATATCTTCTTGAGTTGTTTTAAAAAGCTTTTAATTATGTTCTGATTCACGGGGAAATTAGTCATGAATATGGCCCTGAGGAAAACTCACGATTTCATTACACCAAATATTATGTTGAAATATTTTGCCGGTAGGTCCTAGCTATGAGAATAGCGTCAGTTTCCATGAGCTGATGGAAGACAACCATCCCTTATGTTCAGTCTGAATTTTGATTGCCAGCCACACTGTATATAGGACAATCTCTGGCTTCGAGTTTGTCTGCTATCAAACTCATTTGTATTCAACGAGAGCGCAAGTATACATGACGTACGGCAGTTACTTCCCTTTGTAACTTCAACTTGTAAAATATATCATTTTCAAACACTCTAAAAACATTCTGAGTTTTCGAGTCGAGATTTCTTAATACATTCTACCTTCTGTTTATGCAATCAGAAAATATCAAACGGTTTCGTCAAGGAAATCAGAAGCGTTGAACTCATGGTATAAAACGATGATATCTAGGTCAGGAAGCGTTGATCCGTGAAAGCCCCGCCTCGTTTTCAGCACAGGAATCTGATTGGCTAGAGAGCTCATCACGTGGGTTCTATTTTCGCTGCTGGCTGTTTGCAGACGAGAAAGCTGCAATAAGCTACAGTTCGTTATCACCCTCAGCTAGATTGCCCGAGGGTAAGGATTTTATGCCTCGGTGACCCGGGTGGGTGATTTTGAATGGCAGACATATCACGGCTAGGGTATAGGTGAGGCAAAGAGCTGTGACAGTTTAGTCGAGGAAGCTAGAGAGCGCTACACACCATCCCGCCGCTCAAGGATTTAACACCGGACTGTCAAGCGTGTTCAGAAAAGTGGACTGTACGCTCATAAACTGGATATTCATTGGATATATATGTGTATGGTAGGTAAGTGCGTTTTGAATCACAAACATGAGTTCACTTAAACGTTCTATCAGAAAACATAATTATCTGAGATTTGTTCAGATGTGATGCTTGTCACCTGTTAAAGTTGAATAATATCCTCTAAAACTCCATATCGCTGTCATGCTTTTTACTGATATACCTGATGTCCTACGTTTAATGACCAAATGTACAAAATGTTCGACTAATGCTTATATTATTATATGTATTCAGGTTTTATATATAATTTTATATGCATATGTCATTTACAACTGACAAAGCACGTGAGTTTGTCATGATAAGTAATTTGGGGGACGAACTGTGACGGTCAATATTCGGAACATACCTCGATGTTATATAAAATTTAAATTCGGGTTGGGAAAATCGTCTCAAGTTTCTAACTTAAGTGTCACGTAAAAGAGGACATGTCTTTATCCCTCTTTATCACAGCATCACAGATGGGCAGCTGTGACATGTTTCTGTGACAGCGCTGTGACAGTCATACTCCACTGTATGTATTGGGTAACCGTTGCATTCATGGGTTGCCACAGTGTTGAATGGGTCCATGATAGCCCAGCCAGTAGGCCTACCATGTCATTAGCATATATACAATGTTTATAACACCAGCGTGTTACATTTCCCTATCTTAAAGCACGGGGGATCAGGCGTCGATTTCAAGAACCAGCTGAATGTGGGGTGCTGATTGCGTTCGCATTTCAGTTCGGTCGATCAATATTTTCACAGGTGGTTGTAGACTGTTGCTGTGTGAGAGACCTTATGCGATAACTTCAGGCACTTTGTAAATAGATGCTGAAACAAAATCCCTACAGTGTGCGAGTGATGTGATGCGAAGACTCATTTAACAATTCCAGTTGTGATTTAATATGTGAAAAAAATGCGAAGGTTCAAAACGCAACCTTTTTGGGTGGAATTTGTGAGTTTGGTGCTGACAAACCAAGTATCGTAATGGGTAAATATGGGATTCGAACCCACAGCCAATGATATTTAGTGGCAAGAGCAAACCTCAAAATATCGCATCAAAACTATATTAACAACCTGTTGAACTTACTTGCAATTTGGATTCATGTACAGATAATTTTCCTTGAATCGGTTGTCCGTGTAGGTGAATTTGAGAAATATTTGTATAATTGATGACCTGTTAATAAGTGAAGTTTAACCTATGAACGTTGATTCTCAGGTTTCCGTGAAAAAAATCAGTTAGCTCCGAAACACTTGTGTTTATTAATTCAGAAGCTGACATCTATAAATGTCTTACTCGACTCAGCTCGGGGTCTTTTATGTCACTCAAGCAAGCCATGCGGGGCGTGGTTTAACTGTTTTGTTGATGTCTTGATATACGAGAGTCAGTTGGAATAAGTTGGGCTTTTGTTGCAATATAGACACTATCATATCTTTTGAATTTACGTAAGTGTGTTTGGATGAACGTAATGTTGTTGAATGTGACACAATGCTGTTGAAAATGAAACTTAATGCTGTCGAATATGAAACTTATTTCTGTTGAATATGAAACTTAATGCTGTTGAATGTGTATGTTGTACTTAATTCTGTTGGTTATGAAACTTAATGCTGTTGGTTATGAAACTTAATGCTGTTGGATATGAAACTTAATGCTGTTGAATATGAAACTCATTGCTGTTGAATATGAACTTATTGCTGTTGGATATGAAACGAAATGCTGTTGATCATGAAATTCATTGCTGTTGAATATGAACTTAGTGCTGTTGGATATGAAACGAAATGCTGTTGAATATGAACTTAATGCTGTTGAATATGAAACCCATTGCTGTTGAATATGAAACCCATTGCTGTTGAATATGAAACTCATTGCTGTTGAATATGAACTTAATGCTGTTGGATATGAAACAAATGACCACCAGGGACAATACGTTGTCACGTATGTTGTCGTTGATTGTGTGCCATCTTACACGTGGACTCCAGTTGTCGCTCACACTATCAACCACCGGTTGATATCTGAGACCGCCCTCTTTGAATAGCTATAGCTTTGCTGGTGCCACCGTCCAAGACGTCAACTTGTATACATAACAACATGATAGTTTCTTAAACAACTTTTCCTAGTGATGGGAATAAAAATAACAAACAGCAGATATTGTTGGGCACAGGGTATTCATTGCCGCGTACCGTATTGACATTTAATAGACTGTGCCGATTTGGAGTTATTTTGCAATGCATTGTTCCCATTTCGAGCCAAGCGACTGTTATATGGGACATAAAGAAACGTACATACATTAAAACAGCAGGGGACAATTCCAGTTCACTCTCGTCCACCTGGTGACAGGTGATGTCACATTGCAATGAACAGGTTTGCATTTTAAAGTTGAAATTCTGACAACCTTTTTGATATATGAGCCTCTGAGGAGCTGGATGTATCATTATTATACACGCTTCCTGAAATGTTGGATTACTTTTTAATAAAGTGTGTATGTTACCTCGTCCCGCTCCATGACTGAATTTTATAGTTTTTTGGTATTTTTTTACTAAAAGCCTTGGCAAGTCTTGATCAAACTAACCAAGTCTAGTTTGGTTGAATGAAAACAGCAGATGAGGAAAGATTTTTCGGTTTAAAAAAATATATATTTTAAAGACATGTTTTCATTGAATAGGTGTTGGTCTACATGTTACTCTGTATGTGAAGGTACCCGTGAAGATCCGGGGTAGAATAGGTCTTCAGCAACCCATATTTGCCCTAAAAGGCGACTATGCTTGTCGTAAGAGGCGACTAACGGGATCGGGTGGTCAGGCTCGCTGACTTGGTTGATGCATGTCATCGATCCCAACTGCGTGGATCGATGCTCATGATATCAATCACTGGATTGTCTGGTCCAGACTCGATTATTTACAGACCGCCGTCGTATAGCTGGAATGTTGCTGAGTGCGGCGTTAAACAACAAACCAACCAACTGTATGTGAAGGTCTGTCTCGTGGAGCAGGGAAGGCTTACAGTCGTGAAGAAGGCAGTGTCTTATTGGTTGTGTAATGGCATGGTGTGTTAAGTAAAGAGGCAGTCTGTGCATAGGCTTTCCTTGTATGTGGGGAGATAAGACACGTGTAGTGATCGTGTTAGGTCTGTACTCTCAATGGGGGAGTGCTGGTTTCATATATGAGTCTTCCCACATTCGGTGTGAACACTAACATTACTCTCAGTGCACTGTTTGGTTCTGGCCGTTGCTGTGTTCTGTTCGATTGTCTGATCCGGTCTGTTCGATTGTCTGCTCTGATCTGTTCGATTGTCTGATCTGGTCTGTTAGATTGTCTGCTCTGATCTGTTCGATTGTCTGCTCTGGTCTTTTTGATTGTCTGCTCTGATCTGTTCGATTGTCTGCTCTGGTCTGTTCGATTGTCTGCTCTGGTCTGTTAGATTGTCTGCTCTGATCTGTTCGATTGTCTGCTCTGATCTGTTCGATTGTCTGCTCTGGTCTGTTAGATTGTCTGCTCTGATCTGTTAGATTGTCTGCTCTGATCTGTTCGATTGTCTGATCTGGTCTGTTAGATTGTCTGCTGTGTTCTGTTCGATTGTCTGATCTGGTCTGTTCTGTTTCATTTTTCTTTGCTGGTCGTAAGAGGCCACTAACGGGATAGAGTGGTCAGCCTCGCTGACTTGGTTGATGCATGTCATCGTATCCCAGTTACATAGATCGATACTCATGATATCAATCACTGGATGGTCTGGTCAAGACTCGAATATTTCCAGACCGCTGTCAAATAGCTTGAATATTGCTGCGCGCGGCGTTAAACACAAACAAACAATCATTTTTTTTGTTCTCTGATCTGAAATGATCTGTTTTAGTTCAGCATACTGTCTGTTTCTTTATTCATATACTCGTAGGGGCGGTCGGGTAGCCTAGAGGTTAAAGCGTTCGCTCGTCACGCCGAAGACCCGGATTCGAATCCCGACATGGATACAATGTGTGAAGCCCATTTCTGATGTCCCCCGCCGTGATATTGCTGGAATATTGCTAAAAGTGGCGTAAAACCATACTCACTCACTCGATCATATACTCGTGTGATCAATGCTATTTGTAATAGGCTCCTCTCAGCTGTTTCTGTTTTTCCGTTTTCTTTTTTGGTTTAACATGCTTAGCATTAATGAACGGAAAAGGGAGATATCCCCCTACTTGACGGCAGGGTGTGGAGACAATGCTACAACACCAAGGATAAGGTCTGTGATGCCGAACCAAAATGATTAAGAAAGAGTAACAGTAAATCTATTTTCAGAATACGTAGCCGCGCCTTATAACGAAACTGCAACGTATATTTTATTTTTCCACAATTCCTGTCCTGTGAAACTGTTGTTATAGCTTGATTAACACAAGCCAAATAAAGCTCTCTCACTATCTGCTCTTGTTAGCTCACCTGAATAAATATTTCGGACAATATAATGACACATCGTTTTGAATATGTTTTTTTCATTTGAGCATAAGGTTGTCTGTGAGTCAAACTATTCGTACACGAGAAACAATATTAACCACTCGAAACACCATCTGCATCCGATAATCACGCTCCATGTTTATTTACATCGCTAACTTCAAAGGAACGTTTACCTAACCTATTAACATATGATAACCTCAAGAAAAGGGGAGATCTTCCGGCCATTCTTCATCAGTGACAGGCTGATGAATTACTTAAAGAACCTATCACTTAATTAAGATTTACGAGGTAGTTATCTTCTATTGTCTTCAACCACAATGGCTTAATCTCTTTGAAGTAGATTATCTTTAATTGCTTTTTGACAAATACTGATCACCGTCAGCAATTAAGCTGTTAATCGTACGGTTATTTATGAAAGGAAATTGAACAGATTAAACCGATGTATAAAACAACGCAGGAGGAAGCATTTTGTCCTCCAACCGTAAGGGATCCGAAACCGATCAGCTCAGTGTCAAGTTGTAGGCAGACCCATCAGCCATGACAACCGATATTGATCGACATTTCCGAAACTAATCCATTTTTTGGTCTCTTTTTTAGGTTTTAAAACAAAGAAACTTATTTTAATTCAGATTATGCAGAGAATAATTAATAAGACCCACATGACACTAGGTCTGAGGGAGAGAGGGGGGGGGGAGAGAGAGAGAGAGGGAGAGACAGAGGGGGAGAGAGAGGGAGAGAGAAATAGAGATAGGGAGAGAGAGATAGAGAGAGGGAGAGAGAGGGAGAGGGGAGAGAGATAGAGATGGGAGAGAGAGAGAGATAGAGAGAAAGAGATAGGGAGAGAGAGAGAGAGAAAGAGAGACTGTATCCCCACAAAAACAGAACAAAAAATCCTTTGTGTGTTGCTGTCTTGACCCTCTCCCCTAGACTTACATCTAGTCTCTGAAATAAACGTATCGTACAGAAAAAAAATCAGTTGTCCGATTTTCTTAATAAAAAGGAACCAAGAGAATTTCTTCATTTTCTGCAGTAATCTAGACTTGACAAACATTATAGACTTGCATGGGCTGTTTTTGATATATTTGTATCAGGGTCTGTAAGACAGACTACCCCTCACCATCAACACACCCAATACCGATCGACTACATTCACAGATTCTGTCGCTTTCCTTGCGTCATCTGTTGCATGGCATCTCCAGCCCAGCCCATCACCAACGTTGCAGCACCACCGAGGTGACTGATACAGCCACGCCTTCACTACGGAGACTGGCTCTCGTAACGGAAGCTACTCGGCCTTGAGAAATTTAAGATGGAGAGAAAAAATGGGAAAGCTTGTAGAGATCTATTTGTTTAACTCTCTCTGCAAACGTAATTATTTGACTGCGGGGACAAGTGGGATGGGTTTTTTATTCTCTCTTCCAACTGTGAATGACGTGTGTGAACAGTCTCACTAACATTCTTCTTACAATCATTGGAATACACCACAAAACAACGGTTGCAAGTATATCATCTCACAATCATAATGTTTTGTAAATGTATACCGGTTAATGACTCGCTTCCTCTCATGAACGATGCATGCGTACGTCCTTAAAATTTTCCTCTCAAATACTTCTTTCTTTGAGAGGCATTTAGAAGTTGGGAGTACAAAGTGAGGATAATAATAATAATAATAATAATAATAATAATAATAATAATAATAATAACAACAACAACAACGACGACGACGACGACGACGACGATGATGATGATGATGATGATAATGATAATAATAATAATAATTACAATAAAGAAATTGTTCATCCATATATCTTACCCTTACTTACTTCTCAAATACATGTTTATGATATTTTATCGTACAATTTCATTTTTCCACACTATCATAATATTTTTTCAAGCTAAAGCGTACGTAAAACTTTACTTTAAAAAAATAGGTTTATGCCTGCGTGCGTGTGTAAATCTTTCTTTACTCTCAAAATCGTGTCTGCTGTCATACGTCGATGTAACACCAGTCTCTGTGGGCAATATTCTTTCAAATATTTTCATTCCATTTGCCTTGGTCGAGAATATCTACATGCTTATGCGGCCTAAAACAATATGTACTCACTCAGCTGTTTGCTGACGGGTATGCCCTACATCCTACATGTTTTATGACAATACATTTAAAACGTTAAAATATTTAAGACCGCACGAGTTGAGTTCTAAATTTAGAAGATAAAATGTTCTTGCCATCCTTTTGATTATTCTAGTGTCGTCATAAAGGATGGAGTTTTAACAAAGCTCGCGAAGTGTCTGCTTTGAAACCGTCTCTTCGCAAACATCATCTTCAAACAGTAATTATGAATTCAGTTCATTCAAACGTTACTCTTTCTTACCATTCCACAATGCCGGCACTTCATGCCCGCCGAGGCTATTCACGAAATCAAGGATATATTATACAGCGGAAATTTGTACGCGAGGATTATATTTGCTCATGTGTGGGGTATTCACACGAGCACATTTGAACTTTATTGAAACCGGTTGATGTTTTTTTTTCAAGGGCATTCAATTTATCGCCTTTTCATCAAACAACGACATGCACCAATGGCATATTATAAAACGGCGGGGTCTCTCGTCCGGGAAATATTTATCTAAGTGGTGTTATTTTACAGCTGGGTTATCCAAGGGCTCAATCTTTAGACAGTTCTCGGAACACATACCCTGATAAATTTTTATTCGCGACTTTAGTTGTTAGGAAAACGTGACACTTATGTCCTCACGTGAACTGTCCTGTTTGCTCTCATATCAAAATTCCTGCTCTGTTGGCGATGGGATCTTCCGGTGTAATAAATCCAACAGAAATATTTGACAGAGGATTTCTGTAATTCGTTGGACGACAGGGCTCCTTATGATTTGAAAATTCATACTCTCCAGCGTAGACTTGACAGCATGACTTGGTCGGAGGGGGGGTGGTGTGTGTGTGTGTGGGGAGGGGTGGGGGGTAGGGGGTGGAGGATTGATCTTGCCTCCTCTGAGGATAGGTTTTGGAACGCCTTTCTGCTCGTTTGAAGGATCTGTGTAATGTGGCCCTTGAATTAAATATATCATTTACTTTTATTTTGAAGGATGGAAACCAAATTTGACTGAAGACGCATGAACTAGCGAGATTTCATTTCATTTCATACGCACGTTTACTAATAAATTCCTGAAGCTCTGTTTCCACGAATATTGCTGTTCATGGCATTGAGACATTAATATTGCTTAACGGGTCGTTGGGGTAGCTTAGTTGTGAAAGTGTTCGCACCTTATGCCGACGGTCCAAGTTCGAATCCCCGCATGGGAACAATGTGTGAACCTAATTTGCGTCCCCGTTGTTATGTTGCTGGATTTATTACTAAAAGCGGCATAAAACGACACTCGCTCACTATTTCCATTTCAAATTTATACTTGTATGATACATATTTAGTGAGTGAGTATTTTTTTACGCCGCTTTTAGCCATATTCCAGCAATATCACAGCGGGGACAGCAGAAATGGGCTTCACACATTGTACCCATGTCGGAAATCGAACCCGGGTCTTCAGCGTGACGAGGGAACGCTTTCACCACTGGGCTACCCGACCGCCCCACATATTTAGTGTTACATAGCAAGGACGTACCCTTAAGTGGTACCTTCGGGAACACTGGTATAAAGTATAAACAAATGGGATTGACTAACGGATTTCAACTTGATATAATCTTTCAAAGGGAGTTTTTCGATATTGTCCCTTCGTACGGTAGACGCTGAATATATAAACCAAGGTTGTCGTTAAGGAGTACTTCATGTCAAGTCAGCCGCCTTGTTAACTATAGAAATGAAAAATAATAGTCGTTTAAAGTAACAAAACAACACCAAACACAAGATTAATTACGCCAAAATCATAAAGTGACACCCGTTTAGGGCTAAAACCACCCAAACAGACAGCTATGTAAACATATATTTAGGTGGGCGTTATCTTCTAATCACACGATTATCTTAATCCGCTGTCGAGTCACAGCAGTCGGTGCGAGTCCACCTCGCTTTCATGTCGGCCCCTTATCCTTTTACGGGTTATCTGCTTCATAAACCAAACTCATTGTACCCCCAAGCTCAGAAGACTCCGAGGGAGCGTCACGCAAATTAACGTGAGATAACATGGCGTCACCTGTGACTGATTCTGTTAAAGCAGTGTTGAGTGTGGTGTATTCATAGAGTCGTTTATAAAGAACGATGGGAGCTGTGTCGGGGTGTGGTGACTTCATTAGACGTGTACAGGTATACGTGTCCTGGCGCTTGGATTAAATTGGTTCGGATGTGAAAAGGAAGGTTTGGATCCTGAACAGTTTTACTTTCGATTTGAATACGTAAGTATATTGTTGTTTACTTTTGATATGGGAGAGTTTGGTAAAACTGGGGGTAGGGCTTGTTGTGTGTGAGGGTGGTGGAGAGAGAGAGGGGGGGAGAGAGAGAGGGGAGGGGGAGAGAGAGGGGGGGGGGTAGGGAGAGAGAGTCTGTGTGTGTGTGTGTGCAGTTTAAACATTTTTATTTCAACTGGAAATTGGGATCGGTAAACAAGACAGCGCTTATTTGAATACCTCTCCCTATAAAGAAATCAAGCAACAAAGATAGTCTATGTGTATACATAATATTTACACAAAAAATACCTTGGTGGTCAGTTATCAAGCACGATCATCAGTGTCCGGCTTTATAGTCAGAATGATGGGGTTACGCGTAATAGCAAGCACTACATAAAGTACACAAGATACATATATATTATATGTGAGGGTTTGGTGTATTAATTAAGTTAAAATCTACCAGAATTTGTGAAAGCATACACAGATAGAGGAATGTCTTGATTTACTTCATAGGCCTTCATATATGTGAAGTAATGTATTAATATCATATCCTTGTTATGTGGACCGCCTCCGTGGTCCTGTGGTAGAGCGTCCGCCCGGAGAGCGGAAGGTCCAGGGTTCGATCCCGGGCCGCGTCATACAAAAAGACGTTAAAAGATTGTACTTGTTGTTACCCTGTCTGGCGCTCGGCATTAAGGGGCTAAAACAAGGAGTCAGTATACTGTGTCTGAGTGGGGTATTCGTGTTAAACTGCGGCATGGTATCTCAGTGACCTAGCACTATAAATCGGCATCAGTCCGGACTAGTACAAGCATCCACACACACACGTTCATGCACGTCGCTATATAAGTGCAATAATCTTTGACGCGACGTTAAACCAAATTTCACCTCACCTTGTTATGTGATATAATACATTGCTTCTTATTTGATCATAATTGCAACAAACAGGTGCCTGTGTGGGGGTATGTATGAGTACGTGGTTGTGTGGGAGTAGGCACTACTATGAAACATGTCAAGGGTGGGGTCATGTTAAGGCAATAAGTCATATAAGTAATCGATATTTTTTGTTGA
The DNA here is from genome assembly GCF_023055435.1 of Haliotis rufescens. Classification (NCBI taxonomy): domain Eukaryota; kingdom Metazoa; phylum Mollusca; class Gastropoda; order Lepetellida; family Haliotidae; genus Haliotis; species Haliotis rufescens. The sequence continues at coordinate 445,270 of NW_025963781.1, forward strand.
TAGTAAAATATTAATATTACTTGATAGCTGTAGGTCACAAAGGTGGGGTGGTATCTGTCAGGAACAAGATATAATGAAATTAATCGATAGTTGTGTATTTTCACAGTGCAGTATAAATGTTACTTGAGCCTTGGACCTCCCTGTTGTGTGACATGACACAACATTGAATGACATCGCATTGGCCACCTTAACACCAGCAGGAAAAAATCAATGCGGTATTCATGTACAGAAACATTCCTCTCCAACTTATAAAATTACACAAACCTCCATTCATAATGTTTTCCTTTGATGTTGGTTTTATATATAGATATGACGCATGGATAGGTTTCACATTTATCAGAATTCATAAATGTAGTTTAATTATTGATAGAAAACGTATCAAGATACAGGTTGTATTTTAAAAAGAAATACGGTATATATATATATATATAACTATGGGACTTTCATCAATAAACTCCAGGGCCCACTTGCACAAAGCGATCTTAGCGCTAAGATGATCGTAACTCCCATACTTTAACATAGGCTTACAATAGTTGTAGCGCTAAGATCGCTTTGTGCAAGTGGGCCCAGGTTTACCAGTCGTCTACACTGGCTTGCTCGTATAGGTATGGCTGGGTATAGGTTTCTGTTACCTGGTACAAAAACATTAGGAAAGTCAACACGTTTTGAAGAATGAATCTAGAGTTCTTACAATCCTAGCAATGTCATACACACCAGGTATTCATACATAAACTCACTTAGCAGACAGCCGAGGCAGGTAGAACTCAAGAGCGCTTAGCAGAGTGGCACGCCGCGTCTTCAGAGCGTCGCCGTCTTGGTCTAGTCACACGCGTCTACCCAAGTGTCATGGAACATGATAGTCTTCTGTTCAATTAGTGAGAAATACTCTCCTGCTCATTCAAAGATTTCACATGACCTGTGCTCTAGTCAGAAATGTTGGTCATTGGGGAAAGGAGGAATGGACCATTAGGAATTCCGTTGTCCGGCCTGGGAGTGTTGACTGTGCTGTTCAAACACGAGTAAATACGAACATTGTGTTTCTGTGGACGTTGGTAGACATATCCAGTTAACGACAGAGTTGCGATGACCTTTCTGCTTAAAGAGAACACCCTCAGTTTGACTTCGGGATGTGTGTGAGTACAACGTTATCTACGCCCGATTTGCGAGTACATATGTGACCAACCATGGGGTAAGGCACCTTATGGGTGAAGAAGTTTGACTTTTCATATATATTTTTTATACTACAGCATCTTCGGAACACGAAAATACAACCCACAAGCTTCAATTCATATTTATTACAGAGATACATGACATCACACATGGCTATCTTCACTGAAGGATGTTGACGTCAAACGTCTTTATGACGTCTGAGCACAATTGGGGCGGTCGGGTAGCCTAGTGGTTAAAGCGTTCGCTCGTCACGTCGAATACCCGGGTTCGATTCCCGACATGGGTACAATGTGTGAAGCCCATTTCTGGTGTACCCCGCCGTGATATTGCTGGAATATTGCTAAAAGCGGCGTAAAACCATACTCACTCACTCACTCACTGAGCACAATTGTATCCTAACACTTATAAGGTCCATTTTCTCCTGGTGGATAACATATACAGTAAACTACGGTTATAACGAACTCAAAGGGACCACTAATTTTAGTTCGTTATAACCGTAGTTCGTAATAAGCATATACACAGCATAACTACAGCAAATAGTCGGGACAAAAAAGTAAGTTCGTTATATCCGTCAGTTCGTTATAAGCGTGTTCGTTATAAACGTAGTTTACTGTATGCCCAGTTTAGAAGCGTGTACTTTGTGTAAGGGTCTTGTTTCATCGAGGATCAGGCTAAACGGACCTCTTTCAACTTGCTGGGCTAACAGCCCCAATCTGTGCTCGCCGATTTCGTCTTCAGTGATGAACACACCACATTAAAACATATTTTAGAGCTTTATGATTTAATTTTCGAAGTAGTGATTTGTTTGATGTGATATCAATATGCAAAATGCGATGTCGAATGTCCACCCCTTTATACACTATCATGGTTGTTAAGAACGTGGACATCATACACGTATATAGATCAACAGACCCACATGTTTCCATGGCAACCCTTATCTCAAACTCATTTTATTCATCAATATTTATTATAGATTTCCATTCCCGTATATCTTTGTCATAGCTGTTATGCAATAACACGCTATTCACGATAAGTATAAACTCACCCTTGTTACCATGGTAACCCTTTTCAAATACTCATATACGATTCATTAATGGAGTCCTTTGATAAAGATCTAATTGACAGACAGAGGTGTTTCACTAAGTATGCACGTGTTTATTAAACACCATCAGGGCTATTCAGAAAGTGAATACAGCCCCAAACATGCATGAACATGTGACGAGAGTAGGCTAATTAACACCATGAGTAATCTATTGTACCCCGCCGGTGGATAATGAAATGAACATCCTCTCTATTGTTAATATTTCATGAAAGTTGTAAATGAAGTACAAATTAGAGAAATCCAATACAGATCTACTCACAGCCTTTGTCTAACCAAGATAGCATATCACGTCTAGCCGATCTATTCGCGGGGATGTCGATGTGGCAACAGATTGACGATGTCCGTGAATTTTGTTTGTTAAAGATGAGGAAAGGATGGACGATTTTATTTACGAATTGGAGCATTATGTTGGTATTGCAACTGGTGATATATCTAACGAATTGAATCATTAAAGAATATACATTTTGTGACCTAAAGTTTACCTACTAGAAACATTAAATAAAAATAATTGAGATTAATCTTTTTTCACAATTAACCTTCTAATGTCACAAGTATCACAAAATCATCTCTAAACATAAAACAATGTTGAATCTGATATTCATTTCTAATACATATAATTCCGTTCGTAGGGACATACATTACCATACGTCCAAGTTAACCGTATATAGTTAAGGCTTACAGATGTAAGCACTGTTTTTGTTCGAAGTGATATAGATGTCCATACGTTTAAGCTGACCTTTATATTTACCGTAAACTACGGTTATAACGAACTCAAGGGGACCCCAAATCTTAGTTCGTTATAACCGTAGTTCGCTATAAGCATACATACAGCATAACTACATCAAATAGTCGGGACAACAAAGTAAGTTCGTTATATCCGTCAGTTCGTTATAAGCGTGTTCGTTATAAACGTAGTTTACTGTAATGCTTACCCAAGTAGAAACTGTTTTTATGTGATGAATAATACTAATTGGTCATGTGCGATATCCTTTTTTACAATCGACAACCAGGAGTAAACGAAATTATTGTATCCAGTTCTGGATGGAGTGAGTTTAATCTTCCGTATGCTTCTCCATCTGTTAGTTAATGTAAGGCTCTTATAGACCTTCTGTCAATACATTGCCCACACACCCTCCTATAATTATTCATTGACTTAAACATGCACATAAACCCTATGTTGAACACACATCTCCCATGACCCCAGACAAACATCGAAGATTATGACCTTCCTTACAATACTACAAGAATTAATTCTCGTTCCGGTTGGACTGAGGCGATCACTGAGACGTTAACGTTTATTTCGACGTACATATGGACTACGCTACACTATAATTACAGCGGCCATCTTGTCAAATTAACATTCCTCACCAGAACCACATCACAGATGTTGGCGGTCTCCATGGTTGTGATATTACATTTTCCTGCGAAGGGACACTCTTTTTGTGTCATCAGCCCTGAACGAGCGTTGTGGTTAAATTTGTATGTTCCATATCGTTGTTTGAGAAGTTAGTCAGATGGTTCGAGTGTTCAGCGTCAATAGATGACGCATACATTACGCGATTACCTTTAGGCAGAAGGTTTAGACCCGATGTTGTAAATATATATGGAAAGTAGTCGAGTTTTTATTGAATCTAGTTTGTAAGTAATTTTCTGTGTCGTGTCTAGCCATATTCAAGCAATATCAGGCCAGTGGGGTTTCTGTAAGAATATAGGTTACCAGTAACACTGTTCCTATGCTTGTTGTAAGAAGAGATCGTGTGACTTGGTTGATTGAACGTCATCGTATCACAGATGCGTAGCTCGATGCTCATGACATCAACCACTTGATTGTCTGGTCCAGAATCACTTATTTAGAGATGACCGGATGTTGCGGGAATGTTGTGGAGTGGCGTTAAACAACAAACAAACAAACAAACAAACAAACATGAACTATCAGGGCCTTGGAAATTTCTTTTAACACAACTTGGGATTCGAACACGGGTCTTTAGATTCACAAGCGAACATAAAGGCCACTCCAGCGTCCCAAATCATATGCGGTGAAAGATTGACTTCAGTGGGACACGTTTCATTTACATCTACAGTAAACTACGTTTATAACGAACACGCTTATAACGAACTGACGGATATAACGAACTTACTCTTTTGTCCCGACTATTTGATGTAGTTATGCTGTAAATATGCTTATAACGAACTACGGTTATAACGAACTAAAATTAGTGGTCCCTTTGAGTTCGTTATAACCGTAGCTTACTATATGTTGCATGTTTTTTGTCGACGTTTGTTAATAAGGAATAGAATTTATTGATGTCAACTTCTTTATGAGGAACACAGCTTCTTTATTATGAGGAACACAGCTTCTTTATTATGAGGAACACAGCTTCTTTAATATGAGGAACACAGCTTCTTTATTATGAAGAACACCACTTCTTAATTATGAGGAACACTACTCCTTATTATGAGGAACAACTTCTTTATTATGAGCAACACAAAATCTTTATAATGAGGAACACAACTTCTCTATTATGAGGAACACCACAATAAAGATGTTGTGTTCCTCATAAAAAAGAAGTTGACATCCATAAATTCTCTCCCTTATGCCTTTCAAAGACGTGTGTGTTAATATTGAATATTTAACGTGGCATCGGCAATATGTCAGCCATGTGTGTCGATTCTTTGCTGTTGGCAGTATCAATACTGATTTACTGAACAGTACCGAGTGTTAATACTTGAGGATATACTGTGTTGCTGTTCTTGGAATTACAGTTGATGGTAACAATAGCTGGGGAAATAGCGTGTGATTATATACTCAGTGTCATAAATCAGATACAAACCCTCAATCAGCCTTCCTTCATTAATGACATGGCGCGGACACCAACACCATAGACCTTCTGAGATTCGATGATCGCTAATTGCGATGGTGGAAATAAGAAATAATCCCGACACGTGTCGAACCCATTTCCCGCTCAAAATATGCAAATATGCTTTACAATAAGTGTGTATTATTATTTTCTGTCGTCGATGCGCACACGCTCCAGCCCCCCTAATGGCATTCCATAGATCAATGTGAATTTGACACGATCTCGAAGGCGTTTCATCAAAAACAGCCTTCCGCAGGAACACCACACTTAACTCTTTTGTGTTCCACGACATCCATAGCCATTTTTTTCACCTTGCTGTCTTTATGATTCATATGCACTGTTCACCCTTCAAATTGTTTTGGTCATCGACCAGCTGGCGAATATCGTCTGCTTTTGCCGCGTGCCAAAGAGAAAGCAGACGACAAATATGCATAGCTTTTTCACCTTGAAAAGCATATACGCCCGTGCGGCTAAGTATTTGACCAGTGGTCATTAGCTGGTTGATCATGTTTGCCCCTTAATCTTTCAGTGCCGTCCAGTATAAATTTACCTCTGGGATTTTCTCTGTCTATCTAATACTCCCGCTTTGCAGATGGCTCAGAGGATTGATTTCGGTTTAAGTATGTCTGCGATGTACAATGGGCAAATTTGTTCTGATCTTGTGTACATGGTTAACGAATTGATATTACACATCGTGGTTTAATATTTAAAGTGACAGCTGTTCTGATGAGATTTGATAGTTGGTCTACCGGAGAGCGGAAGGTCGATGGTTCGGTCAAAAGACGTTAAGAGATTTTACTTGTTGTTGCCCTGCCTGACGCTCGACATTAAGGATCTAAAACAGGTATTGGTCGGCTTGGAGACAGTTTACTGTGTCTGGCTGGGTATTCGTGTTGAACTGCAGCGATCCCCAGTGGGAAAGTACTAAGAAAACGGGATTAGGCCGGACTAGTAGGAACACACACACACACACACACACACACACACACACATGTCTGGGATAGGAGCCAAGTAAACGGAGGATCGGGAGGCCACAATGTCGGAATGCTTCGTGTCCTCGTACCCCGATGGCTTGGAATTGTGATTATGGGATCAATCAATGGTATATGTGTCCAAGACTCCAACATAAAAAAATCCGTCGTGATCAATGTCGGATATTGCTTACTGCGGCGCAAAACTAAATTCCCTATCGTAATGAAAAGAAACCTCACAGCTGTCTTCCACAAAACCACACCCACAAAACAAAACAGGCTCCTTCACAAAGCGATCGTAGCAGCACAGCCATTATAACTCCCACAACCTCTCAGACTTACGATAGTCGTACCTCTAATATAGGTTTCCGAAAACGGTCCTGGATTCTTCGTACACCGATCACGTTTGATGACAGATGATAAGTCCCCGAGGAGCACATGCTACCAGATCTTGCATTGTTAAGATCAACACAACCCAAGACCTCGAAGAGACTGTGTCTACAAACCAGATCTGAAACCATTCGCACGCGACCTTCTGGGTAGCGCATCTAATATTTCCATGTTCTCGAGTCGAGTATTGTCTTGGGCTGGTTCTGGCCAATTCACCTGTCTACCACCTGTTACCTTGCACCGCAGATCAACTTACTAACTACCTTCACTAATTACCCGGCACGCGACAATCGCCATTTTCTTTAAGTCACGTGATACACGAGATTTCCTTGGCAGAAAAAGAGAGTTTGTGAAATATGCACGGCGCTTATCTCCCTTCGATATACCCAAACGCGTCCAAAGACGTGTTTCTGGTGTTAAGTGATGTAGGTTTTTTCTAACGGGGAACCAACTGCCGATGGTTAGTTAGGATAAAATTGTTTTAGTCGCAAGTGTTTTTTAGTTGAAAGAACGTCTATGGAGTCACCACAGATAAATGTAATAATACATTCTGTTCTGTTCTGGAAAAAGTGTGCAGGCTGGTTAATCAAACCACCATATATTGATCGAACAATTAATTTATTTTTCTTTGTTTTTTTTCCAGTATACTTTGATGCTTACCTTTGGATTATCAGTGGAAACTCTCGCCAAGGACGGAATCACACAAGTTTGGTATGTATGAACATTTGCATTTAAAATTTGGAAAAACACGAAGACATGAAACATTTTGTTGGTAATACATATGTTAAAATTTCCATGAAAATCAAGTTGATATTCGTATTGTTCTATGTCGTGACTCTTAAACCTTTGACGTGTGTCGAAAACTGAGATTTAAAGGGGGGCTATTCTACATGGACTGTCCTGCGTTTTCAGTCGAGGCCTGGACACTGTAATAATCACCTCGTTTGAAACTAAACCAGTGTCTGGGTAATTAGGGTATGCGTTAACTGTTGGAGAATAAAATTGAGTTCCACGAGCTTTTAAGGAAAACAACCATTGAATCAGTCTTGCTATTAGTGCCAATTTATGGAGTTGCATGCCCCTTTAAGGATATAAGTATGGTTTTAAGCCGGTTTTAGCAATATTCCATCAATATCACGACAGTGGGCACCAGACATTAGCCTCACACATTGTACCCATGTGGGGAATCGACCCTTGGCCTTCGGCATGACGAGCGAACACTTTAACCACAAGGCTACCCCACCACCCTCTAGTCCACATCAAGACAGGACCACCTCTGGTATAGACAAAACCTTTGTTTACAGTCAACCCCTAAGTGACATGAACACCTGACAGGTCAATAACCGCCTAAATAAATACATTAACTCCAATCTGGTAGATCTGCTACATTAAAATTGCAATTGTAGAACATCTCATTTTCCTATTTCATTGATGCCCGCTGCTCCATAAAAATTATCAGCGGGGAGAAACTTGATGATCCGTTTCATGGCCAATAAAACTAGATTTCCAGACCGGTGAAGTGATGGTTAAAAACGTGAATCTCTTAACTTTATTTTCCTCTCCTACGATTTGCTTAAACATGGCCGATCACAATCAATACACTGTACCTACAGTAGCAAGTCTCGCAAAGGCTTTCTGAACACAATGGTCAATGTAAGGACCTAGAAATTACCCACATGGACAAGTGACAATCCTCTATATTTTCCACTCCCATGATTAACATAAACATGAACCAAAACAATCTATATACTGTATCTACACAAGTGTAGCAAGTCCTGTAAAGGCTCTCTGAACAAAATGGTCAGTTTAATGACCGCTCCACGGACAAGTGACCATCCTTTACATTAAATGACCAGGAGGTGTCGAATTTGGATGCCATTGTTAATGTCCCAGAAACTCAAAGGCCCGCCCTTGCCACGGTTTATTTGTTATACCGATGTCCATTTGCATGGGTAGCAGTCAGAGATGATTTATGAGCAAATGGCGACAATATGCGCCACGTCCATGACAGGTAAATCATCGCGTTAGGTCCGTGGATTAGAACCCAGCGATGACCAGAGGTGAGTTTAGGGTCATTCCCGTCGTTTTATTGTAACCTGAACTATATAATTCTCATAGAAGAGGATAGACATGGATTTCTATGGAATGTATATTTCACAGACCATCGACTGTTTGAAGATTCTGCTTTCAAAACGGAGAAAGAGAATCCCCTTGTCGGACTCCTGTGCATGTTCGTTGAAGCACGAGAGAGTACAAAATACTGTATGGCGACTGTTGCTTACTGCTCGGATAATGTAAATATGTTCGGACAAAGGAATACATATTGACCAGGGGTCATCTTCGGGTGACCATGTAGACATAAATACGTTCTATCTATCACAGATCAGGTTTTCTGCGTGGATAACAAAAGTGGTTTTCATCTGGAGCAAAATTCATATTTGTATTATACGAGTAGGAAGATTTTGTTGAAACTTGTTGTAAATCCAATGTGGACAAAATAAGTACACCGATTGTCTATCTATTCCATGCATTAATAATATAATCGGTTTTCATCTTTAAGGGTATGCCACTTGGTTCGATGTATGGTGAATCGCTGCTTCAAAACTCAATTCAGCAACATCATTCATTAATCTTTTGTGGAGTGAGTGAGTGAGTTGGGTTTGACTCCGCTTTGAACCTCTTGTGAAGAATGTAGTAATTTTGGAGGTGTTATGAAATAGAAGAGAGACCTCATTAGAGGTGTGGGTTGGTGTGTCTTAAAGATGTTATGTTATTCACATTTTACCAGTGACAGTATTTTCTATGAAAACAATTACAAGCCTTTAAGGGCCACGGGACCACAACCTCTTCTTCTCTGTTTAAAACAATACTTTAAAAAGTGAATATTTCAAAAAACTAATCCATGCTTTTGAAATTGTTTGCCCTCTCCTTGAAAGAAACATGTTCGCATGTCCAGACAATTTAGGGGGTAATGAAAAAATGAAGCACATTTATTTCTCTAGTTCTGTTTTTAATTATAAAGTAGCGTTTTGCCTAACACAATCCAACAGCACAGCCAGGTGATGGGCCTGTCTTTATCACCGGACATATAATTTACAGCACTACAGGTCCCAGAACACGCGTAGTGATACTGTTGTAGCAGCGATCGCGCCTGTCTTTGAAGTATCGCATTTCATGACTCCTCTCAAGCCGTCAATGCTATCTTGCAGATGGTCACTTGACTTCCAGCTTCAAGTGGTCATGCATATTCATGAGCACTATCTCCATGCTTTCCTTACAAAGCATGTCGTGCAGTAGATCCTGGTATCAATGCATCAATGTGTTTATTTAACGATTGTATTCTCCCGGTGTTTGTCGTGGTCATGTCCCATGACTTGTTGTGTACGTTCAGTGGGTATACTATGTACATATACACCGAGTCGTGTGGCCATCCTTGTTCGTCACAGGTGTGCGTGTCGTGAAGGTTAATGTCAGAAGTGATCTTGACACTCTGGAATTTGTCTTGGTCAAACATCGATAATGGTGGTCAACGGGCACTTAGATTGGCGTCTAGATCGTTGAGATCGTGCTGCAAAACTGGTCACATGGTTCATACCTTCAATTGTTGCAAATACCCCACTCTCGCTTATGATGGCAACGTGATGAAAATCGTTTCTGAGAATGAACAGTGTCATTGATGCAATGACTTCTTTCCCTGACAACGTAACTTGCTGCTCATGATATCGCTCACTGGTTGTTCAGGATTGAATATTTGTCATCGAAAAACCCAAACTCACTATTCATTTGATCAAAAATATAATTACTTATACTTAGATATTTTACTAACATGATTGACGCCGGGTAGCCTTTTTTTGGAGTTAGCATTCGTTAGTGGCGCTGAAATTTCGATTCACAGTTGATTACAGTCTATGAAGCATGTTGTCCCCCTGTGATATTTCTAGAAGAACGCTACAATCGCCACAAAACCAAATTCACCCACTCACAAACGAACACGCCAGACCGCATTGCCGAAGGGTTATCAGCGAGAAGACAATTTCCTTGTACGAAGACTGATTCGGTTATCAATTGTAACATCAGTTTTGGCATTTACAATTCATTTCCTGGCAAATCAACATTGACATTTAGTGGCTCTTAAGCGGCGAGATCACTGTGTTTATTACATCTAAATCAGGCGGGCTTGCCACTTGTTAAACACTGCGATACCCCATGGCTGCCCCGTGTATTGATTGTCGCTTTGTGCGTGTAAATCCGGGCCAATTGACAGTTCTTGCTGATGGTAATCTAAGTTACGAGCAGAAACAAAGTATTTCGTTCAGTTGGTTGTTATAATGCGTTGATTTGAGAGAGAGAGAAAGAGGCAGCGAGACACAGAGAGAGAGAGAGTGAGTGAGAGAGAGAGAGAGAGAGAGAGAGAGAGAGAGAGATGTTTAACGCTGCACTCAGCAACATTCCAGCAAAATGGCGGCGGTAGTAGTCAGTGTATACGGGAGAGATTCTTCAACGATTTTTTGTGGCCAGATTTCGACCTAGATGAGTGAGGTGAGTTTAACGTAGTGCTGTAGGTTTGTGCTAGACAACCTCGGTAATCCAGGCATCTGGGTCATAACCTCACTAATCCAGCCATCTGGCGTACTGACGTCAATAATCCAGCCAACTGGCGTTCTGACCTCGTTAATCCAGCCATCTGGTCTACAAGGGAGAAAGATCCCGCAGTGCGGTTTACACATAAACGGAGTTAATTTCCTTCAAACCGACCACAAATCGTTAAATCTTAAACAGAAGCATTGTGTCTCGACACTGTGTTCTTGCCTCTCCATCTCTGACAGTAGGGCAGTATCTTTTCCGTTTTATGAAAAGCAGGACATGCATGTCCAAATTGACATCCTTTAAAAACACATTTTCAAATATTGAACCAAGAGTCGTCATTGTGTGAATGTCAAGATTTCAATTTAGCTTGGCATGTTTGCAATGAAAGCCTTGAATTAAAGTGTCCACTCGCTCGCAATGTTGTTTTCCTATAACAAGTGCATTCATCTCATGTAATTGCCTCACGATGCGAACAATGGCTTCATCCAGCGTAATCTGCCCCAGCACTATTGGATCCTTGCCCCCTCATAATATCAACACTGTAATACTAGATAACGTAAATAACACCCACCGTTAAGAGCCAATAATGGGCTGTACACTCCCAGTAAGCTTATAACAGCATGCAATCGGGTGTCAGCCATAGAGGTTGCTTAATTCGGCATAACGTGTCAACACGTGGTCCACTGTCCACCCACGGTCACTTGATGGTGATAATGATTGAATCACACTGGCAACTTTATTGGTCAAGTGATGGGGATAGGATGAGATGCTCCTTGGTCGTGGTCAGTTGGTGACCAGATCGGACTAGCCTTTGGAGTCTCTAAATTGGACTTGTTAAGAGGACTGACGTGTTTCTTGATGCTTCAACCGACCTGGATATTTATGCTTCTTGTTCGTGGTCTGTGATTGTATTAACACATTGCGACTGGTGCAAGAAGGCTTGGGATGAGAAGTTCTGTGCCAAGTGTCTCCGTCCACTGGAATGCCTGCTGATGCTCAAAGCTCTTATCTATTCTGGACCAAGACGGTATGTACAATGTACGAGCATCCTTTACATTGCTGTGAGAGAAACGTAGTGTTGCTGCTGTCACGGGCGACAGTGTATGTTATCACAAAATATAGATGACCAAATGTGTACCACTGTTTTATAGTGATTCCTACACACATGCTCTTGATATAGTCGGAGTCGTACACTGTTTTTGGCAAAAATGTCATATGATTATGGATAAAAATAGCCTTGCATGACAACGGTATAAGGATCTATACTGAAACGTCCTTTACAGTAAATTAAGAAGTTATCCATAAATTGTGTCTACTTTGCCATCGTGGAAAGCGTTTGTCTCTTTCAATTAATTATTTATTTCTCCAGTGAGGTGTAAAAGATAAAGTAGACACAATTTAACTTCTTGTCTTGCTTGACAACGGTATAAGGATCTATACCGAATCGTCGCCTGTACAGTAATTAAAGAAGTTGTTATCCAGAAATTGAGTCTACTTTGTCATCCGTCAACTTCTAAGCAATGCCTGTCAAACAATTCGAGGTATAAATGATATTTTGATACAACATACTTCGATAAAACGAATGTTCTTTAACCAACCGAAGTTAGTAATTTATATTATAAAAAAATTATGAACTTTGTAAATACCCGAATCTCATTTCATAAGATGACCCAGTCGTCTAAGGCGCCGCGATTCGCTGTGGAGAGTTGCGTCCCTTGGGCACGCCAGAAACCTATGATTGTGGGTTCGAATCCCGGTTCGCCCCAATTATGTTTAGAACTAGGTTTGCCAGCACCATACTCGTTCCCGTGGGTTTCACCGAAGTGGTAAACGTCTGAGACCTGCATAACTTCGGGCTTTGCTCCCACATTAAGCTGACACGCCGTGATATAACTGGAATAATGTTAAAAGCGGCGTTAAACCCAACTCACTCCCTCATTTCATAAGATATGGACCATCAAAAAAAATATTAAATTTATAGATTGGTTTTGGCAGGCGTTCAGACTTGAATCAGAACTTTAATTTACAATTGGTATGCTGACTGTCAAAGGAACGTTACTGTGTTGTCAAATTAGCCCGTATCTAATACGTTGGGGTGGAGAGAGCACTCATGAACCCTAAGACCTTTACCTAACCCTAAGCCTTTTAACTAACAAAATCCCTAACAGGGTTTCAGAGAACCCCACGTGGAGCCACCACAGGGTCAGTAGGGGGCGTTATGACGGAGACAAAGCTTCACGATGTGCACAAAAGTCAGGAGTGTGGTAAATTAACGCTGGGTTGTGGGAAAGCGATGAGGCGAACACTATCCCCCTTCTACCGAGAGGCATCACTGGTGTGCCGGCAGGGGGTGGCGGACAATAACTACACCTGTTGATGACTGATTGGATTTTGATAGAAGTACCCTCAGTGTCTCTTCACAGCAGAGATCGTGGTTCGAATCCCGTAATACTGGTTTGAAGAACCATGAATGACCTTGTTTGATGGCAACTTTTATTCTGTCGACCATTCTTTGAAATCCGTTTTCGTGGTTTCTTCTCAAACCAGTGATATTGTATGTGACCTTGAAACAGCGGCTTAACTCTAAGATGCCAGATTCATTAAGAGCAACGACGGAGTGATGGCCTTTGTTCAAGTCTCCCAAAGAATGGGAATATTGCGTTCTGGCAAAAACTTTAGTCCCTTTTGCATCTTTTAGAAAGGCTTACGATGATGGAAACTACGTGATTAATATTTGATCAAAGGGACCGGCGTATGGAGGAGACGGTTCGAGACGTTTTACTACCAATAAAAGATTAGCGCTTAAGCTTTAAATGACAGAACAAGCAGTTGATAAGTCTCCAAAATTATCACACCGCTGTGTTGACAAGAGTCTCATATTACTTCAAATGCAAGCCTCATTTGACAAGAAAATGATCGCTAAGCTATTCCGCTCCTTCTTGATCTCTAGTTCATGTTCTTTGTTCCTCTCGCCACTGGTAATCTTATTGGCTACGGTTATACGCCAAGCTCCCAGTCGATGTGTGATTCGGCTGTTGGGTGGAGCGAGAAAGTTGTCACTAAATACTGAAATTATCCTTCTTTGAGATCTGATTCTGACACATTCCGCCTAATTACCCACAAAGAAGTGTCACTCACAAGACCGGGGGGAAATTACAAAAAGGGTCGCTTTTTATTGGAGTGGTCGAAAGGTTAATGGTGGCTTAATCACAGTTTGCTCATTATCCGTGGTCAGCGACTGTTGGTTCTTCTACATGGAGTTGCCAGTTGTTGGGTTGTCACAGAGTAAGTCGGACGAAGGTGGGTGATATACTCTCATGGTTGTGCTTATTGTTATCATCATTATTTTCACTTTCATCATCATCACCATTATTATTATTATTATTATTATTATTATTATTATTATTATTATTATTATTATTATGTACAGATTAAAATAAGTAAATGCAGCAAAGAGGGTTCGGGTGATCCTGGCAGTCAGGCTGGTTAGGCTCATCATTAGCTCAGGGCCCTTGCCCCCTCCACACGCAGCCCAGACAGCGAATGGAACTTCTCCCAGGAAGCGCTGCCTAGCCCAACCCACCCAGAACTTTTCGGAGAATGTGAAGACTCCCCAACTCTGCAGCCTTTTGCATTACCCAGATTGACAGAAGGGCTGTATTCCTGGTAGCAAACCCGGGTACTCTCCCAATGTCAGTCTACAGAGGTACCAAACCTAAGGCACCAAGAACAATGGGGAGTCAGCCAACTTGGCACTTGGGATGCAAGCGTGACATTTCGAAACCGAGATCCGTATATTTGTCGTTGTTTTTACCTGAATCTTGTCAATCACATTGGTGTCAAAAGGGACAGAAAATTCAATGACATAAATGATTAGGATTTATCAAAAAGGACAAATTATTATTATTAGTAGTAGTAGCAGCAGCAGCAGCAGCAGCAGCAGCAGCAGCAGTAGTAGTAGTAGCAGGATCAGTATTATTATTTTGGTTATTGTTATTATTATAATTAGTATTACCCTGTAATACTAAAGAAACGGGGTCCGTTATTATGCCATTATGAACCATCACATATTGCCAGATGCCTTTCCTCAAATGAACTCAAATGCACTCAAATGCACTCAAATGCATGGGTATGCACTGCTGCATTCATGCAGTCTGGTTGAGCACCCTCAATATGAACTGCACCCACAGATGCTATTCATCCGCGTTCATCATCCCGACCTCGTGGGTACATCCATCCACATCATGCACTGTCTATGTCTCCGAATGCGGAACGTCGTACAACACACGTATGTGCAAGCTTAACTAGTGTGAATTAAATGCATTCCGCAACCGTGAGCTCACCATATCGTGATCATGCCCCTTATAAACATAATTAGTGTTCAACTATGAATCCCATCGTTAAATAATTCAGCATCATACACCAAGTATCCCCAGCCAATCGCCAGGTTTCTCATTTCAGATACATATTTAAGTCAGGTGATAAATGAATAATTTGTTCATAGGCTCAAGACAAAGTACAAATACCCCGACATGGCCATTATCAGCCATTATTTTTTAAACGGTATCGCGCGAAGCCAGCTCCTGATAAATGTCAGTCAGCGTACGGGTTAAGCTGCTTGAGAAAACGACACCTCTCTTTATTGAAGATAATGAAGCTACAACGAAAACCAGGAATTTCCGATAAGGAGCTTAAATTCCTTTTCAACATGTATGAACTTAGAACGACCGTAGTCTGTTTTAAATGTTAAACTATTAAGTTTCCGCGTGTATCGTTTTTATTGCCTGGGTCATTGCAAGATGTGACATTGTAAATTGTGGAATTTCTTCCAATGTCTTCCACAAGAGATATACAAGGGACAGGGGACAAAATAACGGAGTGAGTGAGTGAGTTGGGTTTAACGCCGCTTTTAACAGTATTACAGTTATATCACGGCGTGTCAGCCCAATGTGGGAGGAAAGCCCAAAGTGATGCAGGTCTCAGACGCTTATCACTTCGGTGAAACCCACGAGCACGGGTATGGTGCTGACAAACCTAGAAACATAATCGGGGTGAACCGGGATTCGAACCCACGATCATAGGTTCCTGGCGTGTCCAGGGGACGCAACTCTGCACAGCGAATCGCGGCGCCTTAGACGACTGGGCCACCTGTGCCCCCCCCCCCCCCCCCCCAAAAAAAAAAAATAATAAAAAAATAAAAATTAACGGAACACAGATTACGCCTGAGGGTGTATAAGTAATATTTGATCGAAACTTTTAACGTCTTTTGGTATGACGCGGCTGGGGATCGAACCCCGGATCCGGGCGGACGCTCTAGCATTAGGCCACGGAGGCGGTCAGACAAACAAGAAATGGTTACTGGTATTTGATGGTGATGTATTTGAAGCTGGTGCCCAAGTAATGTTTTGGATCTTAAAATGCAATATTTTTGCAACTGTTTCCAACTGGTAACTTTTCTATAAAAGCTTGTAAGTTTTGGGTCAAATCCAATTTTAAAGTGTTTCCTATCTATGTTATTTGATATTTCAGTAGCAATTGAACAAACGAACCACTTATGCCCATATGACTTGAAAGAGGCCACTCTCTGTTTGAACTAACAATACCTCTTCTGATATTGTATTATCGAAATTATCAAAGTCTTGTAACGTGTTTAATTTGCACATGGCAATGGTTTTATTGTAATTGAATTCAGAACAGATGTCTCAATGTGAACATGTTGACTATTGCAAGACAACGATCCTGTATTGATTTCAGTCTTTGTTGGCGATAAAACAAGACACCAGACAATATGTGACATTGATCGACACCTTGCTACAGGTGGTGTATATATCAAGACTGATGTACACCATGCCGGTGTTCTTGCAAGAAAGCTACTGTTTAGTCATCATGAGATTTTAAAAAATCATCAAATACAAATACGGCTTTTGAAATACAATGAACATAATTCTTCAGATATTTCAGATGAATAATGTGGCACATGATAAAAAGCAATTTTACTCGTGGTGTCTTGATTCGTTTAAATACACATTCCGATTTTCGACATCTGAGCATTTGCTAATTCAAATATATGGATTTTTTTGACGAAACGAAATAACGTGACTCGACATCTAAATGAGGACTAGCGCTATTTACATACGCAATACGCGTGGTCTCTAGTCGGCGTTGAGAGGGCATGACTGGGCTCTGTCTGTTATGTTCTATTATACAACGTTATATCTCGTGAGTCTGTCTACCGCGAGTCTGGAATGTGTTTGCACAGCAATAACGTGTGTCTATGTTCCATTAATACGGCTAGATCAAACATTTCTTTCAAGATATTCGTTTACCGTTAGATTGAGAACACATGTACGTCAACACCATCACGTCTATTATGACAAATGTATTCAGTTTTGAGATTTTCAAAGCGCTAAGAAATGTGGATGTGTACATTTCCGTCCATGTGTGAATGGTTTGCAGTTGAAATGCTTGGTGATGTGTTGCGTAAGGTTCACCTGATTCTTCTCGGCACTCGGATTAACTCGGGTCCACTCGGATTCTTCCGCCATGAATATGATCTAGTGGTTTAATGGGGTGTAATATTTTGTATAAATGGTCTTATTACATACAACGTAGGTATCTGCGTGTTTTTTTGTTCCGTTTTAAAACAATTCTGATTAAAGGTAGCCATTGATCGATATCCAAAGGCTAGAAGATCCGAGGTAACACGTGGCCTAAGTAAGTCACAGTGGAATTGGTTTTCTGTAAGGACACCAGTTTTATTACTGCCGGCTAGGATTTATTTTATTAAACCCCGAGACGCGAAAAATAGCACAATATTGTAAGCCTCGTTTTGGGATAAGCAGCGCTTAGAATGAGCCGTCGATGGTTATCTTTAATATTGCGACAGGGATGTAACATTATGAGCGAGAGATTAAAAGTTCGAATGAACATGCATCACTTTTGATTAACCCACGGATATAATCGGTCAACGAATGATAAGAACGCAGCGAAACCTGGCCTTGGGCCACAGGGCCTAAATAGCGTGTAAAAAGTGATTCAGAATTGCGTACGCCATTTGCACGTGTTTGATACATTAGTGACTAAAGAATTTCAGGATGCAATTCCCTATTTATTTATTTTACAATAATGTTCCCGTGTTGTTGTTTTTGTGAACAATTGACTTGCCTTTGCATGTGTTTGTGAATGGACGCCACCGGCATGGCATGACACGCTCACCTTTTCGCGAACACCTGGTATCATCACTAACTGATAGTGATTCATAAACATATACTCATGATAAAGTCGGAATTGTATAATAGACTCTGCATTGAGAAACGCTGTATGCTAGAATCCATACCGACTGCTGTGTATTTGGCAAGGGAGTCTTCTTCTCCAGTGCTTGTCTTCTTGTTTGATTTGGAAATTGTCATACACAAGATTAGGGCGAGATAAGTGGATTTGGATGGTTGATATCAAACAGAACCTCTATATTTATTCAGTGGAGAAATATGCGTAAATACCTTTGAAATTAGATTAATAGAACGAGAGCTTATCGCTGAACCTTGTTTGTACAGGAACACGTTTTCTCTCGAGTATTGATATGTATTTTCCTTGCTTTTGATCTGTACCTACAAAGATTATACTTGTGCAGAACGTGAGGCAAAAAAATAGCTCAACGGAAAGATCTAGTGACACATTTTCTCGTCAAGTCAGAAAACAGTAACCATTTTCATAAACATTATATGTTCTTATGGATATATCAAGTCTTAAGTGACGTCACAAATGAAGTACTGCGTCCAACTGAACCAGATGTCAAATTCCAAAACAATTTATGTTTTGCACTGTGTTATGCCTGTCAGATATCATTGTGTGCAAGTATTTAAATGTTTGTTTTAAATATTTGATAAGGCACAAAACGGGTTATTGGAATGTCCCTTTTTTTGCGATACTGCGATAGATAAGGCAATGCATTATGCATGACAGTTTCACATTGTGAACATAGTTTCCCAAACGAGCTCATATGAATATTAATATTTGATTAGTTGTTCGTCATTTTTCTGCCTGAAAGGTTAGTCATGATATCGCTAGCAGTGAAATAATTTTATTTTCAAAAGCCTTAGGAGACAGAAGGTTGCTGGTTCCATAGGACGATCTTGAGGACGTATGTATTCTGTCGATGCAACATGGCAATTTAATGTTAAAGGAATATGGATTTGTACGTCAGGTAATACCACGTATTGTGTCTGTATCAGGAGTATTGATCCTGTACACTTTGGGTTTTCTTTCAGCTCTGTTATAAGGTATCATGGCACGACCTTTCTCTTCACGTATCAGATGTTGTTATTTCAGTTTTAACAATTCTCTTCGAGCATATCATTTGCTGCGATTCACTGTCACTAAAACATTTTTGTATGATTACTGAAAGGGACATTATGCTTTTGTAAACTCCAATCTGTACCTCTTGTATTATATGTCATGGCTGAGTGTTAATAATTAAGTCCATTGTTGCTTTGGGTCGTTGTATTAGATAAACGTTAATGGGGTACTTTTCGAATTCGAGTAGTTAAGTACGGTTTGCCAACAACGAATGATTCTGCCAGTAAATGGACATCCTACCGTTCTAGTTGTGGCATCAGATGACAGAATCACATCTTTTGTATTCCCGTATTCAACACGCTTTTAACATTTAGATATACCCTATCGGTGATACATCTCGGTTTACAAATCTATACAACATTAATCTGAAATGGACGACGTAAACCTCAGTCACGCAAACACCCAGTTTCCTGATGCTATAGAAAGAAACGGATGAAGAGAAGCCCACCTATTGATACGAGATGACACTGATATAAAGCGACAAGGGTTGTTCCTACATACGATGGACATTAGCGTTAATAACGACGGAGAGAAAAGCTCTCCCTGCCATGTCCACTCATGTCGGTCGTGTGGCCTGTCAAGGTGCAAGGTTAGATAAGTACCCGCATCACGCAAATGCTTGTTTTGTGAGGATGACATTTATTGTTAGTTTATGAACTAGTGTCGGATACGAAGGATGTTTCTCTGACACGCCCTATACTTTCACGTATTTTGGGACTTCTCTGCACGTGTACAGCATTGGAGAAAAACCGGCTTAATCATTTTTTATCACGCGATATCACCGGGGAGATTATTGTTTTCGGATAGATGTAAAATATATTACAATATTTACAGAATATGGTTCAGAATGGTTGAAAGGCGACATTGATGTATTATTATTTTTTATTTTTTTATTATTATTATTATTATTATTATTATTATTGTACAGATGTTTCAATGCTGTGAACCGTAACATCATTACTGCCATATGCACTATCGAATGCTATAAGAAAACGTTATAACGAACTGTGGATATTACACTCAAATAGCACTCACATAGTACTCGAATAGTGCTGGTATAAAGCCCTGCAAGCAATTAATTTCCTATCGTGATTAAACCCTCCAATAATCAGTTAAAACATACCTCGTGTCTCCAAACTTCCGACAAAACAAAGTATCAATGGCATGTAATGTTCTATACCAAAACTATGTTGATCATACGTTTAGAACTATTGATACCCTACTAGCTGTCACTCAACAGCTGCCGAGATAAATTACAGCAGTAGTTTTTGTTGGCGGACAGGACATTACTGCATTATCTTGTTTTGTTTGGGGTCACGTGTCTGTTTATTACGGAAATCGACAATCTGCCGAGTTTGCCCAAGTGTGACCAAGACTTTCATGCCCGGACGACGGTCAGCTTATTTGTCAGACAAACCTTCCCATTGTTAAAGGATGCTCACTAGGCGTGTCATATGAACCTGGTGATAAAAACGAGCTTCCCAAGACACTCTTAGTCTCTCACAGTCGGAGAGTTTCACTCTGTAGGGTTGGTAGGTATTCAGACCGTCCGTGTCTGTAAGTTCAGTGCCCTTGTATTCTGAATGTAGGTTAGAATTTTGTGAGCTGAAGTTAAACCAGACTTGAGTCATTTACCAAAAATAATTTTCTTGGTCTTCTGTGTATTTTCGTCACATTTATTTCTTATGAAATCACTAATTTATCTTTTTATGTTTTCAGATTGCGGATCAGGAGTGCATGGTCTAAATCAGCTTGATACCAACCCATCAACATGTTTCGCTGGTTGAAGGACCGGAAGAAGCAGAAGAAGAACCCTAAACAGGGGGACGTGAGTGACGACTACGGTTTCCAGGCAGGCGCCAGAGACAACGACGATAAGGTCTACCACATCTACGAGGAGATCCCGGACCTGCCGAGCTGTGTGTCACAACCCGGAGCATCCAACAGTGAACTTTCCTCAAATGTCCGAGAAACATCGTTTTCGGATCCTAACACTTCCTTTGACCAGTCTACAGCTTCGGTGTTTAGTGCTGAGACTCTAAGGAAGTATATCATCGGATCCCAGGACAAGGGAACGGAGAATCCCCCAAAGAAAGATGGGCCGTACATGGTTGTTCCTCTTCTGAATTCGACGGAAGAGGAGAAACCGCCACTCCCTCCACCCAATGAGAAGAAGACCGAGTTCACATGTGCGTTGGTTGGACGAAGGAACTCGAGTCTCTCACGAAGTACCGAGAGCGGTGTTGAGGTGTCTTACGACTCATCGGAATCTCTTGAAGAGGACTCCCATTGTCTTGAAGATATTGATGTGCAGGACTTGCTTGGGGAACGTCTCGTCTCAAAGTCTCGTGTGCGTATGCATGCGCGTGAGGCATCCCTTGACACAAGCGACACCGGCTACGAGTACGACATGAGTACTTCCAGTGAAAGCGATCAAGCAAACTATGAGTACTATTTGAACAAAATTGAAGAGAATCTCATCCACAAGTGCAAAATCCGAGAGATTATTCAGCAATGTGTTCCAGAGGAAGGAGAGTCGGATCATGAATCTTTGACCACGGTGTCCAGCCTCTCCTGTTGTTCATCAACACGGACATGCCGAGTAGGTGGACATCGGTCAACGGACATCGAGTCAGACGAAGGCACCTTGGCTGACCACTCCGAATCCGAAAATAGCAGTGGATATTATGAGACCTTCAATGGCCCAAAAGATAAACTTTCTCCACGGTGTGCATTTTTGCCCTCGGGTTCAAGACCTTTAAAATATGACTCCAAAATGTGCCCAAGGGAACATTCCCACGACTCTCATAGACAACATTTTATCAAGAACAAAAAGAGGACTGTGCCAAAAAAGTGCAAGCATCGAAGTGTTGATGCCCTGGGCTTGTGTATTCCCAGTGCATCCTCGGGAAATTCTTGCAAACACAGGAGTATTGACGCTTTGAGTTTGTGTAGTTCTCAAAAAAGTGCATTTAAAAAGGTGAACCGACCGGATCAGTTGGTTGGATCAAAGATGCAATCCCGAAACAGTAGTGTCGGAAGGTTGCATGGTATAACACCAAGAGACAATGAGCCAGCAATTAAACTGGACTTATACGAGCCCCTTGCTGACTCCTCCCTGTACGATATGGACTACGGTACATCTAGGAGTGTGTGTTCAGTGGACTCTGAAGGACGGGAGGTATACTCCCCTCCACCCAGTGTCAAAGACTTCTCCTCCAGGAATACTGGTCTGCCATCCAGAGGTTCTATACAACGGCCAATGGTTTCTACAAATGTATACAGATCTCAAGGCAGCCAGAACCGACTTCTGTCCGACCTAATCATCATGAACTATGACAGACAGTTATTTATTCATTAACGTGTTGACTTGGATACTGTGTGTGATACGACCGAGTTACCAGACCATCTCAACTGGGACGATCAACTCGCACACAATCAACATTCAATCACCAGTGTCCATTCAGCGGGAGGAGCTTTTGTTGAAGAGCATTGGTATACTTAAACAGACTCGTAGGACATAAGTGCCTTATCATGAATGAAATATTCATGGCGTGTAATTATATACACATACGTTCAATAAGCTGTGAATGCTTACCGAACCTGTTTTGATGAAGTCCCTGACTGAAAGAGTATATAGTGCTTTATTCCTTCTGTTCCGTGTTCGTTGGGTTCGCCTATTTCATCCCTTGAGGTCGTTTACCGATGTGAATCCTGTTGAAATAGGCAAATCTCCAACGATCTTTCTACTAACCTAATGGCATTATCCGATCTTTTACCAGACATAATTTGAATACCATGTCAATTTACTATGATCCTTTTGACTCTGGAGCTTCTCATCTTGGGGACTGCTATGAAAAGATCTAATCTAAATATGACGACAGGGTCTGTAAACATGTTTGTATAAGGTCAACAAACATCTCATGATCAAATAGTGCCATTGATGTGGCGCCTTTACGAAGTGTTATTGAATGTATTTATGCCATGCTATGTTTTGATGGGGTTTCACCTCATGACAATCACAATAAAGAACATGAATATAAGTACGGAGTATTGTCATTGATACACCCAGACAGTTGTGTGGCGTGCTAAGAGTACAACATCCACCGCTTCATATGGATAGATCAACCTTCGGGAAAATACTGCTTCTTAGAGTACACAGCATACCATATAATGTGAATAGTGTGACGGCTGCTTCAAGTGCAATCCATTTGATGTGTTTCAAGTATAGCATAATCCATTTGATGTGAATAGTTAAGACTGTTTCAAGTATAGCATAATCCATTTGATGTGAATAGTTAAGACTGTTTCAAGTATAGCACAATCCATTTGATGTGAACAGTTCGACTGCTGCTATAAAATACAATCCATAAAATGTAAATACTAGTTAGACTGATTGAATACGTATTTGATGTGAATAGATCGAGTACAATACAATCCATTGTATGTGAATAGTGTGACGGCTGCTTCAGTCTATTTGATGTGAATAGTTAAGACTGTTTCAAGTAAGGCGTAATCCATTTGATGTGAACAGTTCGACTGCTGTATAGAGTACAATACAATCCATTTGATGTGAACAGTTCGACTGCTGTATAGAGTACAATACAATCCATTTGATGTGAACAGTTCGACTGCTGTATAGAGTACAATACAATCCATTTGATGTGAACAGTTCGACTGCTGCTATAAAATACAAACCATACACTGTGAATACTGGTTAGACTGATTCAATGCGTACATCTAATTGATGTGAATAGATCGACTGTTGTTTAGAGTACAATACAATCCATTGTATATTGAACAGCTTGCATGCCGCTTGAAGGATAGGACACATAATTTGTTTTTATTAGTTGACTACCAGTTCACATGAATAGTTTAACGACCACTTGGTTTGTTTGTTTGTTTGTTGTTTAACACCACACTCAGCAATATTCCAGCTATGTGACGACGGTCTGTAAATCATCGAATCTGGACCAGACAATCCAGTGATGGACATCATGAGCATCGATCTACGCAATTGGGATACGATGACATGCATCAACCAAGATAGCGAGCCTGGCTACCCGATCCCGTTAGTCGCCACTTCGACAAGGATAGTCGCCTTTTAAGGCAAGCATGGGTTGCTGAAGACCTATTCTACCCCGGATCTTCACGGGTCTTGCCATTTAGTAAAACACGAGCAGGAGCATGATGCCTATAATATGTTACTGGCACGCCTATGGGGTGAACACTGCAAGCAAATGGCTAGCCTTAGACAGCTGAAAACTAGTAACCCCATCTAAGTGCGCTTAAACATCCTAGTTTGTTATTACATGTTTGAAGTTTAATTTTTTTCATACCCAACATACCAGGAATGGGAAACACGAACACATAAAGCACAGACACATTCAGAGGATCTCGCTTCAGGAAAGTTTATTTAACCCCTTGTCTTAATATGATCAAAGAGGTTTCACAACACAGATGATTTGTTTGGTGGTAAAAAATACGGTACCCATTTTTCACATTGTTCATTGAACCGGGTCATCCTCCGGTTCACAGCGGCGAAATAACATACCGGTGCATCTTCAAACAAACCACTGCATGCAGTGGGCTCTCCTGGGCCACGATCTACAAAGGGTTTTAAACTTTACGGCTGTCGAAGGGGGATGTTAATGTAGTGGAGTACGATCGTTTTAGCGCTAAGATCGCTTTGTGGATATGCTAGAAACTACGATCCATGTACATATATGAGGTGAGGTGAGGTGAGGTGAGGTGAGGTGAGGTGAGGTGAAATGGGGTTTAACGTCGCGTCCAAGATTATTGCACTTATATAGCGACGTGCATGTACGTGTGTGTGTTTGTGTGGCTGCTTGTACTAGTCCGGACTGATGCCGATTCATAGTGCTAGCTCACTGAGATACCATGCCGCAGTTTAACATGAATACCCAACTGTATACTGACTCCGAGCCGACCAGTCCTTGTTTTAGACCATTAATGCCGAGCGCCAGACAGGGTAACAACAAGTACCATCTTTTAATGTCTTTTGGTATGACGCGGCCGGGGATCGAACCCCGAACCTTCCGCTCTCCGGGCGGACGCTCTACCACAAGACCACGGAGGCGGTCGTACATATATGAAGTCGGTTCATTTTGAAATACTGTAAACTACGGTTATAACGAACTCAAGGGACCTCTAATTTTAGTTCGTTATAACCGTAGTTCGTTATAAGCATATATACAGCATATATGCAACACTTTGCCGGGGCTAACAAGTTAGTTCGTTATATCGGTCAGTTCGTTATAAGCGTGTTCGTTATAACCGTAGTTTACTATACAGTACTACGGTTATAACAAACTCGAAGGGACCTCTAATTTTACTTCGTTATAACCGTAGTTCGTTATAAGCATATATACAGCATAACAACAGCAAATAGTCGGGAGAAAAAAGTAAGTTCGTTATATCCGTCAGTTCGTTATAAGCGTGTTCGTTATAAACGTAGATTACTGTAGCTCTAATGCAATCCTGTTATTGCGGACCCCGTTAATATGGACATACATATCGTATTTTCTTGCATACACATATCGTAGACGTTGGGATATATGGATCGTACTCGTTGGGATATGGAGATCGTACGCGTTGGGATATATTGATCGTACTTGCTGGCATACATATATATCGTACAGATTGGCTTAATTAGATTGTACTCTTTGGGAAATATAGATCGTACGCGTTGGGATATATTGATCGTACTTGCTGGCATACATATATCGTACAGGTTGGCATATATAGATCGTACTCGTTGGGATATAGAGATCGTACTCGTTGGCATACATACATCGTACTCGTTGTGATATGTAGATCGTACTCGTTGGGATATATAGATCGTACTCGCTGGCATACATACGTCGTACTCGTTGGGATATGTAGATCGTACTCGTTGGCTTATATAGATCGTACTCGTTGGGATATATAGATCGTACTCGCTGGCATACATACGTCGTACTCGTTGGGATATGTAGATCGTACTCGCTGGCATATATAGATTGTACTTGCTGGCATATATAGATCGTACTCGTTCGCATATATAGATCGTACTCACTGGCATATCGAGGGCTGGTCAAAAGGCTCGAAGCCTGAGTAACGTTCACCTATGGACCATAACAAAGTGAACTAGTCAGTGTAGTACATTGTTTGAGTAGTTCATTGCAAGTTCTGTTGAGGCCGTTTGATTATAAGTGACAGCCAGTTGAGCGCGATAGGGGTCCAACTGGACACAGAAATGGAAAAGAACGAGTACCGATCAGTCATCAAGTTTTTGACTTAAGAGAAAAGTACTCCCCAAAACATTCATGACCGCATTTCATAAGTGTATGGGGATAAGTGCATTCGTTATTCCACTTGGAGAACGAGCCTTCATGATGACCTCAGGGCTGGACGTCCCTCAACTTCCATCAATGAAGATTCAATCAAGGAGATAGAAAAACTTATACTGTCAGATAGACGTATTGCCATTGATGATCTTGAGAAGTACACAGACCTAAGCCATGGATCCACTGAAACTATTATTCATCAATATTTACAGATGAATAATATATCTGCTCGTCGGGTGCCAAAGATTCTACATTCAGATCTTGGGGGAAAAGGATCTGACATTGCAGAGAAAATTTAGAGCTGCTGGAGGAGGATTTCGTCAAATTCAAAAAGAGATTAGTGTAGGGTGATGAAACATGGGTCTACCACTATGATCCTGAGTCAAAACGTCAATCCATGGAATGGCACCGTCCACTTCCCCGGCACTAAAGAAATTAAAATCCTCAAGATCAGTGTAGAAAGTTATGGCCACTGTATTCTGAGATGCAAAGGGTGTGATCCTTGTTGATTTCTTAGAAAGTCAAAAGACGATTACCGGTGCCTACTATGCTGATTTGCTTCATCGTCTGATAGATTCTATCAAAGAAAAGCGGCGAGGAATGCTGACGACTGGAGTTCTACTACTTCATGACAATGCCTCTTCTCACACTTCTCGCGTTGCGAAGGCTGCTGTGCGACAGTGTGGGTTCGAAGAGCTTCCTCACCCTCCATACTCAGACCTGGCACCAAGTGATTCCCACCTGTTTCCTAAACTGAAAGAACACCTTCGTGGAAATCGCTATAACAACGATGACCCCAAAGCTGCCGTGAATGGGTTTTTAAGGGTGGCTTCACAAAACTTCTCCCTGACTGGAATTGAAAAGCTTCACTATCGATATGAGAAGTGTATTGAAAAGCAGTAAGATAATATTGTAAAATAAAATTAAAAACACTTTCTCGATTGTTAGTGTTGTTTGTTAGGCCAAGAAGTTTTTGACCAGCCCTCGCACAAGTATATGGACCGCAGTTGTAGCATATATTGACTGTATTGATAATTGACCGCCTCCGTGGTCTAGTGGTAGAGCGTCCGCCCGAAAGCGGAAGGTCCGGGGTTTGATCCCCGACCGCGTCATACCAAAAGACGTTGAAAGATGGTACTTGTTGTTACCCTGTCTGTCGCTCGGCATTAAGGGGCTAAAACAGGGACTGGTCGGCTCGGGGTCAGTATACTGTGTCTGAGTGGGGTATTCATGTTAAACTGCGGCATGGTATCTCAGTGGGCTAACATTATAAATCGGCATCAGTCCGGACTAGTACAAGCAGCCACACATACACGTGCATGCACGTGGTTATGTAAGTGCAATAATCTTGGACGCGACGTTAAACCCAATTTCACCTCACCTCACCTGTATTGATAATTAGATTAGTTGATAAATATTCAGGTAGCGTTTATCTAACACATATATTACTAACGTGTCATTGTGAATACCTCTCCAGCGGTCTGTCGATGTGATATTATTAATATAGC
This sequence comes from Haliotis rufescens, assembly GCF_023055435.1. Classification (NCBI taxonomy): domain Eukaryota; kingdom Metazoa; phylum Mollusca; class Gastropoda; order Lepetellida; family Haliotidae; genus Haliotis; species Haliotis rufescens. The sequence goes on from NW_025963781.1 coordinate 473,560, forward strand.
GTCCTCGCTTTGTCCATGCATTACCTGCTTAACGACATAAATCTCCCTTAGACGTCCACACCTGGTCCGACTCAAGCACGCACTCCACGTCCGAGATACAGCCAGTTAATAATGATGACAAACGGCTAGCGTCCAGCCAATGGTCAGATGTCGACGGAGGTACGACGTGGCATCAACAATGCTGGACATTAAAGACACGGCTGACCATTGAATGGACAGGACGCATAGCTCACCTGACAAAATTACATTCTTATCATGACTGACCAATTTATCGTGACTGGCGTTACTGGCTGTGTTCACAGATATATACCTGGCTTGATGAAGTAGATGCTAGAGCTGGCTTGATGAAGTAGATGCTAAAGCAGATTTTCTCGGTAGTATATCTTATTTGATCCAAATGGGTCGTTAATGGTTTATAAAATTTTATTTAGCCTTAAATTTATCCTTTTTTTTCGAAGCACAATCATAACGCAATTAATATCGTATTCTTTGGGATATATAGACAAGAAGAAGTGTATTGTAAGTCTGTTCTTATAGAAATAGGAATGGTGGAGTATCCTAGTGGCTAAAGCGTTGGCTCGTAGCGCTGAAGACGGGTTCGATTCACTCTTAGGTACAATGTATTAAACCCATTTCTGGTGTCCTTTGCCGTGATATTGCTGGACTATGCTAAAAGCGGCGTAAAACCGTTTTCACCAACTCGAGTGCTAATTCGATTTCGATGCATGGTTTAAGACGAATAAACTCCATGGATATGTCATAATCAAAATTCGAGGGCTTGTTCTGACCCGGAATGTCCACGGGAGTCGCTGGTTTACCATCCATTCAAAGGTAAAAGTCATTATAGAACTAACAACAACAACAAGAAGAAGAAGAAGAAGAAGGAGAACAACAACAACAACAATAATAATGATGATGATGATGATGATGATAATAATAATAATAATAATAATAATAATAACAACAAGAAGAAGAAGAACAACAACGATGATGATGATGATGATGATGATAATAATAATAATAATAATAATAATAATAATAAAAAATTTAAAAAAATTAATAAAATTTAAATTATAAAATTATGGATGATGATGATGATGATGATGATAATGATGATGATGATGATAATGATGATGATGATGATAATGATGATGATGATGATAATGATGATGATGATGATAATGATGATGATGATGATAATGATGATGATGATGATAATGATGATGATGATGATAATGATGATGATGATGATAATGATGATGATGATGATTATGATGATGATGATGATAATGATGATGATGATGATAATGATGATGATGATGATAATGATGATGATGATGATAATGATGATGATGATGATAATGATGATGATGATGATAACGTGTGTACTTATATTCCTCATATACGGTGTATGCTCAAAGCGCTAACATTATTACCCCGGTCCATGGATCAGTGTGTACCATCTCGTCCCACCGGGTACCCATTTACTGCTGGGTGAACATTTCCAACAAAATCACTTGTCTTAGGAGACACCACATGTCCTACATGTGCAACAGTGTGGGACAGGACCGAAGCCTTACGCAAGTGCATGCGCGTTGTTATCTTTAGAAGTGCAATACTCTTGAACGCGGCATTTAAACCGATTACACCCCACCTACCAGTCCTTATTGTATGAAAGAAACATTCAATGATTCCGTTAAAATTAACATATTTATTATTGTAATCTATGCTCATTTAAAAAGAAATCTTCGATCAGGAAAGCCTAACAGTTGATGTGTTGATTCACAGCTCCAACGATTTCCACTCCCACATCAAGATCATTAACTGAAATACAGTAAACTACGGTTATAACGAACTCAAAGGGACCACTAATTGTAGTTCGTAATAACCGTAGTTCGTTATAAGCATGTATACAACATACATACAACAAATGGTCGGGGCTAAAAAAAAGTTCATTATATCGGTCCCTTCGTTATAAGCGTGTTCGTAATAAACGTAGTTTACTGTACTGTTTAAAGCGTCGTTAAACCACACTCTCTCACTCACTCATACACTCACTCACTGACCCAAAACTCACTCACTCACTTTCTCCAGTAATAAGCACTACGTTTAGAAAACGTTACGAAAATATCCTATTTTTTCACATCAATGAGAAATGTTTGTTTGTTGTTTAACGCTGCACTCAGCAATATTCCAGCTATATGACTGCGGTCTTTACATAATCGAGTCTGGACCAGACAATCCAGTGATTGACATCATGAGGCATCGATCCACGCAACTGAGATACGATGACATGCATTGAATGAGAAATAGTGTTCATCACACAAGTGTTAGAAAGAGAATATTTCTGTATTACCATTATTTGAACGTTATCCGTGACCTTAAGACGTGGCGTTTCTACTGAACCATGACTGACCCTCCTTGTTACGTCTGAGATTAAAGGGGCGGTCGGGTAGCCTAGTGATTAAAGCGTTCGCTCGTCACGCCGAAGACCCGGGTTTGATTCCCGACATGGGTACTATTTGTGAAGCCCATTTCTGGTGTCCCCCGCCGTGATATTGCTTGAATATTGCTAAAAGCGGCGTAAAACCGTACTCACTCACTCACTCTGAGATTTAAGTCAGAAACGTCTCATTGGACACCAGTAGGTTTATAAGCACACACGCACGAACCTTGATATATCATCCGAAACTGGCTCCCACAGGAGCTGTCGCTTGGGTGTGATCAAGCGATATTTACATTGAAGATATCGCTGCAATGAAAGTGCATCACAATGCTTTGCAAACCATAGTGACGCCATTGGTTACCATGACGTCACAATCAAATGACATCACTAATGGCTCTGCTACTGAAGCTGTTAGCAGTACTTTTTTACACTTAAGACACTGCTTGTTACTGTCTACAAACTGAAAAAGTTAGAAGTATGATGTTGGATGATAAATAAAATCTCACCCTCGTGTCTTTTGATATCAAATATATCAACACTCGTTGATAAAAGTGGAAAAAATGTCCGGAAGCCTCGTGTTGATCTATTAAATATCAAAAGACACTCGGGGATGATTCTCTATGTATCGTGGCACTGTCTGTAGAAGCGTGCAGACAGACTGGCAACCCTCTAATATCCAAAACATAATCTATCACTCAGACCAACCTAGACCCTGTAAGTAGCACTGTTTCGTAAAAGGCGCCATTTACCCAACTCCCGAAACCCACGAAACAAAGATTTCTTCCGAGCATAATCCAAACAACGTCCAATTGGCTCCAGTAAATTAAATCTGATCCCTCGGGGGGCAAATTTACTTGGATACAAATTGCATAAAAACCAACATAATCACTCAATCAAAAGGGTGTTTATTTTCTACTTTTGTCAAATCCAGGTAGGAATTTTCTTTGATAGAATCTTCACCTGTGTCCCTCGGAGGTGGGTCATGTTGACCTAAGGATTAAAGCCACACTGGTGCATCAAAGCCCTAAACTCCTTTAAGAAACCCAGCCAATTCCCCCGCGACCGAATTCATTCAAGCGATCACTCTTTCCATGTCCGCCATAATGCCTTCGGCCAAGTTACAGCTACACTGATCAAACAGTAACTTGATTTAGTGACCATACAACTGAAATTTGGTGTTTTCCGGCCGGACGAGATCACAGCCGGTCACAGCGAGATCACAGCCGGCCGCCAAAAGATCAAGTGGCCGAAATCGGCAATCGCTCGGGACTAATGACGCTTAATTGGACGACAAAATTATTTTCGGACTCCGATGTGGCGGGGCGTCATGCTAGAGATCAAAGAATTTGATTGGTCGGTAATTAACAGATTTGACTAAAATTAGACGGTGTTATATAAATTGATGACGTAGAGGGTAATAGGTCTGCACTACACTCTACAAACACAGAAACGTCTAGCTGTTATTGATATAGGTGTGTTGAGCAAACATGAAAGACATTAGACGATATTTGAAGCATGAATGTGTGTCATACTACTGTGTGTCATACTACTACTACTACTACTACTACTACTACTACTACTACTACTACTACTACTACTACATTCTGCAACTACTACTGCTACTGCTACTATTACTACTACTACTACTACTAGTACTACTACTACTACTATTAATACTACTACTACTACTACTACTACTACTACTACGACTACTACTACTACTACTACTACATTCTGCAACTACTACTGCTACTATTACTACTGCTACTACTTCTACTATTACAGTTACTATTACTACTAAAACTAATGATGATGATGATGATGATGATGATGCAGCGACTACTACTGGCATTACTACTACCACTACTACCGCTACTGCTACTATTACTACTACTACTACTACTACTACTACTACTACTATTACTACTACTACCACTACTACCGCTACTGCTACTAATACTACTTTCTGCAACTACAACTGCTACTGCTACCACTACTTCTTCTACTACTGCTACTACTTCTACTACTACAGTAACTACTGCTTCTTCTAGTGCTACTAAAACTAATGATGACGATGATGATGATGACGACGATGATGATGATGATGATGATGATGATGATGATGATGATGATGTACGAAATTCATCTTACATTTTTTTGGGTTCGATGTCCTTAAGAAGATTAAATATATAGGACTGACAAAAGTGAAATAGGATTGACACAAATGGCTCACTTGGAAAATGATACATTACTAGTACATGTAATTCAACATTATATTTAAGCAAAGCGTAGATATGAACATGATGAGGACCTTTTAATGTTTGTATAGATACATACATACTTTAAGGTTTATTCAGGATCCATTGTATCGCCAAGTTGTTTCCCGACAACCGGTTCTTTTCATACACTGCAGCTCTGTCCGTGGTCACGCAGAGAGAACTAATTTATCACCGTATCGGCAATATTTCCCCACATAACGATGATCATGACGACACAATTGTCGCAGTTGTTAACAGTGACGAGGAGTGGCATGTGTATATTTCTATACACGTTATTCACATGACATACTTGATTCAAAGGATATGTTCACATTCACACTTACATGTAAATAACCATTTTCCGAAATCACCCTCGTTTCAATCGAGCAGCGGGATGGACAAACGATTCCTTCACGGCAAAGGCGACGAAGCATTAGCTGGAAAATAGAAGAAAGTATGTAAAGTATTTCAATGTATATACTGGATGTTTTTGAATCATCAACTGCTTCACATAGTTTGTACCGTATTTTTCCAATTGACAGCCCATTCTTTAATTAGGTGAGATGAGGTGAAATGGGGTTTAACGTCGCGTCCAAGATAATTGCACTTGTATAGCGACGTGCATGTACGTGTGTGTGTTTGTGTGGCTGCTTGTACTAGTCCGGACTGATGCCGATTTATAGTGCTAGCTCACTGAGATACCATGCCGCAGTTTAACATGAATACCCCACTCAGACACAGTATACTGACTCCGAGCCGACCAGTCCTTGTTTTAGCCCCTTAATGCCGAGCGCCAGACAGGGTAACAACAAGTACAATCTTTTAACGTCTTTTGGTATGACGCGGCAGGGGGTCGAACCCCGGACCTTCCGCTCTCCGGGCGGACGCTCTACCACTAGACCACGGAGGCTGACTTACTTACTGACCAGACAATCTAGTGATTGGCATCGATCTGGGCACATGGGATATGATTACATGCACCAACCAAGTCAGCGAGCCTGACAATCAAATCCAGTCAGTCGCCTCTAACCACAAGTAAATTGCTGAAGACCAATTCCAACCCGGCTCTTAAATAGAAGTAGTACGGTAATATATCTCTAGGCGGCGAACACTCGTCGCTTGTTTTCAAGTCAACATCAGCTTCAATGATTCGCTAGTATGCTGGCGCTATGAATGAATCTTTGTACGCATGTGCTCACGTCAGTGAATCTCTGTCTACACGAATTCGTATGAATTAAGTCATCAACGCGTTTTGTACTTGCGTAAAATGCAATTAAAGCGCATCTTGTGTCATGAAATAGCTGGTACAATATGTTCCCTGGTGTCTATTGGAAATCGACATTTTAAAGGCCCTCTTTGTTCAAAGGGTTGTGTAATTCCCTCTGCTCTGTCAACCATGTACACCCAAACAGTCAAACATTCGTCAAGCATTCGTTTGACGTCTCACTAACGTGGGTTGTATTCCGTCTAGACTATAAATGGTAGTCTGTTTGGTTTTTCTCAATAAAAGGATATAGTCACGTGTCATCTAGGTGAAGGAGACTGTATATTCTCATATATTCTATTTGAACTTAGCTTTTATTTTGAGGAGCGACGGGGTAGCTGTGAGCAATATTCCAGCAATATTCCAGCAATATCACAGCAATATTCCAGCAATATTCTAGCAATATTCCAGCAATATTCCAGCAATATCACAGCAATATTCCAGCAATATTCCAGCAATATTCCAGCAATATTCTAGCAATATTCCAGCAATATTCCAGCAATATCACAGCAATATTCCAGGAATATTCCAGCATTTTCACAGCAATATCACAGCAGGGCACCAGAAATGGGCTTTACACATTGTACCCATGTTGGAAAAGGGGCGTGAAGTTAGCAGCGGGTTCGTTATTCGTTATTCGTTTTTCGAATAACGAAAAACAAGCCAGCACCGGGTTCGTTATTCAAATGCTGTATATTAAACAACTACAATAATGTGGTCAAATACACTGAAACTCATTTAGTATATGACAGCAAGTTCGCCTTACATCATCATCCAAAAGCTGTTTAGTTATTCTGTACTTTTGAATAACGAAAAACAAACATGAGAGGCTATCTGAACGACCACTGCATCGAATTTATGTGCAGTGTATTGAGAGGATCAGCAACCCTGCAGAGTCCTTCGCTTGGATGAAGTCGGTTTGCCTGAAAAGTGAAACAGAAGGTTTTTTGTTTGCTGCTCAGGACCAGTCACTTCCTACGAGAAACAGCCAGTGTGTGATTTTTGCATCAAAATGTAAATATGAAATGTAGATTATGCAATGAATTTTAATGAAACCGTCCAACACGTTGTCAGTGGATGCCCAGCTTTGGCACAAACACGGTATCTTAAGCGACGTGATGGAGTGGCTCGATCATTTTTTTACCGTCTTCGCCATGCTTGTGTTTTTGACACAGAGGTACATCCATGGTTCGATCCAGTCATGGAAAATAATGAAAAATACAAAATTCTTTGGAATACGAACGTATACAGTCTCAGATCTGTGCAGGCCAACAAACCTGATCTTGTCCTTTTTGATAAATCCAATGATTTATATCATTGAATTTTCTCCCTTTTTACACAAATGTGATTGACAAAATTCAGGCAAAACGTGGCAAATACACGGACCGCGCTTTCGAAATATCACGCTTGCATCTCAAGTGCCAAGTTGTCTCCCCATTTGTTCTTGCATTTTGTATTTTAATCTGTAAATAATAGGACACATATGTAGCACCGCACTCGAGTGTGTGATTTTGTAAGTTGGTTTTTAATTTAAATATAAATGATGATTATGATTGCGACTATGGTAGTGAGAATGTCATCAAGGACAATGAAGACGATGACGATGATTGCAATGATGATGATGATGATGATGACGACGACGATGATGGTGATTATTACGATGATGGTGATGACGGCGACGGTGACGACGACGACGACGATGATGATGATGGTGACGACGACGACGACGATGATGATGATGATGATCATTATCATCATCATCATCATGACGACGACGATGGTGATGATGATGACGACGATGATGATGATGATGATGATGATGGTGATGATGATGATGATGATGATGACGATGTCGACGATGACAACGATGACGACGACGACGATGATGATGATGATGATGCAAAGATGCAGATGGTGATGTATTTAGAAATAGAACAAAGATTTAGACTCTGACAACAAAATACTTGTTTGCCGTGACCTTATTTAACCATCCTGTCTAAACTCCACGACAATGTTTAAGACTCTTAGTATTTCTCGTGAGAATATTTCACAATAAATCCTCTTAGTCCAGACGTCGAGGTTCGTATAATGGTGACGAATGACACCTTAATAATCAATCTGACAGTTTGAAGCCTAGATCGTTCGCACAGATTGGCAGATGAATGGCCTGGACGTTTTATCAATATCGACAGTGTGGTTACGGTCGATCGTGTCGTTAAATTGTCGCGGTATATACCTGTTGTTATATCGTCACGGTAGCTACCTGCTGTTGTCCCTAATTGCACACAGGTGCACAGTGGGTTGAGACGGACGGAGCCACCCCGTGTATGTGGTCAGTGAAACATATGGTGATCATTCGCATTGTAACTTGTACTACAAACGGAAGTATGAATGAAATACCTTGTATATGAGGTTCTTAATACGCATGTCGCCTTGCACCGACGTCATCCCACGTGACTCTCGAACAGTTTCCATAATTTGATCAGCATTTCTAAATTTTTAGATTATTTATATGATTTAAAGGTATGGTATATTGGTCAATACATGTACTTGCATACGCATTCCGGAGTTTCAAAATATTTTTTAGTTAACTAGATTATGATTTTGAAGTTTTGATAGATATACTGAGATATTTTACAAAACATAAAACATCAGGTTAAAGGAGTGTTATATATAATACTTATAATTTGTAATGTCGCTAAAAATGAGTCATTTCCAAGGCAAAATTGATAGATATACTGAGATATATAACTTTTACAAAACATAAATTATCAGGTTAAAGGAGTGTTATATATAATACTTATAATTTGTAATGTCGCTAAAACCGAGTCATTTCCAAGACAAAATTGAATACTATTTGTATGACAACATCTTCCAGCGATTTAATCCCTGCCGGGTCAGCCAAAGCTTGCTTGCCTGCCGCACTAAGAAATATTCCAGGTCCGCTAGTTCAGTAGTCCACTTGTCCTTCTCTGCGTAAGTCCGCTAGTTTATTCGTCCAAAACGTCCGCATGTCCACAAGCTCACTGTCCAGTAGACCGCTAGTCCGTAAGTCCGCTAGTTTATTCGTCAAAAACGTCCGCATGTCCACAAGTTCGCTGTCCAGTAGACCGCTAGTCCGTAGGTCCGCTAGTTTATTCATCCAAAACGTCCGCATGTCCACAAGTTCACAGTCCAGTAGACCGCTAGTCCGTAAGTCCGCTAGTTTATTCATCCAAATCGTCCGCATGCCCACAAGCTCACTGTCCAGTAGACCGCTAGTCTGTAAGTCCGCTAGTTTATTCGTCCAAAACGTCCGCATGTCCACAAGTTCACTGTCCAGTAGACCGCTAGTCTGTAAGTCCGCTAGTTTATTCATCCAAAACGTCCGCATGCCCACAAGCTCACTGTCCAGTAGACCGCTAGTCTGTAAGTCCGCTAGTTTATTCGTCCAAAACGTCCGCATGTCCACAAGTTCACTGTCCAGTAGACCGCAAGTCCGTAAGTCCGCTAGTTTATTCATCCAAAACGTCCGCATGTCCACAAGCTCACTGTCCAGTAGACCGATAGTCCGTAAGTCCGCTAGTTCATTCATCCAAAACGTCCGCATGTCCACAAGCTCACTGTCCAGTAGACCGCTAGTCCGTAAGTCCGCTAGTTTATTCGTCCAAAACGTCTGCATGTCCACAAGCTCACCGTCCAGTAGACCGCTAGTCCGTAAGTCCGCTAGTTTATTCGTCCAAAACGTCTGCATGTCCACAAGCTCACTGTCCAGTAGACCGCTAGTCCGTAAGTCCGCTAGTGTATTCATCCAAAACGGCCGCATGTCCACAAGCTCACTGTCCAGTAGACCGCTAGTCCGTAAGTCCGCTAGTTAATTCGCCCAAAACGACCGCATGTCCACAAGCTCACTGTCCAGTAGACCGCTAGTCCGTAAGTCCGCTAGTTTATTCGTCCAAAACGTCCGCATGTCCACAAGCTCACCGTCCAGTAGACCACTAGTCCTCAAGGCCGGTAGTCCACAAGCTCACTCTCCAGTAGACCGCTAGTCCGTAAGTCCTCTAGTTTCTTCGTCCAAAACATCCGCATGTCCACAAGCTCACCGTCCAGTAGACCACTAGTCCTCAAGGCCGGTAGTCCACAAGTTCACTTGTCAGTAATTTCACAAATCCACTTTTGTCAACACGCCGGAAAGTTCATGGGTTCACTCCTTCTCTATTTAGCAAGTCCACAAGCCCACTACAGTCAACAAGTCCACAAGCCCACTACAGTCAACAAGTCCACAAGCCCACTACAGTCAACAAGTCCACAAGCCCACTACAGTCAACAAGTCTGCAAGTCAACTAGTCCACTATGAATTCACGACACTTTTTATGGATAACAGCTTCTTTTATTCTTCAGATGATGAACAAGCAAGAGGTAGCTCTGAAACGTCGTGACAAAGAAGAAAAGAAGTTGTTATCCAAAAAATAGTGTCATGTATTCATGTTCTTCCAACTTCTAAATACCTATCAAACACAACCAGTCCACTTGTCCACCAGTCAACAATTTCGCAGACGTCCTCTTCAGTTAAAGAGCCAGTTAACTTTTAGACCGAGCGAGTATTGACAACCGACCCGTGTCAGAGCACCTCATTCCTTCAATGTCTGCGTTGACCACAAGACCCAGGCGCTTATTAATTTCGATTTACTTTTAAACCAGATCCAAGCAATTAAGAGACCGTCTCTATTCGAGGTCCTTATTCCTTTCGTAACGGTGTTGGCTTTTGTTTAGTAAACTTTGTTGTTTTCAAACGTGATCCGTATAACATTTTAGCGGTTGCCGACCCGGTCCAGTGAAATACTGTATCTCTAACAGAAAGAAATTATCTACCGCCAAACCCACCAACACTGTATCCATGTCCGTTTTATCACGAGGACATCTTTTAGTCACCCTTCAATGAATTATTCGTTCGCAGGCAGGATTCTTTTCGCCTTTCCATATCCGACTACAAAAAAAAAATGTATTGCTCCCGTCCGAAACCTTCAAATCATCACAATGGCAATTTATGATAAATTTTGAATTATTAAATTTGAATTCTGCATTTGTATGTATTTTAATAGACAAGGTCAGCAGAGTGCGGATACGAGAAGCGATGAGACACTTGGGGCTTATTTCTATAAACTCCGTACAGCACAAACTACTCCCACCTCGCTTCTCAGTAGGACAATGGCCTCAAAAGCGACCCATCAGACCGCATGCTGTTTGCCTTACAACTCATCTTAACCTACATCGACAAAACCGCATTATGGAAGCGACTGAAGATTTTCATTTTTTACCACCGACTGAGATTGTGTTCAAATCCACCATCTCTAATCACCAAGCTAACAATACCAATAGGGCAGCCAGATCGGGTAGTTTAAGGTGTACGAGTCCTCTTTTCATGATAATTGTTGTGTGGGGTCGTCTTTCAACTCGCAGTCGAACCAACCACTGTGGCGGATGTCTCAAGATCAAACCAGTAGGTCAGTCTGAGAGAGATGAGTGTCGGCGAGCCTTTGTGTGAGAAACACCTTTTAAATCTCACAGTCAACTACAAAAACATGGTCACAGTTTGAACCTTGTCAAATGATAAAATGTGGATTTGCTGTAAACTACGGAAGCCTTTTAGGGCCGTTTGTTTTTTTTAATTTTTTTCGATACTCTCTTGAAATTTCAAGATACTAAGTTGAAATTTCAAGATACTAAGTTGAAATTTTAAGATAATAAGTTGAAATTTCAAGATAATAATTTGAAATTTCAAGATAATAAGTTGAAATTTCAAGATAGTATCAACTTCTGTATCTTGAAATTTCAAGATAGTATCAACTTCTGTATCTTGAAATTTCGACTTAGTTTCTTGAAATTTCAACTTAGTATCTTGAAATTTCAAGATAGTATCGAATTATTTTTTTTTAAAAACAAATGGCCCTAAAAGGTTTCCGTAGTAAACAGTGGGAACATAGCTTCTTTCTTCGAGGTTCAGTAACTTGAGACTTATGTTTGTAGTTAGTTGTGTGGAGAGTATTGAATATGGTAATGGCACTGGTTGGCACAGCTTCTGTGGTCTAACAGATAATCGTCTGTCCAGGTAGTGGGGTCGGTGGTGCGATACCTTGGCCTCAAACCAAAGACGTTATGGACGGTGCTCGCTGGTACCCTACCGGCGCTTGGCAGAAAGAGACAAAACACGGATTGTTCGTTCTGTATAAGGTGACCGAGTTGGGTCTCTATGTTAAACTGCGGTATGGTATCTCAGTGGATGAGGTGAGGTGAGGTGAAATGGGGTTTAACGTCGCGTCCAAGATTATTGCACTTATATAGCGACGTGCATGTACGTGTGTGCGTTTGTGTGGCTGCTTGTACTAGTCCGGACTGATGCCGATTCATAGTGCTAGCTCACTGATACCATGCCGCAGTTTAACATGAATACCCAACTCAGACACAGTATACTGACTCCGAGCCGACCAGTCCTTGTTTTAGTCCCTTAATGCCGAGCGCCAGACAGGGTAACAACAAGTACCATCTTTTAACGTCTTTTGGTACGACGCGGTCGGGGATCGAACCCCGGACCTTCCGCTCGAGCGGACGCTCTACCACTAGACCACGGAGGCAGTGGGACATCACAAGAGATGACTATAGAACACGCATTCGCACGCACGCACACACGCACACACACACACACACACACACATACACCCAAGACACGTGTGCATGCACGTGGCTATTGAAGAGCAATAATCTTGAACGCGACATTAAATCTCGTGATTATTTCACCTCACCCCACCTCACCTCACCTCACCTCACAGTTCGAATTAGTCCCCAGTTTGTCGTCTGGTGAGGTGTTTAGGCTCGATGACTTGGTTTATTGAGTGTCATCGTACCCCGATGGCGATTCCGGGTTAGAATACGTCTTCAGCAACCCATGCTTGCCGTAGAAGGCGACTATGCTTGTCGTAAGAGGCAACTAACGGGATCGGGGGGTCAGGCTCGCTGACTTGGTTGATGCATGTCATCGATTCCAATTGCGTGGATCGATGCTCATGATGTCAATCACTGGATTGTCTGGTCCAGACTAGATTAGTTACAGACCGCCGTCATATAGCTGGAATATTGCTGAGTGCGGCGTTAAACAACAAACATATACAGGCGTCATACCTTTCATCCGATGCGGCGAATTCAAAGTTCTACAAGTACTGAAATTTGCGGTTGTGAAGGGTCACATATTATCATTTCGACTTGCCAGAGCAATATTACACTTGCACAATTGACAATTGCAATTTGTGACAACTAAATAAGTTCGAGACATAAAACAAATGAGTGAGTGAGGTTTAACGCCGCTTTTAACAGTATTCCAGTTATATCGCGGCGTGTCAGCTTAATGTGGGAGGAAAGCCCGAAGTGATGCCGGTCTCAGACGTTTATCACTTCGGTGAAACCCACGAGCACGGATATGGTGCTGACAAACCTAGAAACATAATCGAGGCGAACCGGGATTCGAACCCACAATCATAGGTATCTGGCGTGTCCAAGGGACGCAACTCTGCACAGCGAATCGCGGCGCCCTAGACGTCTGGGCCACCCGTGCCCCCCTAAACAAATGACAACAATTGGAGGAATTCGCCGGGACTGGACATTCATTTCGACACAAACGAGAAAACGCACATCAGAGTTCGACACAAGCGTGTTCAAATGAAGATGTGGCCTTTTGCAATATTCGGTGATAAGTAATAAGTATTCGGTGATAAGTAATAAGTATTCGGTGATAAGTAATAGAACAAATTGTTGAAATATATTTTCGAACATCTGTGATATCCCACTTGTCACGGCAGTCAAATAATTACGTTTACAAAGAAACAAATAGATCTCTACAAGCTTTCCCTTTTTTTCTCAGCACAATCTTAAATTTCTCAAGGCCGAGCAGCTTTCCTTATGAGAGCCAGTCTCCGTAGTGAAGGCGTGGCTGTATCAGTCACCTCGTTGGTGCTGCAACGTTGGTGATGTGCTGGGCTGGAGATGCCATGACACAGATGATGACGCAAGTGTTACGCGTCGATTATCAAATTGAAACAATATGTTAACTCAGAAATATGTACGTGACGGAAGTCAGTGTGAAACCAACAAACACCTAACACGTAAAAATCAACAAATGTGTTACAAACTTAACTAGGTTCACAAATCAACACAAATTACTGCACAGCAATTACAATGGCAGTACACAATAGAGTAGTGTACACTATTCAATGGCAATATATAATATGAAGGCAGTGGTCAGTATCAAATGCACAAATACAGTGGTGATAGTACAAGTCCGTGTTAATAAGCTTCCGAGACGGACCGAGACGGGGATTCAGGGGTGATGAGTGATCCACACACGAAAGCTGGTCTTGACGTCATGAAAACCGCGAGAGAGATATGTAAACACGCTCTTGTTCTACTATATATACGGCCTTACAAGCTACACAGTGCCCTCATCCATCTAGCGGCACTGGAACATTCCACATGTTTCTGTAACATACTATCACCGTCCGCGGTATACCGGACCGGATGTTTACACATCACACTAGCATCTAAATGTAGTAACTTCCTGACGACTGATCACCGTCCAAACACAATGCAATAGGCGTCTACCGAATCTCAGCAGAAACAATGTAGCACAGTTACAATCATTGTTGAACAATAAAAGACACTGCCATATAACAGAAGGGAGTGAGTGAGTCTGATTTTACGCCGCCTTTAGCAATATTCCAGCAATATCACGGCGGGGGTCACCAGAAATTGGCTTCACACATTGTACCCATGTCGGGAGTCGAACCCTGGTATTCGTCGTGACTAGCGAACGCCTTAACCACAAGGCTACCCGACCGCCCCATAATAAAAGGGAAGTGTGTGATGTTGGTGATGGAAGTCTCTCTCTCTCTCTCTCTCTCTCTCTCTCTCTCTCTTTCTCTCTCTCTCTCTCTCTCTCTCTCTCTCTCGCGTACAGGCACGCACACGCACACACACACACACACACACACACACATACACACACACACGCACGTCGTAGACCAACTGTTGACCCAGGTGGACACGGCTTCGGCTTGGAACCCAATTGTAGTCTCACATGGCTAAACTGAAGAACTGTCATACTGGGTACAGCGAATCCTAATTAATCCAGACGGTACTGTTCCAGTGAAGCCGTATTGACAAGGACAAGGTATTTTGGCCAACAGGGTCTGCATAAATAAATAAATGTGCAAAACATTTAGGAATAGTTCTGAAAGTCATGAGGTGAGGTGAAATTGGGTTTAACGTCGCGTCCAAGATTATTGCACTTATATAGCGACGTGCATGCACGTGTGTGTGTGTGTGTGTGTGTGTGTGTGTGGCTGCTTGTACTAGTCCGGACTGATGCCGATTTATAGTGCTAGCCCACTGAGATACCATGCCGCAGTTTAAGATGAATACCCCACTCAGACACAGTATACTGACTCCGAGCCGACCAGTCCTTGTTTTAGCCCCTTAATGCCGAGCGCCAGACAGGGTAACAACAAGTACCATCTTTTAACGTCTTTTGGTATGACGCGGCCGGGGATCGAACCCCGGGCCTTCCGCTCTCCGGGCGGACGCTCTACCACTAGACCACGGAGGCGGTCTGAAAGTCATGAGATGAGTTCGTATGAATGAGAACTAGTCCTTGCGCTCAAAGCAACATTTTCGGGAATAGTTGGTTGTTGGTTGGTTTGTTGTTTAACGCCGCACTCGCTGACTTGGTTGATGCGCGTCAGCAATATTCCAGCTATATGACGGCGGTCTGTAAATACTCGAGTCTGGACCAGACAATCCAGTGATTAATGTATATTAATGAGCATCGATCGACGCAATTGGGATCGATGACATGCATCAACCAAGTCAGCGAGCCTGACCACCCGATCCCGTTAGTCGCCTTTTACGACAAGCATAGTCTCCTTTTAGGGCAAGCATGGGTTGCTGAAGACCTATTCTACCCCGGAATCTTCACGGGTCTTTTCGGGAATAGCTGCAAGATTGTTGATGCGAACATTGCTCACTCACTCACTCACTCACTCACTCACTCACTCACCCAACCCGCCACCCACCCACTCACTCACTCATTCCAACAAATTTACAGTTAAGGCAAACATGTATTCAACATTTTGCTTTAGAGGTTTTCAGTAAGAATTTTTGAAAACAAGTAAGTCTTTGATCCCAGATAATTGTCTTAACATTCCTGAGTGACGTCGATAGTACAGTAGAACAATACTTGTTAGAATGCTCCTTGTTACATTTTCTCTTGTTGTTTTTTACTTATTTGTGCCATTCTCGTGTATATACAACCAGTCTTAACCCTGCCTCGGCCTTTCCGCATTCAGAAATCTCGAGAGTATTATTCTTTCCCCAAAACACAAACACCGCCATGACCCCATCGGGGATTCCGGGTGAAATGGGGTTTAACGTCGCGTTCAGGATTATTGCACGTATATAGCGACGTGCATGAACGTGTGTGTGTTGCGTGGGTGCGTGCATAGGTGCGTGCGTGCGTGCGTGCGTGCGTGCGTGGCTGCTTGTACTGTTCCGGACTGATGCCGAGTTATAGTGCTATCCCACTGAGATACCATGCCGCAGTTTAACATGAATACGCGACTCACACACAATATACCGCCCCAAGCAAACCAGTGCTTGTTTCATCCCCGTAATGCCGAGCGCCAGGCAGGGTAACAACAAGTGCCATCTTTTAACTTCTTTTTGTATGACGCAGCCGGGGATCGAAGCCCCGACTTTCCGCACTCCGGCAGACGCTCTACCACTAGACCACGGAGGCGGTCGTCTGGAAGTGGTCTTCAGGCAAACCATGCTTGTCGTAAGCGGCGACGTAAGGGATCGTGTGATCAGTCTCGCTGACTTGGTTGATGTATGTCATCGTATCCCAACTGAGCGGATCCATACTCATCACTGGATTATCTGGTCAAGATTCGATTATTTCCAGACCGCCGCCATATGGCTGGAACATTGCTGAGTGCGGCGCTAAACAACGAACACTTGATCAGATGAGTTTCATAATGATCAAACCGACGATAACGTAAATAAAGAGGTGCCATGAAAATGTTATCTATTTCTAATGCTTATTATATTATATTGTACGACGCTCTTGATTTTTCGGCCACGCCTCTGAATGTGGAAATTGTGATACATAGGATTTTACTTGCGCTTCATATGATATTGGACCATATAAGCATATCTCTAAGGTTGCAGGAGTTGTGTCCCCTGATACATCGCTGTCAAGCGACGCTCGGCTCGCCCAATTCCATTCGTCACCACTCGCCCCTTTCCGTAACCTGCAAGAAGACTCGTCCCCCTATCGATGAATGTTATGTGCGAAAAAACGACAAACCAATCAGAATGCGCGTATGATTTCAAGTACTTCGTCAAAGAATCCCTCAGAAATAATTTTTGATTTCACATATGTCTTGCATCTAAAAATATACCCAAGACACAGTTAAATGTGTTCAGTCATACTGTATAATTCCGCACGTCCCGGTGTGCTTTAAATTGCATCTGAAATATATTATATAATATATTGGGAAATATATGTGAACCATTACGCAACGAATTGACATTTGATTTAGGTATGCCCGTTTGCGCTAAGACGGAACCCGGTCGCAAAAATGGCTACGAGAGGGGCACGAGTCGCTATTCGGATTGTCCCGGAATAACACGAGTTGGTCACGAATGGCCCAATTCGTCACCACTCGCCCCTTTCCGTAACCTGCAAGAAGACTCGTCCCGCTGTCGATGAATGTTATGTGCGAAAATACCACAAACCAATCAGAATGATTTCAAGTTCTTCGTCAAAGAATCCCTCAGAAATAACTTTTGATTTTACATATGTCTTGCATCTAAAAATATACCCAAGATACAGTTAAATGTATTCAATCACACTGTATAATTTCGCATGTCCCGACGTGCTTTAAATTGCATCTGAATGATATATATTATATATGGGAAAAGATATGTGAACCATTACGCAACGAGTTGACAATTGTTTTAGGTATGCCCGTTTACGCTAAGACGGAACCCGGTCGCAAGACTGGCCATGAGATGGGCACGAGTCGCCATTCGGCTTGTCCCGGAATAACACGAGTTGGTCACGAATGGGCTCACCCCAATCCCATCTCGGCAGGTTTAAGGAGGAATCAAGGTTAGCCATAGGTTCAATAGTTACTCACGGGGTATTCTCAAGACGACGACCCCTCGAATTTTTCCATTCGCAGGACGACGACCGCCGGTACGCCTTTGATGTGTGGTGTTGTTTTAGGAGGGGATTAACTCCTTGGTTAGTGTCAAAAACTGAAATATGTACACGAAAACTGAAATGTGTTCACTGAATCTCCGAAACATGGTAGTCTGTCATCATTCTCGATATGGCAAACGCGCAGGTACAGTTCACGTTTCTTCCAACTGCACGCGGCAGTAGATACCTTTGTACTGGTGGCTACACCTACCGAGTTGGACAAAGGAAGAGGAATGACTGGATCTCTTGGAAGTGCACCAACAAAGACTGTCGTTCCACAGTATCACAGTCAATGACATCATGACGAAAATGTGTTTAATGTTGTGTATATTTTAGTGTAATATGATATATGAAACATGTCCATATTAGCGCATATACCAAGTTTTTATTTATATTTTTCTATTTTCAGGTGGACTTTGAAGTAGCTGCAAAGATAGCAGCCCTCGACGTCTTCCCCAATGCCACTTGGAAAGGCTTTTTTTTCCATTACACCCAGTGTGTGTTGAGAAAGGCTCAACAGGTCGGTCTCCAGTCAGACTATGGTGACAACCCACAGGTCAAAACCTTTGTTAAAAGATGCGCTGTTCTTCCCATGGTTCCGGTGGAAGAGGTAAATAACATCACATCTCACTGAAAAATGTTTAAACATTTAAAAGTTATATTTTAAAATATAATTATATGTAAATTACTATATGGTTAACCTCAACATGCTATCGTATATAGCATTAAGAGTAAATAAGTTATGTTTCTTATGGCAATATATATTATTATTACAATCCAATTATGATAATAATATATATCTACAATATTCTTTCTGTAATTACAGGTTGATGATGTAATGGCTCCAGACAATTGCTGACATGCCGAACGACCAACGCTGTGTCCAGCTCGGCGACTACGTCACCACAACCTGGGTTGCGACAGAGCAGGAGCCTTGGAACCATTTCAACAACGACGGCCCTCGCACCAATAACCACCTGGGGGGGGGGGGGGGGGGAGGGGGGTGGCATGGACGCTTAAAGAAAGTCATCGGCAAAGCCCATCCCAACATCTTTGAGCTGATAAGATTTCTAGGAGCTGAACAGCAGAAGACAGAGTGTAATCTGCTACAGTACCGGGCCGACCAGCGTCTCCCACCAAAAAAGAAGAAGTTCTGTGATATACAACGCAGAATCGATCAACTGAAGATAGGACTGATCCAGAATGAAGTCAGCGTACTTTTCTTTGCTGACTCAGTGTCTCATCTTCTCAAACTGTCCTAATTGCCCATGACTTTTACGTCATCTTGTACATATACATTCCAATTATTTGTAAATAAATCAATATTCCACCCTGAGAATGAACCTTACTCACAATCCCATGTTCGCCCTCATTTTATCAGCACAAAGGCGAGTTGGATATTATTGAAGATGTCTTCGCACGGACAAACGTAAGTTTGGATACAGGTTGGCCAATTTCAAAATGTTTCCTAACTTGAGTTTTCACACGACAAATATGTTGAATTACCATTCATACGTCAAAATCGCGTTTAAAAAACACTAACAGGTTGGCCAAAATATTGTTGAAAATAGAGACTGATTCTATTTCTCGACAATACTTTGTCAGTCTTTACAAGCAAGAATTATACTAACCCGGATCTTCACTAGGGTACAAGTATTGGTTGCTGAAGACCAATTCTTACCTGCACCTTAAGGTTACAAGCATGGGTTGCTGAAGACCAATTCTTACCTGGATCTTCAAGGGTACAAGCATGGGTTGCTGAAGACCAATTCTTACTTGGATCTTCACTAGGGTACAAGTATGGGTTGCTGAAGACCAATTCTTACCTGGATCTTAAGGTTACAAGCATGGGTTGCTGAAGACCAATTCTTTCTTGGATCTTCACTAGGGTACAAGTATGGGTTGCTGAAGACCAATTCTTACCTGGATCTTAAGGTTACAAGTATGGGTTGCTGAAGACCAATTCTTTCTTGGATCTTCACTAGGGTACAAGTATGGGTTGCTGAAGACCAATTCTTACCTGCACCTTAAGGTTACAAACATGGGTTGCTGAAGACCAAATCTTACCTGGATCTTCACTAGGGTACAAGCATGGGTTGCTGAAGACCAATTCTTACTTGGATCTTCACTAGGGCACAGGCATGGGTTGCTGAAAACCAATTCTTACTTGGATCTTAACTAGGGTACAAGTATTGGTTGCTGAAGACCAATTCTTACCTGGATCTTCAAAGGTACAAGCATGGGTTGCTGAAGACGAGTACTAACCCGGGTCTTCACGGGGGCACAAGCATGAAGGCCCATTCTAACCCGGATCTTCACGGGGGCACAAGCATGGGTTGCTGCAGACGAGTTCTACCCCGGATCTTCACGGGGGCACAAGCATGAAGACCCATTCTAACCCGGATCTCCACGGGGGCACAACCATGGGTTGCTGAAAACCAGTTCTAACCCGGAATTTGACTGCAACATTGTGAAGGCGGAATTACCAATGAGCCATGATTCGTTTATCCAGACATGTGTTAATCTGCATGAAATCACAGAGAAAGTTATCATTCGGATTAACGAGGTTTCACTACAGAATGTTTCCGAGGATATTAGTGTATTGCCGTAAGTCTGTCGGATAGTGAATGAGTATCGTTTTACGCCGCTTTTAGCAATACTCCAGCACGGGACACTAGAAATGGGCTTCACACATTGTACCCATGTTTGGAATCGATCGCGGACATTCGGCGGGTCGAACGAACGCGTTAACCAGGAGGCTGCCCCACCGCCTCGTTGTCGGATAGCCTGAACTATTCCATGGTTCTACAGACTTCGAATTAACGATGTTTCGCTGTTTCACAATGTACACGGGGATTTTCTCAGGTGCCACAATTCGCTTTGCATAGTTGCGTCCCTTAGGCATTCCAGAAATGGGGCGGTCGGGTAGCCTAGTGGTTAAAGCGTTCGCTCGTCACGCCGAAGACCCGGGTTCGATTCCCGACATGGGTGCAATGCGTGAAGCCCATTTCTGGTGCCCCCCGCCGTGATATTGCTTGGATATTGCTAACAGCGGCGTAAAACCATACTCACTCACTCACTCATTCCAGAAATCAATTATCATGGGTTCGAATCCCGGTTCGCCTTGATTTTGTTTCTTGGTGTGTCAGCACCATAACCATGATTGTTGGTTTCACTAAAGTCGTAAACGTCTGAGTCGTACATCATTTTAGGTTTTTCTTCCACACCAATTAACACGCCGTTTTAAGAGTGAAATACAATTCAAAGCGGCGTTAAACTAAACTCACTCACTCACTCACTCAAACATCATTTTCTAGCACAACACAGTAGCACTACGACAAGTGCTTCTAAATTTCAGCTGTACTTATCTGTCAACACATCAGGGAAATAGCAAGAGTTATTTCCTGTTGATAATGTTTAAACAATGTTCCCGTTATAACACAAATACTGACCATTTGAGTCACTCAAATGGGTTTTTTTCCTCTAGCCAACGATGTCCAAATTATAATACAAACACTGACAGATTGAGTCACTCAAATGGGTTTTTTTCCTCCAGCCAACGATGTCCCCATTATAACACAAACACTGACCGATCAAGTCGTTCAGGTGTTTTTTCCTGTAATTAACACTGTCCCCGTTATAACACAAATACTGACCGATTATGTCACTCAAATGTTTTTCCTGTAGTCAACTATGTCCCCGTTATGACACACACACTGACCGACTGAGTCACGCACAGGGCCACGGATAGCCATACTATACTGACTGTACTGATTACATTAAAAAAAGAGCTCTTTCTTTAATGTAATCAGTACAGTCAGTATAGTATGACTATCCGTGGCCCTGTGGAGTCACGCAGATGTGTTTCCGTGTAATCAAAAATATCCCCATTATAACACAGAAACGTCAATGAGGTGATTCTGTCTTTAGATATAGTTTGTGACAGGACTATATTAGTCCGTGCAGGATATGCACGTGGTGGGCAATGCAATGGATAGTCGTTTCATGTCCTACACTGTAAACAATATGTTAAGGTTTGGTTTGGTTTGTTTGGTTTGTTGTTTAACGCCAACACCGCAATATTACACCTATATGACGGCGGTCTGTAAATAATCGAGTCTGGAACAGACAATCCAGTGATCAAAATCATGAACATCGATCCATGCAATTGGGTCTGATGCAATGTGTTAAGAATGTAAATACATACAAACATGTTTAGATGTAATCATGTTTAGGAATGTGTTCAAATCTTAAACGAAATACACACTTGGTGTGTTCTTTCGGAGAGAATATACATAAGTAAAGATATAGACTCAATTCAATTCAATTCTTTATTGTATGAAAGGCCACATGCCCATATACAACGGAGTTACATAACATATTTTATAAAATACAAAGTCAAGGTAACAATTCACTTCGTAACAAAAAGCATTATGTATGTACAAAGCCAGTTGATGTTGTGTTATAAGATCCTTGCAAGACAGTAATGAAGACAATCTTTTAGCATTGAAATGAGATAGAGACCACTGCGGTAAGTACTTGTCTCTTAGATTTTCGTATATAGGGCAAATAAACATGAAATGGTATTCATCTTCGACAACAATGTCACAAAAAGGGCATAATCGTATCGATTTCTCAATAGATGAAAATCTCCCTGTGTTAATTTTTAGATCATTCAGGCCAAGTCTAAAACGAATAAGGGTGTTACGAGAATTCCTGTACCGTAAATTTGATAAATAGGATTCTGGTTCAAGCAATGACTTGAATTGGCGATAAGTATCATATCTTGAACTTTCATAAATATCTGAATGCCATTTCTGATGAAACATGTCAATGGCACGCATGCGAAAGTACTTAATGAAAGCATTTGCATTACCAATTGTCTGGGACAGCCAAATGAAACCAAAGCCATATGTAAAAAGCAATGTACGAATACAAGAAGCCCATGTGTTCTTTCCAAGATTGTCGAGGTGTACGAGCATGTTGTAGGCTTTCTTGGGTAAACGGTGTTCAGGCATAATTATTATTTTACACCAATACTTCAAACAACGAGTGTAAAGATCCCAGGTTCTATCGAGACACGGGGGCACGGGTGGCCCAGTCGTCTAAGGCGCCGCGATTCGCTGTGCAGAGTTGCGTCCCTTGGGTACGCCAGAAACCTATGATTGTGGGATCGAATCCCGGTTCGCCCCGATCATGTTTCTAGGTTTGTCAGCCCCATACCCGTGCTCGTGGGTTTCACCGAAGTGGTAACCGTCTAAGACCTGCATCACTTCGGGCTTTCCTCCCACATTAAGTTGACACGCCGCGATATGACTTGAATACCGTAAAAGCGGCGTTAAACCCAACTCACTCACTCACTCACTATCTAGACACGTTTAGCGTCTAAACACATGAAATTAGATATCGTTTCACCACCTAAACATACCTTCCCCATAATCTCAACATGTTTAGAATTTTAAAACGTTTAAACATGTTTACGACAAAATGCATATCATTGCGTATTATCTTAATAATCTAAATATTTTCAAATGAAATGCATATCACTGGGTATTAAGTCAATTATGGATAATATGAATGATAAACATTGAAATTAAATATGCAAGTCAGTTTCACAGGCACTTGTATCACACACACACATCACTAGAACTTATAACGAACTTTGGTGCAATATTAACAGAAATCAAGCAAAGTTAAAAGTCATCAGGAAGTTTTAGATGTGAAACGAAAAAGAGTTAAGTCTCCGTATCCCGGGGGGCAGCGATAACGACTGAAAATCAAAAGATTGTAGTTTCGTATCCCGCCCAGTTTCAAAATGGTTGTATCAATAAATATATTGTTGGTCTATGACTAGTAGTATATCACAGAAAAGCGATTGAGTGAGCAAATATGGTTTTGCGCCGTTTTTAGCAATATTCCAGCAATATCACGGCGGGGGACACCAGATATGGGCTTCACACATTGTACCCATGTCGGGAATCGAGCCCGGGTCTTCGGCGTGACGAGCGAACGTTTTAACCACTAGGCTACCCGACCGCCCCTACAGAAAAGGGAAGCTGACAATGAAAGTATATCTGATAACTACGACAGGCCCCCAATTTGTTTTAATCATGTCCCCATACTTCTGTGTGCCCATTAAACGATAAAAAAAACATATTGAAAGCGATCCTTTTCTAAATTACCTACAATGCATTTTAAGGGGGGAATACGTGTCTTCCAACTTTTAGACCCTAAACACGCTCAGCTGTTAAACGCAATCCTAATGATGTCTAGGCCTAAACGCGTCAACTAGGAACGCGCTAAGATTTGTGTTTCGGTTCAGTTTAGTCCGGACTAATGTCAGTTTTATAGTGCTAGCTCACTGAGATACCACACCGCAGTTTTAACATGAATACCCTACTCAGTCACAGAACACTGATTCCGAGGTGAACAGTCCTTTTGTCCCATAAATGCCGTGCGTCAGGCAGGGTAACAACAAGTACCACCTTTTAACGTCTATTGGATCCGTGAAGATCCGGGTTAGAAAGGTCTTCAGCAAACCCATGCTTGTCGTAAAAGGTGACAATGCTTGTCGTCAGAGGCGACAAAGGGGATTGGGTGGTCAGGCTCACTGACTTGGTTGACGCATGCCATCGTATCTCAATTGCGTGGATCGATGCTCATGATGTCAACCACTGGATTGCCTGGTCCAAACTCGATTATTTACAGACCGCCGTCATATAGCTATAATATTGTTGAATATGGCGTTACAAAACAAACAACAAACAAAATTTAACGCCTATTGGTATGACGCGACCGGAAGGCGGGGGTGGTCTCAAACATCAGCTGAACACTATATGAGAATTCCATGATGAATGCAAATGACCCAGTTGCAATACGCAATCCTTTTGTTTCAAGCGGAAATATATCACAACCGAAACAGCAACCGGTTTTCCAGTCAGGCCATGCGCCGGTTTCCTTGATAAAAAGGGAGGCGTCTGACTGACTGACGGACAGAGCGTGTTGGCGCAGTCTGGGTGTTCGGACACAAACAACAGCAGCTGGACAACATGGAGGCGTTGGCGAAGTCGTTGACGATGATGTTGTGTTTAGGGGCCTGCTTCATGAGTGGGGACATTGTCATGGCAGAAGGTAAGAATTAAATAGTATTACAATTCACAATGTATATTATCCATGCACTAAAGCAAAGAAAACATTTTTAACGTTCATAGCGTTACACAATATTTATGAAACCGACATTCTTTGAAGACCCTTTCATATCCAACGTGGTCCCGAAATAAGCTTGAAATTTATAGAACGGACCAGGACAGAATGACATTGTTTAATATTCTGGGCCATACAGAAGACTCTAAAATGTCAGATAAAAGTTTGTATTAACGTAGTGCAAACACATCCCTCAGAAAAATAACATCTCTCATTTCATCAATCATTGTAGTACATGTATTTAGAAGTCTATACATGTTTTAAATATTTCTCAGGAAGATATCTTAGACGAACTTTATTTTTTTTACAAATATATAACACATCAAATTCATCTTCTGTGCTTAACAGGCTACGTGATTCACATTTTAGTTATATATATATATATATATATAAAGTGCTTTCTTTAAATGGTGAGGTGAGGTGAAATTTGGTTTAACGTCGCGTCCAAGATTATTGCACTTATATGCCGCAGTTTAACATGAATACCCCACTCAGACACAGTATACTGACTCCGAGCCGACCAGTCCTTGTTTTAGCCCCTTAATGCCGAGCGCCAGACAGGGTAACAACAAGTACCATCTTTTAACGTCTTTTGGTATGACGCGACCGGGGATCGAATCCCGGACCTTCCGCTCTCCGGGCGGACGCTCTACCACTAGACCACGGAGGCGGTCTTTCTTTAAGGGGATAGGCATAAAATATACAAAAACAGTCCAGGTATTCGTGCCTGTCAAAACTCCTTTATACACACAAGATCTATATAAACTGAACGGCAAAAGAACATTTCACAATTTGATGTGACAGTAATTTTTAAACTAAAAATATCAAAAGTTTGAGGTAATGTATATTTAATAAACCACTAATTCCACAAAGTATTGAACAACTGAAACTTGAAATTTTGTGGTTTAATATTGTACACCAGACAAACAAAGGAAGAAATTTTGGGAGTTGAAAATTCAGTTGTCCAGATTTTCGCTGCAATTCATTCAAACACGGAAAGTGGTCACAGTCACAAAATTTGTCACTTTAATACCGAATGTGGCCACCCTGTGCCTCCATACATGCACAAACTCCGCGTCAGACGGAAAACGTCAAACGTCTGATGAGGTCACGTGGCCAGCGGTTCCCTTCATCTTGTAGAGTTGTCTGTTGGCGGGAGGGTGTGGTCGGACTCTAACTCGCCTGTCCAGGTGGTGAGGTGAAAATGGGGTTTAACGTCGCGTCCAAGATTATTGCACTTATATACGTGTGTGTGTTTGTGTGGCTGCTGATACTAGTCCGGACTGATGCCGATTTATAGTGCTAGCTCACTGAGATACCATGCCGCAGTTTAACGTGAATACCCCACTCAGACAGTATACTGACTCCGAGCCGACCAGTCCTTGTTTTAGCCCCTTAATGCCGAGCGCCAGACAGGGTAACAACACGTACCATCTTTTAACGTCTTTTGGTATGACGCGGCTGGGGATCGAACTCCGGACCTTACGCTCTCCGGGCGGACGCTCTACCACTAGACCACGGAGGCGGTATGCATCTATTCAGAGTCTTGCAGTTATGTTATGTATTAGAGTTGGAAAATAGGAGTATGTTTATAAACTTGAAGATAAACTACCTTGAACATCAAAGCAGGCGATCGAACTTGAGTGAGTGAGTGAGTTGGGTTTAACGCCGCTTTTAACAGTATTCCAGTTATATCACGGCGTGTCAGCTAGATGTGGGAGGAAAGCCCGAAGTGATGCAGGTCTCAGACGTTTAACACTTCGGTGAAACCCACGAGCACGGGTATGGTGCTGACAAACCTAGAAACATAATCGGGGCGAACCGGGATTCGAACCCACAATCATAGGTTTCCAACGTGATATGTCACGGTGTACCTGAATCTGGACAAAATAAAAACCTGGGATGATTGTGAATCGGTGGTGAGAGAAGTCCTTAAAGATCGGCTGGAATTGATGACTCAGATAGTGATCAATCGAGCACACAGGATCATGGGATGTAAGGTGATGATAGCTTTAATTCCCGATCATCACCAGAGACGAAACATCTTTACATCAGCTAAGAAACTGAAGGGTACATCGATGTGGATTAGCGAAGACTTCTCGAGGAGAGTGAGAGAGAAGAGGAGACATCTGAATCGATGAGGATGGAGGCCAAGAGAAACGACCAACTAGCTTATCAAAGATTTGACAAGTTGTATATTGACAGACGTGTGTACACCTATGGTATTGACTAGGGTGAGGATGTTGTTTTGGGGGCGGTCGGGTAGCCTAGTGGTTAAAGCGATCGCTCGTCACGCCGAAGACCCGGGTTCGATTCCCGACAAGGTTACAATGTGTGAAGCCCATTTCTGGTGTCCCCCGCCTCGATATTGCTTGAATATTGCTAAAAGCGGCGTAAAACCATACTCACTCACTCACTGTAGTTTTGAATCAGGCTGACAACGGGGCAGGAACTTCACGTGCAGACTCACTGGGATCTGGTAGACTTTTGTTAAATGTTTGCTGTCCATATTTTAAACAGACGATTTACTGGGGATAAGGTCGGATCGTTTACTTGTTTTAAGGAGAGTGGCGCCAGTTTGGTTGATTATGTACTCTGCTCAACTAGTTTATTCGATAACATTTCCGACTTTAGCATGCATACTCGCTGTGAATCAGATCACTTTCCTATCGTACTGGGGCGGTCGGGTAGCCTAGAGGTTAAAGCATTCGCTCGTCACGCCGAAGACCCGGGTTCGATTCCCGACATGGGTACAATGTGTGAAGCCCATTTCTGGTGTCCCCCGTCGTGATATTGCTGGAATATTGTTTAAAGCGGTGTAAAACCATACTCACTCACTCACTCACTCACTCCAATCGTAGTTATCCTCCATGGACGTGACAGTCAGGTAGATAATGTTAATGAAATGCATGTAAATAATATTCCTAGATATATACATGGAGAAATGAAATATGTGATGCCTTTAAACATAACGTTTCTGAGTCATTGTCTGCACTTCACATGGAGGAGTTTATGCATTTATTGTCTTTGAATTTTGATTTAGCTGTTGCAGCTTTGACCAACGCTGTACAGTTTGTTTCTATTATATGCGGATTACTTTCTAGAGCTAGAAAATCAGAACGTACATCTCGAAAACAATGGTACGAAAAAGACTGTGAGGATGTGAAGACTAAAAAGCTCAATGTATTAGACAAGATTAGAGTTATTGGCGAAAAGGAGATACTCTCAAAATATTCTACATTAAGGAATAGTTACAGGTCTTTATACAGGAAGAAGAGATTAGAATACGAAGAGACTTGTGTTCGTGAACTTGTAGACAGTAGTGGAGATAGTAAAATATTCTGGAAAAAGATAAGTGCATTGACAAAGAAGATAAGTTGTAGTCCTGTTTCCAACAAGATTTGCCAAGAAGATTGGTCTGAGTATCTTAAGAATAGTTTAAACCATACTAATATACTTGTGGACTCGGATATTATTGAGCAGGTACATTATGTTATAAATAACCATAATGAACAATTGTGTGATTTCTGTGCTGATGATGATGTAAAAAATATTCTTATTGGTGATATGTCACAGGAAGAGATCGAATTATCTAGAAAAGATATTAAGCGGGGTAAAGCTGCAGGACCAGATGGTATTAAGGCTGAGATGGTATATTGTTGCAGTATTGTCCATATTTGTTGTCTATATTTGTCA
This sequence comes from Haliotis rufescens, assembly GCF_023055435.1. NCBI lineage: Eukaryota > Metazoa > Mollusca > Gastropoda > Lepetellida > Haliotidae > Haliotis > Haliotis rufescens. The sequence goes on from NW_025963781.1 coordinate 502,716, forward strand.
GTTATGCACAACAATATTTTGTCAACGCCTAGTTTTCTATCTGAATGGGCTAAGAGTGTTATTGTACTACTCCATAAAAAAGGAAGCTTTGACTGTGTTAATAATTATAGAGGTATATCTTTAATGGATCTTTTGGGGAAGTTATTCTCCTCTATTCGAACTGCGCGTCTTAAACGTTTTTCTGATCACTTAAACAGTGTACCTGGGGCCCAGGCAGGATTTAGGAAAGGCTATTGCACAAAGGATAATATTTTCACTTTGCAATGTCTTGTACAAAAGTATTTATCTAAAAGTGGCGGACGTTTTAACTGTATTGATGTAGACTTCAAGAAAGCATTTGATTCTGTTAATAGGAAATTACTGTGGTATTCAGTAATGAATAAAGGTGTTCATGGTAAATTATTCTCTGTACTGAGAAATATGTATTCAAATATGAAAGCAGCTGTAAGAATATCCAACACTATTATTACTGATTATTTTGATAGTTTAAGTGGAGTCAGACAAGGTTGTTTTATCAGCCCGTTTTTATTTGCAATGTTTATTTCAGAATTTTAATCCATGATAGAAGATGCAGATGTAAGAGGTATACATGCATTTATAGGTGTAGAATAAATCGAACTAGTGTTATTGTTGTATGCTGATGATTTATGTATTTTTGATGACAATGGTATTGGTTTGCAAAGAAAGATTGACATTTTACGTAAATATTGTAAATCATGGGGTTTACAGATAAATATGGACAAGACAGAAATATTAGTTTTGTCGAAACGGTGGTCATTTACGATATTATGAGAAGTGGTTATTTGATGGAGAGCTGCTAAAGACATCAACTTATTATAGTCATGTAGGTATGATGTTTTCTACTTGGTTGTCATGGACAGTGTGTACAAATACTAGACTGAGGATGTCATATCTGTAGCGTTGCGCATTGAGGTTACTATTGATGACGACGAGGGGCGTTGTCTGGTTTCCACAAATTCCACCCCACACCATAACGCCACCTCCACCGTAAGGAACGACTTCTTGAAGGCAGCAAGCAGCTGTCCGTTCACCTCTGCGACGGTAAACACGCTGTCTGCTATCAACTCTAAACAAACAGAACCTGCTTTCGTCCGTAAAGATCACACGTTGCTAATCCCGACGCTGCCACCGTCGCACTGTATTAGCCCATCGTATTGGTCGGCGTCGATGTTCAGCAGTCAACATATGTCCTCTAAAAAGTCGGAAGGCCCTGATACCTGCTGCCCAAAGTATTCTGGTCACTGTGAGTGTGCTCACCCGCCGACCCAAAGCATTCACTGCCGATGGCGTTGGCACATACCGGTCTTCCTATGGCGTAGTGACCCGTGGTCTCCCTGTCGTGGGTCTGTCCGATGTCCTTTCAGTCTGTCTGAAACGCTGCAACAAAATTCCTACGGCAACACGGGAACAGCCAAATGTTCTTGCAACTTAGGTGTGCGTGGTCCCATCTGGACCATCCCAAGTGCTCGCTCACGTTGTTCTGATGTTAGTCTTGGCATTTCAAATCTGTTTTTATACAATGTGGATGTTTGCCATTGCTACCGTGCAGTTTTTATACTCCAGTTTTATACTCTCAAAAACACGTGCTTATTGCCAGTAAAAATTACAGCTTCAACAACGATGCGTTTGGGCTATAGATTTGTGCCTATTTGGGTTTAAACCATTACAAGTACTTTTATTTAACATCACATTGACCCGTGAAGATTCCGGGGTAGAATAGGTCTTCAGCAACCCATGCTTGCCGTAACAGGTGACTCTGCTTGTCGTAAAAGGCGACTAACGGGATCGGGTGGTCAGGCTCGCTGACTTGGTGGATTCATTTCATCGATCCTAATTGCGTGGATCGATGCTCATGATATTAATCACTGGATTGTCTGGTCCAGACTCGATTATTTACAGACAGCCGTCATATAGCTGGAATATTGCTGGAGTGCGGCGTTAAACACCAAACAAACAAACACAACATAACATCACATTATTTTCAAATGTGCAAAGCTTCTTTTGCAGTTCAGATTAATATATACAGTGAATTCTCGCTGCGCAGAAATACCCCTTATCTAGATACATTCCCTTGGTCTCCAGATATGGTACATTTGACTTGATAAGTAGAATAGCAGTTCGTGTGGTTGTAAACACACTACTGATTAGAGCAATTATCGGACAGTTGCAAGTGTTAAGCCCCACCTAGTCTGTCAAATATATCCAATACAGCCCATGCAAGTTTATAAAATTTGGCAAGTCTAGATTGCTGCAGTATGAAACTGAAGAAAGTGTCTGGGCTCCTTTTATTATATTTTATAACTATAATTTAACAACAGTTTTTCCTGTCAAATATATTCATTTCAGAGACTAGATGTTAGTCTACGTCCCACCCGAACCTAATTGCCCTGTTAATCCAGTCCATGGTTAGATTACATTGACTTGATGCTGTTGTTAGCGTAACGAGATAACAAACAACAGAGAAGTGTTCTGGAGAAGAGTGAGTGAGTGAGTTGGGTTTAACGCCGCTTTTAACATTATTCCAGTTATATCATGGCGTGTCAGCTTAATGTGGGAGGAAAGCCCGAAGTGATGCAGGTCTCAGACGTTTACCAGTTCGGTGAAACCCACGAGCACGGGTATGGTGCTGACAGACCTAGAAACATAATTGGGGCGAAGCGGAATTCGAACCCACAATCATAGGTTTCTGGCGTGCCCAAAGGGACGCAACTCTGCACAGCGAATCGCGGCGCCTTAGACGACTGGGCCACCCTTGCCCCTCTGGAGAAGAGAGGATATAACGTATTTAATGTGAATTTATGATTAGATGGAAGTATCTTCTTATCAGGGTTTCAACTCAACTCCGATTGTGTCAATCAATCCAACTCAACTCATCATCTTAAATGATCCTATGACTGTGAGTGTGCATCCCACTTCGCTCAGCACCATACTCCTGCTCGTTTCACCAACGTGACAAACGTCTAGGATCTGTATCAATTCGGGCTTTCGTCCTACATCAAGCTCACACGCCGTTATATAACTGGCGTACTTTACCGTCACCGTGGCCTGGAGGTATAGCGGAGGTGCCCGGAGACTGGAAGGTCGGGGTTCGATCCCCGGTCGCGTTATACCCAAAGACGTAAAAGATGGTACTTGTTGTTACCCTTCCTGGCACTCGGCATCAGGGGCTAAAACAAGGACTGGTCGGCTCGGAGTCAGTATACTGTGTCTGAGTGGGGTATTCATGTTAAACTGCGGCATGGTATCTCAGTGAGCTAGCACTATAAATCGGCATCAGTCTGGACTGTGTATTGTGTCTGAGTGGTTACTCGTGGGTTATTCATTTAAACTACGGCAGGTATCTCTTTGGGCCAGCACTTTTAAAACCGTCGTTAAACCACGCTCTGTTTGTTTGTTGTTTTACGCCGCATTTGGCAATATTCCAGCTATAAGACGGCGGTATATTAACAATTCAGTCCCTACCAGACAATCCAGTGATTGACGTCATGAGCATCGATCAACGCTTTGTTTGTTTGTTTGTTTGTCTGTTGTTTAACGCCACACTCAGTAATATTCCAGCTATATGACGGCGGTATGTAAATATTCGAGTCTGGACGTTTACGACAAGCATAGTCGCCTTTTACGGCAAGTATGGGTTGCTGAAGACCTATTCTACCCCGGATCTTCACGGCTCAATTGGGGTGCGACGACATGAATCTACCGACAATGAGTCCACAAGCACGGGTTTCTGAAAATCAATTCTGACAAGATGTTTAAGGGTCGCATTGCCCTCGGAAACATGCTGGTTCGAATGCAAATTAATTAGCATGCCATCATTGATTCTTATACTGCCTTTTACTGGCAAATGAAACCGAAATAAAATATTCATTGGAAACCACCCAAAACTGACTTAAACGAAGACGGAAATGAAAACGCTGCCCACTACTGAAATAACCCGGACCCTTTTCGGTTATCAATGTGAAAACATATTTGCACACTTGCAGTTTAACACTCCGGCGCCTGATAGAGAGTCTGTCAGGAGCGCGGAAGGTCGGCGGTTTTTATGAGATATAAAACTCTCGGATGAGGGAAGTGTTTTAGCTTTTTTTCAACCGAAACAAAAATGCGAAACAACATTTATCATAGATATAGCGACTGCCAGATAGCGGGAGGTCTGTGGTTCGATTCCTTGGCCTCATCAAACCAATAGACGTTATAAGACGGCTGTGTCTCTGCCTGGCGCTCGGCATTAAGGGGCAAAACAAGGAGTGTTCGATCTGTATAATGTGACCCAGTGGAGTTTCAATGTTAAACTGCGGCATGGTATTTCAGGGGGTTAGCACTATAGATAACTATAGAACACGCATTCGCACGCACACGACACGCACACGACACAGACACACAGAGACACTCATGTGCATGCACGTAGCTATTAAAGGGCAATAATCTTGAACGCGACATTAAACCTCGTGATTACCTCACCTCACCTCAAATCACTTTACCTCACCTCACCTCACTTTTCATTCTGGGTTTGAGGCCCGTGAAGATCCGGGGTAGATTAGGTCTTCAGCAACCCATGCTTGCCGTAAAAGGCGACTATGCTTGTCGCAAGAGGCGACTAACGGGATAGGGTGGTCAGACTCGCTGACTTGGTTGATGCATGTCATGCTATCCCAGTTACGTGGATCGATGTTCATGATGTCAATCACTGGATTGTCTGTCTTTTGACACTGCTTGTACTAGTCGGGACTAATATAGCTTTTATAGTGCCGATTTTAACTAGCCCACTGAGATAACATGCTGCAGTTTAACATGGATACCCCACTCAGACACAGTATACTGACTCCAAGCCGACCAGTCCTTGTTCTATCCCCGTATAGTACAGGCTCACTGAGATGCCATGCCGCAGTTTAACATGGATACCCCACTCAGACACAGTCTACTGACTCCAAGCCGATCAGCCCTTGTTCTATCCCCGTATAGTACAGGCTCACTGAGATATCATGCCACAGTTTAACATGGATACCCCACTCAGACACAGTATACTGACTCCGAGCCGACCAGTGCTTGTTCTATCCCCGTATAGTCCTGGGATTTTATTTGCGCATCATGTGATATTAGAAATTGTACACACGTCGCCAAGGTTGCAAGAGTTGTGTCCCCTGGTACATCTTTGTCAAGCGACGCGTGGCCCGGGTCTTCTGCGTGACGAGCGAACGCTTTAACCACTAGGCCACCCCGCCGCCCTATTATAGCTTCCATGGTTCCAAAGACTTCTAATTCGCTCTTTCACACTGTACACGGTGGACCAGTTGACTGAGGTGCCAGAATACAATTATCTTGGGTTCGAATCCCATTTCGCCCTGATTATTCTTCTTGGTTTGTGGGTTTCACTAAAGTGGTAAACACCTGCATCACTTGGGGCCTTTCTCCCACATCAAGCTGACACTCCGTGATAAAACTACGGTTCAACTCAACTCACTCACTCAAATATCAATTATAGCACAACACAGTATCATACGGAAGCCTTTTGGGGCCATTTGTTTTTGGTGGTTTTTTTCTTGAAATTTCAAGATGTTATTCTGAAATTTCAAGATACTAAGTTGAAATTTCAAGATGCTAATTAAGTTGAAATTCTAAGATGCAATGTTGAAATTTCAAGATGCTAATTAAGTTGAAATTTCAAGATACTAAATTGAAATTTCAAGATACTAAGCTGAAAATCCAAGACGCTATCTTGAAATTTCAAGATACTAAGTTGACATTTTCAGATGCTATGTTGAAATCTCAAGTTGTTAATTAAGTTGAAATTTCAAGATACTAAATTGAAATTTCAAGATACTAAGTTGAAAATTTAAGATGTTATCTTGAAATTTCAAGATACTAAGTTGAAATTTTTAAGATGCTATGTTGATTATTCTTCTTGGTTTGTGGGTTTGACTAAAGTGGTAAACACCTGCATCACTTGGGGCTTTTCTCCCACTTCAAGCTGACACTCCGTGATATAACTACGGTTCAAAGCGGCGTTTAACTCAACTCACTCACTCACTCAAATATCAATTATAGCACAACACAGTATGATACGGAAGCCTTTTGGGGCCATTTGTTTTTTGTGTTTTTTCTTGAAATTTCAAGATACTAAGTTGAAATTTCAAGATACTAATTAAGTTGAAATTTTAAGATGCAATGTTGAAATTTCAAGATGCTAATTAAGTTGAAATTTCAAGATACTAAGTTGAAATTTCAAGATGTTAATTAAGTTGAAATTTCAAGATACTAAATTTCAATTTCAAGATACTAAGTTGAAAATTCAAGATGCTATGTTGAAATTTCAAGGTTCAATAGTTGAAATTTTAAGATGCTAATTAAGTTGAAATTTCAAGATACAAAATTGAAATTTCAAGATTCTAAATTGAAAATTCAAGATGCTATGTTGACATTTCAAGATACTAAGTTGAAATTTTAAGATGCTATGTTGAAAATTCAAGATGTTAATTAAGTTGAAATTTAAAGATAAAAAATTGAAATTTCTAGATGCTATGTTGAAATTTCAAGGTTCATTAGTTGAACTTTTAAGGTTCATTAGTTGAAATTTTAAGCCTAACCACAACATCCCATTAAGTAAATATGTGAAACGTTTAAACATGTTTACGACAAAATACATAATTTATATTATATATGTAGTGTATTATCCTAATAATCCAAACAATGTTTAAATATAGTGCATGTCATGCGTTAAGTCAGGCATGTATAAGATATATAATGTATATTGAAATAGATGTGCAAACAAGATTCACAGGAACTTCCACCAAACATATACTACCAGGACTTACAACGACCTTTGTACTATACAGTTAACTACGTTTATAACAAACACGTTTATAACGAACTGGCGGATATAGCGAACTGTTTTTTTGTTCCCAGCCATTTGCTGTATATATGCTGTAAATATGTTAATAACGAATTACGGTTATAACGAACTAAAATTAGTGGTCCCTTTGAGTTCGTTAAAACCGTAGTTTACTGTATTAACATAATAATGGACACATTAACTTAGCTAAGATAATGCTGACTAGAAAAACTGACATTTGTGATGTCAAAAATCCCCGTGGCACAGATGGTAGCGTGGAGGACTACAATTCAAGAGGTTCGAATCCGAGGTTTTAAAGTGTTCCTGAATGTGTTGGATGACTAAGTATGGGCATGAGTGAGTGAGTGAGTGAGTGAGTATGGTTTTACGCCGCTTTTAGCAATATTCCAGCAATATCACGGCGGGGGACACCAGAAATGAGCTTCACACATTGTACCCATGTCGGGAATCGAACCCGGGTCTTCGGCGTGATGAGCGAACGCTTTAACCACTAGGCTACCCGACCGCCCTAGTATGGGCTTGACCACGGGGACCCAGTGTCTAATCGTTTAAATGGTTAGTTAATGTTTAATTAACCATTTCAACGATTAGACACTGGGTCCGAGTGGTCTAACATACTTAAACCATGTCCAACATTTATGGCATCTAAAATGCTTAAAAAAACATTGTTTTGTTAAAGATACTTTGAAAGGTATTCTGGAACTCTATGCTCAACTGTGAGAACACTGTGTGAGTCGGCCTTGCGTGAAGCACGTGAATTGTGTTTCCCCAGCCTTTCGCACGTGCAGCCCGCCCTTTGCCGATTTGGGTTATGAAAGGCATGTCCCGGGGCAAGTTTAACACACATTTTGGACCAACTCGAGAACATTTATCAATGACCTGAATATTACTTGCCCATGTTAATGGGCATATTATAAACAAATGTTGCCCTGATCAAGATAATAGTAATTTCTTTTCTGTCTGTTCGTTTCGTTGAACGAAAAGCTACAAAATCACAAGTACTGTACAAATACTAGAATGCATAGAGTTACATACTGTATAAAATTGCATAAAACACATTTCACTGTTCATAAACGGATAAACAATTAGTACTGATTTAAGTAAATATTTAGTTGTTAATTTCATACCTTTTCTCCCATGTCGCTGTTGAGAAACGTTTTTTTATGAAATTATTCTATCATTAAGATAAATAATAGGGGACAAAAAAGTGCCATCATTACCATGTGGTGTTTAACTAACAATTCAGGGAGTTACACCACGGTCAAAGACAAAGGAGTCATGGTTTAATAGTAGTTTTCTCCTACATGAAATGGAAGATGACAATTATATCTGATTACTACGATAGACCCTTAATTGCTTTTAAGGTACCCCAATATACTTCTATATCCCCATAAAAAGCTACAAACATACTCAAAGCGACTCCTTTTTTAAATTACATGAAATAAATTTCAAAAGGGGCGGGGAGGGTACGGATATTTCAAACATTTATGCCCTTAACACCCGCGATAGAATTATGGAACAAGGAGGTGAGGTGAGGTGAAATGGGGTTTAACGTCGCGTCCAAGATTATTGCACTTATATATAGCGACATGCATGTACGTGTGTGTGTGTGGCTGCTTGTACTAGTCCGGATTGATGCCGATTTATAGTGCTAGCTCGCTGAGATACCATGCCGCAGTTTAACATGAATACCCCACTCAGACACAGTATACTGACTCCGAGCCGACCAGTCCTTGTTTTAGCCCCTTAATACCGAGCGCCAGACAGGGTAACAACAAGTACCATCTTTTACCGTCTTTTGGTATGACGCGGCCGGGGATCGAACCCCGGACCTTCCGCTCTCCGGGCGGACGCTCTACCACTAGACAACGGAGGCGGTTATGGAACAAGGAACTCGTTTAGCCTTGTGTTTAGGATCTAGTCCGGAATAATGCCGATTTAGTAGTGCTGGCCCACTGAGATACCAGGGCGCAGTTTAACATAGAATCGCGGCGCCTTAGACGACTTTATTAGTATTTTGGGCTATAACCTATAATACAAGTTTAGAAGAACAAACTTTAATGTCACTTATATCAGGATAGTGCAAACAAATTAATTCCGTTCCTGTTAACGAGGCTCCAGTTCCACATAACTTATAAATGAGTCGGTGGCGGTCGGGTAGCCCAGTGGTTAAAGCGTTCGCTCGTCACGCCGAAGACCCGGGTTCGATTCCGAACATGGGTACAATGTGTGAAGCCCATTTCTGGTGTCCTCCGCCGTGGTATTGCTGGAATATTGCTAAAAGCGGCTTGAATCATACTCACTCACTATTTCCGGAGCTCGAAACTATTTCTGATGCATATTGCGACAGTATGGTTCTTGATAATGACCAGGAACTGTTATACTCCTGCTTTCTGAAGCATTTTGATTCGAATGCTGAATTAATGATAGAAATTATGCAATACTCTTTCATACTTCCGTTTACTGGCAAATGAAACCAAAATGAAATATTCATTGGGGACCATCCGAAACTGAATATAACGAGGAAGGATATGAGAACCCGGACTCTTTTTGTTTATCAATCGTTAAATATATTACAGTAAACTACGGTTAAAACGAACACGCTTATAACGAACTGACGGATATAACGAACTTACTTTTTGGTCCCGACTATTTGCTGTAGATATGCTGTATATATGTTTATAACGAACTACGGTTAAAACGAACACGCTTATAACGAACTGACGGATATAACGAACTTACTTTTTGGTCCCGACTATTTGCTGTAGATTAGCTGTATATATGTTTATAACGAACTACGGTTATAACGAACTAAATTTGTAGTCCCTTTGACTTCGTTATAACCGTAGTTTACTGTAGTACACTTGCAGTCTAAAAGCCCGGCGGTAGACTTGAGACTAAGGGTTACACACAATCAAATGTTTTCCCATAGACTTCTATAGTAACGTTATATTTTTTTTTTAAATAATTAAGCATTCAACAGCTATTACCCTTACGTGTGTGCACAGTTTGGCCTTCGAGCAGCAATAAAAACATAAAAATGACTAGATTAGCCAGATGTTTTTCCGAGTACCGGAAGCTAAACTCACCGACCCCAGTTCCGCACTAAATGTCACCTACTTGAAAATACCTGTGGTCACATTCAGCATAAGTCATCATGTTGAAAAAGACAGTACTAAATATAGAAAGGCATGGTCAGTTTTAATAACTGGATGGATGTACATTTAAAAGACTTGAAAATCTTGCACAATATTATCCAAATACAGCCTGCAGATATCTCTCGATCTGCACTGAAGGCTCCCTACGACCTACGAAAACCGCACTGTCCCAACTGGTTCTGATTTGGTGTAATAGAACATCAAGGGGAGAGCGGAATGTCGGTAGTTCGATGGCACGTGAAACGCACACACACGCACATGCACGCACAAACGCACACACATATACACAAACACACACACATATACAGAAACACAAACACGCATGCACGCGCACATACACGAGCACGCACGGCGCTCTATAAATGCAAAAATACTGAACGACGTTAAACCACATTTCACCTCACAAACAAGAGTTCTTTTAACACTAGCATCCTCATCTTCATTCCTTGTTCCAGCCTCCTTTACAGTCAACGGTAATTCAAGCGTGACGGTTGAAGCAGGCGAAATGGTCGAGTTCCGATGTGACACAGAGCCGCTACAATTCAACTCGAAAAACATCAACATGACAAACAACACATACGAAGTGGCAGCCAACTGTTCTGACTTCGGAGAGTACACATGCGGTGGTGACTCAGTCACCGTCAAATGTGAGTATACGTAGTTGTCTGAGCGCCACAGAGTTACGTCCCTTAGAAGCGCAAGGATCCGCTGATCGGGTTCGGCACTTGGTCTGATCGCTTGTTTATCAGCGTAAACGCTTGGTTGGTAAGCGTTTGTGGGTTTCGTTACTGAAGGATTTTTCCAAAATTGGGCAATTTTAACGAGACAAGGGAGTAAACCGACCAGAAAATTAAAGTCCAATTTCCAATTAATGCCCTTGCCTCGGGAAGTTGATATTGGTCTGACACGCCGTCCTAAAACTGGAATACTAAAAAAAGTTGCTTGAAGTTAAGCTCACTACCTCAGAAGTAACCGAGCTAGCCACTCGGGTAGTTTCTGCCTTTTCTGCTACACAGGATCGAGAGCCGAGGTGCCCTGGTATAAGCATATCACGTTTAGCCCTCAATCTGAGTAAATGATTGAATATTGCTAAACGACGCATCATCAACTTTGAAGGTGTTTGCGGTCAGAACCCCATGGAGAGAAGATCTGAGAAGTCTGTTTGTTTCGTTAGCAAGTTAGCGATGTGTCAGTAATGAACATACTTGGATCCAATAAGGGATTCCAAACTGAACTGAAAATTTTCCCACTCACTCCACTCCGTGCCACCCTCTCCAATTCTTTCCCATTCTCAAAGCCTCCTATCACATCCCTCCTTTCCACCCTCAATCAGTCGCCTCTCTCTTTTTTTCCCCCAACATTTTCTACCTCACTCTACTCACTACACACTCTAACACTACACATCTCAAACCACCTCCTCCCATCTCTAACACAACCCACCTCCTCCCATCTCTAACACAACCCACCTCCTCCCATCTGTAACACTACCCACCACCTCCCATCTGTAACACTACCCACCTCCTCCCATCTCTAACACAACCCACCTCCTCCCATCTGTAACACTACCCACCACCTCCCATCTGTAACACTACCCACCTCCTCCCATCTCTAACACAACCCACCTCCTCCCATCTGTAACACTACCCACCTCCTCCCATCTGTAACACTATCCAACTCCTCCCATCTGTAACACTACCCTCCTCCTCCCATCTGTACCACTACCCACCTCCTCCCATTTCTAACACTACCCACCTCCTCCCATCTGTAACACTACCCACCTCCTCCCATCTGTAACACAACCCACCACCTCCCATCTGTAACACTACCCACCTCCTCCCATCTGTAACACTACCCACCTCCTCCCATCTGTACCACTACCCACCTCCTCCGAACTGTAACACTACCCACCTCCTCCCATCTGTAACACAACCCACCACCTCCCATCTGTAACACTACCCACCTCCTCCCATCTGTAACACTACCCACCACCTCCCATCTGTAACACTACCACCTCCTCCCATCTGTAACACTACCCTCCTCCTCCCATCTGTAACACTACCCACCTCCTCCCATCTGTAACACTACCCACCTCCTCCCATCTGTAACACTACCCACATCCTCCCATCTGTACCACTACCCACCTCCTCCCATCTCTAACACTACCCACCTCCTCCCATCTGTAACACTACCCACCTCCTCCCATCTGTAACACTACCACCTCCTCCCATCTGTAACACTACCACCTCCTCCCATCTGTAACACTACCCACCTCCTCCATCTGTAACACTACCCAACTCCTCCCATCTGTAACATTACCCACGTCCTCCCATCTGTAACACTACCCACCTCCTCCCATCTCTAACACTACCCACGTCCTCCCATCTGTAACACTACACACCTCCTCCCATCTGTAACACTACCACCCCATCCCATCTCTAACACTACCACCCCCTCCCATCTGTAACACTTCCCTCCTCCTCCAATGTCTACCACTACCCACCTCCTCCCATCTGTAACACTACCCACCTCCTCCCATCAGTAACACTACCCTCCTCCTCCCATCTGTAACACTACCCACCCCCTCCCATCTGTAACACTACCCACCTCCTCCCATCTGTAACACTACCCACCTCCTCCCATCTGTAGCACTACCCACCTCCTCCCATCTCTAACACTACCACCTCCTCCCATCTGTAACACTACCCACGTCCTCCCATCTGTACCACTACCCACCTCCTCCCATCTGTAACACTACCCACCTCCTCCCATCTCTAACACTACCACCTCCTCCCATCTGTAACACTACCCACCTCCTCCCATCTGTAACACTTCCCACCTCCTCCCATCTGTAACACTACCCTCCTCCTCCCATCTGTACCACTACCCACCTCCTCCAATCTGTACCACTACCCACCTCCTCCCATCTGTAACACTACCCACCTCCTCCCATCTCTAACACTACCACCTCCTCCCATCTGTAACACTACCCACCTCCTCCCATCTGTAACACTTCCCACCTCCTCCCATCTGTAACACTACCCATCTCCTCCCACCCGTAACACTACCAATCTCCTCTCATCTGTAACACTACCCTCCTCCTCCCATCTATGACACTACCCACCTCCTCCCATCTCTAACACTACCCACCTCCTCCCATCTGTAGCACTACCCACCTCCTCCCATCTGTAGCACTACCCTCCTCCTCCCATCTGTAACACTACCACCCCCTCCCATCTGTAACACTACCACCCCCTCCCATCTCTAAAACTACCCACCTCCTCCCATCTGTAACACTTCCCACCTCCTCCCATCTGTAACACTTCCCAACTCCTCCCATCTGTAACACTACCCACCTCCTCCCATCTGTAACACTACCCACCTCCTCCCATCTGTAACACTACCCACCCCCTCCCATCTGTAACACTACCCACCTCCTCCCATCTGTAACACTACCCACCTCCTCCCATATGTAACACTACCCACCTCCTCCCATCTCTAACACTACCACCTCCTCCCATCTGTAACACTACCCTCCTCCTCCCATCTGTAACACTAACACCTCCTCCCATCTGTAACACTACCACCCCATCCCATCTCTAACACTACCACCCCCTCCCATCTCTAAAACTACCAACCTCCTCCCATCTGTAACACTACCCACATCCTCCCATCTGTAACACTACCCACCTCCTCCCATCTGTAACACTACCACCCCCTCCCATCTGTAACACTACCCACCTCCTCCCATCTGTAACACTACCCACCTCCTCCCATCTCTAACACTACCCACCTCCTCCCATCTCTAACACCACCCACCTCTTCCCATCTCTAACACTACCCACCTCCTCCCATCTGTAACACCACCCACCTTCTCCCATCTGTAACACTACCACCCCCTCCCATCTGTAACACTTCCCTCCTCCTCCCATGTCTACCACTACCCACCTCCTCCCATCTGTAGCACTACCCACCTCCTCCCATCTCTAACACTACCACCTCCTCCCATCTGTAACACTACCAACCCCCTCTCATCTGTACCACTACCCACCTCCTCCCATCTGTAACACTACCCACCTCCTCCCATCTCTAACACTACCACCTCCTCCCATCTGTAACACTACCCATCTCCTCTCATCTGTAACACTACCCTCCTCCTCCCATCTGTACCACTACCCACCTCCTCCCATCTGTAACACAACACACACCCTCCAACCTCTAACACTACCCACCTCCTCCCATCTGTAAGACCACCCACTTAATTCTTCTAGAATTACCCCTCCCACTTCCTCCTGTATTTGTAGACCCGTGAAGATCCTAGGTAGAATAGGTCTTCAGCAACCCATGCTTACCGTAACAGGCGACCATGCTTGTCGTAAAAGGCGACTAACCGGACCGGGTGGTCAGGCTCGCTGACTTGGTTGATGCATGTCATCGATCCCAATTGTGTAGATCGATGCTCATGATATTAATTACTGGATTGTCTGGTCCAGACTCGATTATTTACAGACCGCCGTCATATAGCTGGAATATTGCTGAGTGCGGCGTTAAACAACAACCCAACCAAACCAAACCTATAATTGTAAAGTTATAGTAAAGTCAAGTCCTGTGATCAATATGTTCTCATATCATGCAGCCAAGCTGATGCTGTCGGATGACCCAAAAATAAAGATCGGCTTGAACTTGGCGTACGGAGTTTTCGTCATGTGCGGGTATCCAGAGATGACCAGGCACCAACTTGTCTATGGGAAGCAGAACCTTACGGACGATTCCAAATACACGTTAGTTCACGTAAAAAAGACGGGTGAAGATAACGTCTACAATTTCAAGTTTAAAATCTTCAACTTAACAGAGAGTGGCCTTGGTAAATACACTTTTTTAATCGACAATGGAGCTGGGGAGACTGCCGTCGACATCGAACTATCAGCTGATACAGGTGAGTTGTTCCATCATTGCCACATGGGATAAATTCACGTTCAACAGAAGGTGTAGTTTCGCCTTATATTGAGTGAGTGAGTGAGTGAGTTCGGTTTAACGCCGCTTTTAACAGTATTCCAGTTATATCACGGCGTGTCAGCTTAATGTGGGAGGAAAGCCCGAAGTGATGCAGGTCTTAGACGGTTACCACTTCGATGAAACCCACGAGCACGGGTATGGGGCTGACAAACCTAGAAACATGATCGGGGCGAACCGGGATTCGATCCCACAATCATAGGTTTCTGGCGTGCCCAAGGGACGCAACTCTGCACAGCGAATCGCGGCGCCTTAGACGACTGGGCCACCCGTGCCCCCGTGTCTAGATAGAACGTGGGAGTCTATATAATTTACTTATGTATATTCTCTCCGAAAGAACACACCAAGTGTGTATTTCGTTTAAGATTTAAACACATTCCTAAACAGCCCGAAGTGATGCAGGTCTTAGACGTTTACCATTTCGGTTAAACCCACGAGCACGAGCACGGTGCTGACAAACCTAGAAACATAATCGGGGCGAACCGGGATTCGAACCCACCATCGTAGGGGTTTTGGTTTTGGATAGCATTTTGTAATGTTTGTTTTGTTTGTTTGTTTGTTGTTTAACGCTGTACTCAGCAATATTCCAGCTATATGACGCCGGTCTGTAAATAATCGAGTGTGGACCAGAAAATCCAGTGATTGACATCATGAGCATCGATCCACGCGATTAGGATACGATGACATGCATCGACCAAGTCAGCGAGCCTGACCACCCGATCCCGTTAGTCGCCTCTCACGACAAACATTGTCGCCTTTTACGGCAAGCATGGGTTGCTGAAGACCTATTCTACCCCGGATCTTTTTGTAATCGTTTTGAAATGAGTTTACACATTCACGTTTTAACGAAATTGAGACAAACGAAATAACGAAGTAATAGCTTCAGCAGTCATACAATTTGGCACTGACTCTGTGAACGTTCATGCTCATTCATACGTTAACAGTGAATGTCAATTTTTATCTGAATAGTTCTTATAGCCGTGGTGAGTTTACTTAAATCAGACACTCGTTATCGTGATTTGAGGTGAGGTCAGGTGAAAAGGGGTTTAACGTCGCGTCCAAGGTTATTGCACTTATATAGCGACGTGCATGTACGTGTGTGTGTTTGTGTGGCTGCTTGTACTAGTCCGGACTGATGCCGATTTATAGTGCTAGCTCACTGAGATACTATGCCGCAGTTTAACATGAATACCCACTCAGACACAGTATACTGACTCCGTGCCGACCAGTCCTTGTTTTAGCCCCTTAATGCCGAGCGCCAGACAGGGTAACAACAAGTACCATCTTTTAACGTCTTATGGTATGACGCGGCCGGGGATCGAACCCCGGACCTTCCGCTCTCCGGGCGGACGTTCTACCACTAGACCACGGAGGCGGTCTACCGTGATTTGAGACCTCTGTCAGAGTTCCTATCATTCCTAATAATAACAACAGAATTGATCTATTTCTCACATAAAAGACCTAAATATGAAATATGTGTACCTCCAAACTGCTTTTTTGTAAAGATTCGTGAATATAAACACCACGAAAACAACGCCTCTAATGCTATCCTGACCTTTCAATTATAGTTGAGGATGACTTCATCATCCCCGTCGCCACAGCAACCGCAGTCTTGCTTGTTGTCCTTGTCGCAGTGGCCGTCATCTTTGTTCGACTGTACAAGAAGCTGACAGGTAGGAGTATTTGAGTGAGTGAGTGAGTGAGTGAGTGAGTGTGTGAGTGAGTTAATGAGGAACATCGCCTCTGTATTCGGTTATAGCACCATGTGTCGGTTTAATGTAGGAGTGAGTGAGTGAGTATGGTCTTACGCCGCTTTTTAGCAATATTCCAGCAATATTCCAGCAATATCCCGGGGGGGGACACCAGAATTGGGCTTAACACATTGTACCCATGACGGAAATCGAACCCGGGTCTTCGGTGTGACGAGCGAAAGTTTTAACAGCTAGGCTACCCGACCGCCCCAGTTTAATGTAGGAAGAAATCCAGAAGGGAAAAAGCCTTAGACGAGTCTGGGTATGTTGCTGAAAAACCTTGAAACACAATCAGAGCGAACTGGGATTGGAACCGACGCTCTTAGCGAATTGCGACGCCATTTACGAGGGGCGTTCACACACACCCTCCAATCTGTAACACTACCCACCTCTTCCCATCTGTAACACAACTCACCTCCTCCCATCTGTAACACTACCCACCTCTTCCCATCTGTAACACTACCCACCTCCTCCCATCTGTAACACAACTCACCTCCTCCCATCTGTAACACTACCCACCTCTTCCCATCTGTAACACTTCCCACCTCCTCTCATCTGTAACACTTCCCACCTCCTCCCATCTGTAACACTACCCACCTCCTCCCATCTGTAACACTACCCACGTCCTCCCATCTGTAACACTACCACCCCCTCCCATCTCTAACACAACCCAGCTCCTCCCATCTGTAACACTACCACCCCCTTCCATCTCTAACACTTTTATTTTTCAATATGGTCTCCATACACCTCAAAGCCTTCAAGCTTTTAATACCAATTTTATAGAAATCCGCAGATTGGCCCTCTAACCATGCCTCTGTGGCAGCCTTTATGTCCTCGTCATCCTGGAAGCGTCTTCCACGTAGGGCAGATTTCATTTGCCGGAACAGGAAATAGTCTCTGGGGGCTACGTCTGGGCTGTAGGGTGGGTGATTTAACTGTACAGCCCAGACCTAGCACCCAGGATGACGAGGACATAAAGGCTGCCACAGTGGCGTGGTTAGAGGTCCAATCTCCGGATTTCTATAAAAGTGGTATTAAAAGCTTGAAGGACAAATGGAATAAGTGTTTTGAGATGAACGGAGATTATATTGAAAAATAAAAGTGCAAAAGATATTCTGCGACTTGATCATATATTGAAGTTGCAAAACTTATTGAGCACCCCTCGTAGATGACTGAGTCACCCGTGTGCAAATTATCGCAAATTATTATATCGTAATCGAGGGGAACTTCGTTCTTGAAAGACTAATTATCTTTTGCCATTCCTTCATCCTAAATCTCAAACACCAATAGATGCGCCCCTTTTTAGACAAAATGTAGCATAGATATTTTTCTTATGTTTAATGTTTACTTGACATGGAATCCAAAATACAAATAGAATTAATGGTATGTATATTTATTTTGCAGGTTTCAAAGAGAAAGAGTGAGTGTTTTTTTATATACACCCGAAATATTGAATTTTGGATACCGGAACAGAAAAAGACCCCACTACCCCATGTTTGTCTCCCTGTTGGGATACAAGGGGGTAGAGGTAACCTAATTTGCCCTGGTATCCCCACATGGAGACAAACATTGGGTAGAGGGGACCTATTCTGCCCTGGTATCCTCACAGGGAGACAAACATGGGGTAGAGGGGACCTATTCTGCCCTGGTATCCTAACAGGGAGACAAACATTGGGTAGAGGGGACCTAGTCTGCCCTGGTATCCTAACAGGGAGACACACATGGGGTAGAGGGGACCTATTCTACCCTGGTAATCCCACAGGGACACAAACATGGGGTAGAGGGGACCTATTCTCCACTGATATCCTAACAGGGAGACAAACATGGGGCAGAGGGGACCTATTCTACCCTGGTATCCCCACAGAGAGACGAACATGACGCAGAGGGGACCTATTCTGCCCTGGTATCCCCACAGGGAGACAAACATTGGGTAGAGGGGACCTTTTCTACCCTGGTATCCTAACAGGGAGACAAACATGGGGTAGAGGGAACCTATTCTACCCTGGTATCCCCACAGGGAGACAAACATAGGGTAGAGGCCAGGGGACCTATTCTGCCCTGGTATCCTAATAGGGAGACCAACATGGGGTAGAGGGGACCTATTCTGCCCTGGTATCTTAACAGGGAGACCAACATCGGGTAGAGGGGACCTATTCTGCCCTGGTATCCCCACAGGGTGACAAACATTGGGTAGAGGGGACCTTTTCTACCCTGGTATCCCCACAGGGAGACCAACATGGGGTAGAGGGGACCTATTCTGCCCTGGTATCTTAACAGGGAGACCAACATCGGGTAGAGGGGACCTATTCTGCCCTGGTATCCCCACAGGGTGACAAACATTGGGTAGAGGGGACCTATTCTACCCTGGTATCCCCACAGGGAGACAAACATAGGGTAGAGGCCAGGGGACCTATTCTGCCCTGGTATCCTAATAGGGAGACCAACATGGGGTAGAGGGGACCTATTGTGCCCTGGTATCCCCACAGGGAGACAACCATGGGGTAGAGGGGACCTATTCTACCCTGGTATCCCCACAGGGAGACAAACATAGGGTAGAGGCCAGGGGACCTATTCTGCCCTGGTATCCTAATAGGGAGACCAACATAGGGTAGAGGGGACCTATTCTGCCCTGTTAACCCCACAGGGAGACACACATGGGGTAGAGGAACCTATTCTGCCCTGGTATCCCCACAGGGAGACAAACATGGGGTAGAGGGGACCTATTCTGCCCTGGTATCTTAACAGGGAGACCAACATGGGGTAGAGGGGACCTATTCTGCCCTGGTATCCCCACAGGGTGACAAACATTGGGTAGAGGAGACCTATTCTGCCCTGGTATCTTAACAGGGAGACACACATGGGGTAGAGGGGACCTATACTGCCCTGGTATCCTAACAGAGAAACAAACATGGGGTAGAGGGGACCTATTCTGCCCTGTTACCCCCACAGGGAGACACACATGGGGTAGAGGAACCTATTCTACCCTGGTATCCCCACAGGGAGACAAACATGGGGTAGAGGAACCTATTCTGCCCTGGTATCCTAACAGAGAAACAAACATGGGATAGAGGGGACTTTTTCTAACCTGGAATCCTAACAGAGAACCAAACATGTGGCAGAGGGGACCTATTCTGCCCTGGTACCCCCACAGGGAGACAAACATGAGGTAGAGGGGACCTATTCTGCCCTGGTAGCCCCACAGGGCGACAAACATTGGGTAGAGGGGACCTATTCTACCCTGATATCCCCAAAGGGAGACACACATGGGGTAGAGGAACCTATTCTGCCCTGCTATCCCCACAGGGAGACAAACATGGGGCAGAGGGGACCTATTCTGCCCTGGTATCCTAACAGAGAAACAAACATGGGGTAGATAGGACTTTTTCTACCCTGGTATCCTAACAGAGAAACAAACATGTGGTAGAGGGGACCTATTCTGCCATGGTATCCTCACAGGGAGACAAACATGGGATGGAGGGGACCTATTGTGCCCTGGTATCCTAACAGGGAGACAACCATGGGGTAGAGGGGACCTATTCTACCCTGGTATCCCCACAGGGAGAGAAACATAGGGTAGAGGCCAGGGGACCTATTCTGCCCTGGTATCCTAATAGGGAGACCAACATGGGGTAGAGGGGACCTATTCCGCCCTGGTATCCCCACAGGGAGACAAACATGGGGTAGAGGGGACCTATTCTACCCTGGTATCCCCACAGGGAGACAAACATAGGGTAGAGGCCAAGGGACCTATTCTGCCCTGGTATTCTAATAGGGAGACCAACATGGGATAGAGGGGACCTATTCTGCCCTGGTATCTTAACAGGGAGACCAACATGGGGTAGAGGCCAAGGGACCTATTTTGCCCTGGTATCCCCACAGGGTGACAAACATTGGGTAGAGGGGACCTATTCTCCCCTGGTATCTTAACAGGGAGACCAACATGGGGTAGAGGGGACCTATTCTACCCTGGTATCCTCACAGGGAGACAAACATTGGGTAGAGGGGACCTATACTGCCCTGGTATCCTAACAGAGAAAAAAACATGGGGTAGAGGGGACCTATTCTGCCCTGTTACCCCCACAGGGAGACACACATGGGGTAGAGGAACCTATTCTACCCTGGTATCCCCACAGGGAGACAAACATGGGGCAGAGGGGACCTATTCTGCCCTGGTATCCTAACAGAGAAACAAACATGGGATAGAGGGGACTTTTTCTACCCTGGAATCCTAACAGAGAAACAAACATGTGGCAGAGGGGACCTATTCTGCCCTGGTACACCCACAGGGAGACAAACATGAGGTAGAGGGGACCTATTCTACCCTGGTATCCCCGATGGGTGACAAACTTGGGGTAGAGGGGACCTATTCTACCCTGGTATCCTAACAGAGCAACAAATATGGGGTAGAGGGGACCTATTCTGCCCTGGTAGCCCCACTGGGAGACAAACATGGGGTAGAGGGGACCTATTCTGCCCTGCTATCTTAACAGGG
Organism: Haliotis rufescens; assembly: GCF_023055435.1. NCBI lineage: Eukaryota > Metazoa > Mollusca > Gastropoda > Lepetellida > Haliotidae > Haliotis > Haliotis rufescens. The sequence goes on from NW_025963781.1 coordinate 523,998, forward strand.
AGACCAACATGGGGTAGAGGGGACCTATTCTACCCTGGTACCCCCACAGGGCGACAAACATGGGGTAGAGGGGACCTATTCTACCCTGGTATCCCCACAGGGAGACAAACATGTGATAGAGGGGACCTATTCTGCCCTGGTATCCCCACAGGGAGACAAACATAGGGTAGAGGGGACCTATTCTACCATGGTATCCTAACAGGGAGACAAACATGTGATAGAGGGGACCTATTATACCCTGGTATCCCCACAGGGAGACAAACATGGGGTAGAGGGGACCTATTCTGCCCTGGTATCCCCACTGGGTGACAAACATGGGGTAGAAGGGACCTATTCTACCCTGGTATCCCCACTGGGAGACAAACATGGGGTAGAGGGGACCTATTCTACCCTGGTATCCCCACTGGGTGACAAACATGGGGTAGAGGGGACCTATTCTACCCTGATATCCTAACAGAGCAACAAATATGGGGTAGAGGGGACCTATTCTGCCCTGGTAGCCCCACTGGGAGACAAACATGGGGTAGAGGGGACGTATTCTACCCTGGTATCCCCACTGGGAGACAAACATGGGGCAGAGGGGACCTATTCTGCCCTGGTATCCTCACAGGGAGACATACATGGGGTAGAGGGGACCTATACTGCCCAGGTATCCTAACAGAGAAACAAACATGGGGTAGAGGAACCTATTCTGCCCTGGTATCCCCACAGGGAGACAAACATGGGGCAGAGGGGACCTATTCTGCCCTGGTATCTTAACAGGGAGACCAACATGGGGTAGAGGGGACCTATTCTACCCTGGTATCCTCACAGGGAGACAAACATGGGGTAGAGGGGACCTATACTGCCCTGGTATCCTAACAGAGAAACAAACATGGGGTAGAGGGGAATATTCTGCCCTGTTACCCCCATAGGGAGACACACATGGGGTAGAGGAACCTATTCTGCCCTGGTATCCCCACAGGGAGACAAACATGGGGCAGAGGGGCCCTATTCTGCCCTGGTATCCTAACAGAGAAACAAACATGTGGTAGAGGGGACCTATTCTGCCCTGGTATCCTCACAGGGAGACAAACATGGGATGGAGGGGACCTATTGTGCCCTGGTATCCTAACAGGGAGACAACCATGGGGTAGAGGGGACCTATTCTACCCTGGTATCCCCACAGGGAGACAAACATAGGGTAGAGGCCAGGGGACCTATTCTGCCCTGGTATCCTAATAGGAAGACCAACATGGGGTAGAGGGGACCTATTCCGCCCTGGTATCCCCACAGGGAGACAAACATGGGGTAGAGGGGACCTATTCTACCCTGGTATCCCCACAGGGAGACAAACATAGGGTAGAGGCCAAGGGACCTATTCTGCCCTTGTATCCTAATAGGGAGACAGACATGGGATAGAGGGGACCTATTCTGCCCTGGTATCTTAACAGGGAGACCAACATGGGGTAGAGGGGACCTATTCTGCCCTGGTATCCCCACAGGGTGACAAACATAGGGTAGAGGGGACCTATTTTGCCCTGGTATCTTAACAGGGAGACCAACATGGGGTAGAGGGGACCTATTCTACCCTGGTATCCTCACAGGGAGACAAACATGGGGTAGAGGGGACCTATTCTGCCCTGGTATCCCCACTGGGAGACAACCATGTGGTAGAGGGGACCTATTCTACCCTGGTATCTTAACAGGGAGACCAACATGGGGTAGAGGGGACCTATTCTACCCTGGTATCCTCACAGGGAGACAAACATGGGGTAGAGGGGACCTATACTGCCCTGGTATCCTAACAGAGAAACAAACATGGGGTAGAGGGGAATATTCTGCCCTGTTACCCCCATAGGGAGACACACATGGGGTAGAGGAACCTATTCTGCCCTGGTATCCCCACAGGGAGACAAACATGGGGCAGAGGGGCCCTATTCTGCCCTGGTATCCTAACAGAGAAACAAACATGTGGTAGAGGGGACCTATTCTGCCCTGGTATCCTCACAGGGAGACAAACATGGGATGGAGGGGACCTATTGTGCCCTGGTATCCTAACAGGGAGACAACCATGGGGTAGAGGGGACCTATTCTACCCTGGTATCCCCACAGGGAGACAAACATAGGGTAGAGGCCAGGGGACCTATTCTGCCCTGGTATCCTAATAGGAAGACCAACATGGGGTAGAGGGGACCTATTCTGCCCTGGTATCCCCACAGGGAGACAAACATGGGGTAGAGGGGACCTATTCTACCCTGGTATCCCCACAGGGAGACAAACATAGGGTAGAGGCCAAGGGACCTATTCTGCCCTTGTATCCTAATAGGGAGACAGACATGGGATAGAGGGGACCTATTCTGCCCTGGTATCTTAACAGGGAGACCAACATGGGGTAGAGGGGACCTATTCTGCCCTGGTATCCCCACAGGGTGACAAACATAGGGTAGAGGGGACCTATTTTGCCCTGGTATCTTAACAGGGAGACCAACATGGGGTAGAGGGGACCTATTCTACCCTGGTATCCTCACAGGGAGACAAACATGGGGTAGAGGGGACCTATACTGCCCGGGTATCCTAACAGAGAAACAAACATAGGCTAGAGGGGACTTTTTCTACCCTGGTATCCTAACAGAGAAACAAACATGTGGCAGAGGGGACCTATTCTGCCCTGGTACCCCCACAGGGAGACAAACATGAGGTAGAGGGGACCTATTCTGCCCTGGTATCCCCACTGGGTGACAACCATGGGGTAGAGGGGACCTATTCTACCCTGGTATCCCCACTGGGTGACAAACTTGGGGTAGAGGGGACCTATTCTACCCTGGTATCCTAACAGAGCAACAAATATGGGGTAGAGGGGACCTATTCTGCCCTGGTAGACCCACTGGGAGACAAACATAGGGTAGAGGGGACCTATTCTACCCTGGTATCCCCACTGGGAGACAAACATGGGGTAGAGGGGACCTATTCTGCCCTGGTATCCCCACTGGGAGACAACCATGTGGTAGAGGGGACCTATTCTACCCTGGTATCTTAACAGGGAGACCAACATGGGGTAGAGGGGACCTATTCTACCTTAGTATCCTCACAGGGAGACAAACATGGGTAGAGGGGACCTATACTGCCCTGGTAACCTAACAGAGAAACAAACGTGGGGTAGAGGAACCTATTCTGCCCTGGTATCCCCACAGGGAGACAAACATTGGGTAGAGGGGACCTATTCTGCCCTGGTATCCTCACAGGGAGACAAACATGCGGTAGAGGGGACCTATTCTGCCCTGGTATCCTCACAAGGAGACAAACATGGGGTAGAGGGGACCTATTCTGCCCTGCTATCCCCACAGGGAGACAAACATTGGGTAGAGGGGACCTAGTCTGCCCTGGTATCCTAACAGGGAGACACACATGGGGTAGAGGGGACCTATTCTACCCTGGTATTCCCACAGGGTGACAAACATTGTGTAGAGGGGACCTATTCTGCCCTGGTATCCCCACAGGGAGACAAACATTGGGTAGAGGGGACCTAGTCTGCCCTGGTATCCTAACAGGGAGACACACATGGGGTAGAGGGGACCTATTCTGCCCTGGTATTCCCACAGGGTGACAAACATTGGGTAGAGGGGCCCTATTCTACCCTGGTATCCCCACAGGGAGACAAACATAGCGTAGAGGCCAGGGGACCTAGTCTGCCCTGGTATCCTAACAGGGAGACACACATGGGGTAGAGGGGACCTGTTCTACCCTGGTATCCCCACAGGGAAACAAACATAGGGTAGAGGCCAGGGGACCTATTCTGCCCTGGTATCCTAATAGGGAGACCAACATGGTGTAGAGGGGACCTATTCTACCCTGGTATCCCCACTGGGTGACAAACTTGGGGTAGAGGGGACCTATTCTACCCTGGTATCCTAACAGAGCAACAAATATGGGGTAGAGGGGACCTATTCTGCCCTGGTAGACCCACTGGGAGACAAACATAGGGTAGAGGGGACCTATTCTACCCTGGTATCCCCACTGGGAGACAAACATGGGGTAGAGGGGACCTATTCTGCCCTGGTATCCCCACTGGGAGACAACCATGTGGTAGAGGGGACCTATTCTACCCTGGTATCTTAACAGGGAGACCAACATGGGGTAGAGGGGACCTATTCTACCTTAGTATCCTCACAGGGAGACAAACATGGGGTAGAGGGGACCTATACTGCCCTGGTAACCTAACAGAGAAACAAACGTGGGGTAGAGGAACCTATTCTGCCCTGGTATCCCCACAGGGAGACAAACATTGGGTAGAGGGGACCTATTCTGCCCTGGTATCCTCACAGGGAGACAAACATGCGGTAGAGGGGACCTATTCTGCCCTGGTATCCCCACTGGGTGACAACCATGGGGTAGAGGGGACCTATTCTACCCTGGTATCCTAACAGAGCAACAAATATGGGGTAGAGGGGACCTATTCTGCCCTGGTAGACCCACTGGGAGACAAACATAGGGTAGAGGGGACCTATTCTACCCTGGTATCCCCACTGGGAGACAAACATGGGGTAGAGGGGACCTATTCTGCCCTGGTATCCCCACTGGGAGACAACCATGTGGTAGAGGGGACCTATTCTACCCTGGTATCTTAACAGGGAGACCAACATGGGGTAGAGGGGACCTATTCTACCTTAGTATCCTCACAGGGAGACAAACATGGGGTAGAGGGGACCTATTCTACCCTGGTATCCCAAATGGGAGACAAACATGGGGTAGAGGGGACCTATTCTACCCTGGTATCCTAAAAGAGAAACAAACATGGGGTAGATGGGACCTATTCTGTCCTTGTATCCTAACAGGGAGACCAACATGGGGCAGAGGGGACCTATTCTACCCTGGTATCCCCAGTGGGAGACAAACATGGGGTAGATGGGACCTATTCTGTCCTGGTATCCTAACAGAGAAACAAACATGGGGTAGAGGGGACCTAGTCTGCCCTGGTATCCCCACAGGGAGACAAACATGGGTAGAGGGGACCTATTCTGTCCTGGTTTCCTAACAGAGAAACAAACATGGGGTAGAGGGGACCTATTCTACCCTGGTATCCCCACAGGGAGACAAACATGGGGTAGAGGGGACCTATTCTGTCCTGGTTTCCTAACAGAGAAACAAACAGGTGGTAGAGGGGACCTAGTCTGCCTTGGTATCCCGACTGGGAGACAAACATGGGATGGAGGGGACCTAGTCTGCCCTGGTATCCCCACAGGGAGACACACATGGGGTAGAGGGGACCTCTTCTGTCCTGGTATCCTAACAGAGAAACAAACATGGGGTAGAGGGGACCTATTCTACCCTGGTATCCCCACAGGGAGACAAACATGGGGTAGAGGGGACCTAGTCTGCCCTGGTATCCCCACAGGGAGACAAACATGGGATGGAGGGGACCTAGTCAGCCCTGGTATCCCCACAGGGAGACAAACATGGGATGGAGGGGACCTATTCTGCCCTGGTATCCTAACAGGGAGACAAACATGTGTTAGAGGGGACCTAGTCTGCCCTGGTATCCCCACAGGGAGACAAACATGGGATGGAGGGGACCTATTCTGCCCTGGTATCCTAACAGAGAAACAAACATGGGGTAGAGGGGACCTATTCTACCCTGGTATCCCCACAGGGAGACAAACATGGGGTAGAGGGGACCTATTCTGCCCTGGTATCCCGACAGGGAGACACACATGGGTTAGAGGGGACCTATTCTACCCTGGTATCCTAACAGGGAGACCAACATGGGGTAGAGGGGACCTATTCTGCCCTGGTATCCCGACAGGGAGACACACATGGGGTAGAGGGGACCTAGTCTGCCCTGGTATCCCCACAGGGAGACAAACATGGGATGGAGGGGACCTATTCTGCCCTGGTATCCCAACAGGAAGACACACATGGGTTAGAGGGGACCTATTCTACCCTGGTATCCTAACAGGGAGACACACATGGGTTAGAGGGGACCTAGTCTGCCCTGGTATCCCCACAGGGAGACAAACATGGGATGGAGGGTACCTATTCTGCCCTGGTATCCTAACAGGGAGACCAACATGGGGTAGAGGGGACCTATTCTACCCTGGTATCCTAACAGAGAAACAAACATGGGGTAGAGGGGACCTCTTCTGCCCTGGTATCCCCACTGGGAGACAACCATGGGGTAGAGGGGACCTATTCTACCCTGATATCCTAACAGAGAAACAAACATGGGGTAGAGGGGACCTATTCTGCCCTGGTATTCCCACTGGGAGACACACATGGGGTAGAGGGGACCTATTCTGCCCTGGTATCCCCACAGGGAGACAAACATGGGGTAGGGGGGACCTATTCTGCCCTGGTATCCCCACAGGGAGACAAACATGGGGTAGAGGGGACCTATTCTGCCCTGGTATCCTAACAGAGAAACAAACATGGAGTAGAGGGGACCTATTCTGCCCTGGTATCCCCACAGGGAGACAAACATGGGGTAGAGGGGACCCATTCTGCCCTGGTAGCCCCACTGGGAGACAAACATAGGGTAGAGGGGACCTATTCTGCCCTGGTATCCTAACAGGGAGACAAACATGGGGTAGACACGTATAGGGTAGTGGTATACGCCCACGTTTCTCTCTCTGTGGGCACACCTGGGTAGAATATTTCCCCAGTACACAATGTTTAACTACGTGTGGAGATACCATGGTAGAATAGGTCCTTGTTGGTTTGCCCGTTGGGCTTTCAGTGGAAACTAGGTCCTCGATACCCCCTGTTCGTCTCCTTATTGGGACAGACTTTCTAAAGTTCCTGTTTGACAAAAGAGCAGACTGATTCCAGGTTCGCGTGGTTACTGTGTATAACCAGTTCATCTAGCATCTATGACATCAGATTCAGAGTGGATAGTACTCATGTTATCAACCACTAGCCAACGCTCGATTACTTACAGGCTGTAGTGACAGTTGAAATATTGCTGACTGCAGCGTTAACCTTTACTCGCTCTCGATCACCCGATATGTTTTTATTTCTAGTTTCAGGAACGATTTCACTTCCTTTACAAGAGGGGAGGATGGTTGTCTGGCCTACGCGGGATACGGCTATGCGGCATATTACACCATCAACGATGCTGACGTTGTGGGGGACAGCGTCGAAGACCTCGCATACAACATATATGATGAATGTAAGGACACTGACCCGGAACCGGAAGAAAAGCCTTCTGACCTTGACCCTGCGGAAGACAGAAAGGAAAGGGAGCGAGCATCCACGGCCGATAATCTCAAGAAGGACTACTATCTATCACCGACCAAGGATGTGGGTGACCTTGACCCTGCGGAAGACAGAAAGGAAAGGGAGCGAGCAACCACGGCCGATAATCTCAAGAAGGACTACTATCTGTCACCGACCAAAGATGTGGGTGACCTTGACCCACTTGAACCGCCAGAAGGAGATACAGATGAGGCAGATGTCACACCACGTGATCAGGAAGGCTTCGAAGATAACAGATTGTACCAGCACACGTTCGGTTCGGAGTTGTTGAGAACCTTAGACCATCTTACGCTGGTAGGCACAGGACTTGGCGCCACTGGAGTAGACACGAGTTATGCATCTCCTTATGGGCTGGGTGTGTCTAATGGGGTCGCTGACATCAGGGATGAAGATGGCTACTTATTACCCTGTAAACCTACAGGAACAGCAGCACAACGGCCAGATGGCACACCACGTTACCGGGAGGATGACAGAGATAGTCAGAACAGGCTCGGGTCGGATTCGTCGAAAAACACAGAACATCCTACGCCTGAAGGCACAGAAAAGAAAACGTATTATTCATCGCTTGATGCCAGGGATGAAGATGGCTACTTATTACCCTGTGAACCTACAGGAACGGCAGCACAACGGCCAGTTGGCACACCACGTTACCGGGAGGATGACAGAGATAGTCAGAACAGGCTCGGGTCGGATTCGTCGAAAACCACAGAACATCCTACGACTGAGGGCACAGAAAAGAAAACGTATTATTCATCGCTTGATGCCAGGGATGAAGATGGCTACTTATTACCCTGTAAACCTACAGGAACGGCAGCACAACAGCCAGATGGCAGACCACGTTACCGGGAGGAAGACAGAGATAGTCAGAACAGGCTCGGATCGGATTCGTCGAAAACCACAGAACATCCTACGCCTGAGGGCACAGGAAAGAAAACGTATTATTCATCGCTTGATGCCAGGAATGAACATGGCTATGGATCAATCAACCAATAAGCTGTGAAAAATAATAATTTGACAAAATGGTGAGACTACTTCTATACAAGCCTAAGAAAACCACGACCCGGATCTGCTTGATCCGTGCAGATGATGACAGCAACAGCACGGGGGGGGGGGGGGGAGGTTTGCCTCCCTTCTGAGACAACCATACCTCCGTTCATGATCTGGATACATTATGTGCTATATCACGTCTGTGAAAATTAATCACCCGACTCCGTTTTCTGACATATCTGTCACATCTGAAGACGATTTGATTTGAAGACAAGTGCTTCACAAACAATTCACCATCATGGACGACTATACAGCGCATGTGTTGAGACAACGTGGTGCACTGACGAATGTAAGTAGAGCATTAACTCCAAGTCCACCGCAGCTTGCTTGCTTGCTGTTTAACGCCACACTCAGCAATATTCCAGCTATATGACGGCGGCCTGTACATAGAGACCAGGCAATCAAGTGACTGACATTGTGAAGAACCATCCACAATTCCACGCAATCAACCGACGCAGCGAGCCTGACCTCCCGAACCATTTACGACAAGCATAGTCGCCTTTTACGGCAGGCATGGGTTGCTGAAGACCTATTCTACCCCGAGGGTGAATCTAAATGGATATAATTCGTAGTTCGTTTGGAGAGCTTTTAACAGCATTTCGGTTATTTCACGGCATTTCATCTTAATGTCGGAGGAAGCGATCCGGATGAGGCGAAGATGGATGTGATTTGTTTGTTTGTTTGTTTGTTTGTTTGTTTGTTTGTTTGTTTGTTGTTTAACGCCGCACTCAGCAATATTAAAGCTACATGGCGGCGAATTGTAAATATGTATTCCTCTGTAAATCGAGACCGTTTCATTAAATGCCTTCAATGCTTGTAACATTTACTCTGGGCTCGAGACTTATAATCTAATAATAGAAAATTCTGATATTAGATTTGAGACTTAAAGGAACATGGAATTTATGAGGTTAGGTGAGGTGAAATGGGGTTTAACGTCGCGTCCAAGATTATTGCACTTATATAGCGACGTGCATGTACGTGTGTGTATTTGTGTGGCTGCTTGTACTAGTCCGGACTGATGCCGATTTATAGTGCTAGCTCACTGAGATACAATGTCGCAGTTTAACATGAATACCCCACTCAGACATAGTATCCTGACTCCGAGCCGACCAGTCCCTGTTTCAGCCCCTTAATGCCGAGCGCCAGACAGGGTAACAACACGTACCATCTTTTAACGTCTTTTGGTATGACGCGGTCGGGGATCGAACCCCGGACCTTCCGCTCTCCGGGCGGACGCTCTACCACTAGACCACGGAGGCGGTCCTGGAATATATATAACGACCTGGGGGTTGAATCTGCAGGGGAGAATAACCGAGGTCTTGTTCCTGGGCCAGTTGATGCGGCACATTGACGAGCACACAAAGAGCATGTCTCCATGTTCACCGTATCACATCCCACTCCGTTGAATGGAAATAGATTCTTGCACTGCACGAGTGAGTGAGTGAGTGAGTCAGTGAGTCAGTGAGTCAGTGAGTCAGTGAGTGAGCTGGGTTTAACGCCGCTTCTAAGATTATTGCAGTGATATAACGCAGTGATAATACTGAGGGGGCACGGGTGGCCCAGTCCTCTAAGGCGCCGCGATTCGCTGTGAAGAGTTGCGTCCCTTGGGCATGCCAGAAACCTATGATTGTGGGTTTGAATCCCGGTTCGCCCCAATTATGTTTCTAGGTTTGTCAGCATCATACCCGTGCTCGTGGGTTTCACCGAAGTGGTAAACGTCTAAGACCTGCATCACTTCGGGCTTTCCTCCCACATTCAGCTGACAAGCCGCGATATAACTGGAATATTGTTAAAGCGGCGTTAAATCCAACTCACTCACTCACTCACTTCTCATTGCACGAGGAAACACCCCTGTCCAAAACACATAAAAAACGGATGTTTTCTCACAGCTGTTTAGTAGTGAGTGGATGAGTAGAACGCCGCTTCCAGTTCCATCACGGCGTGTGGTATGGTGCTGACATACCTAGAAACGTCATTAGGGCGAATCTGGGTTCAAACCCACGATCATAGGTTTCTGGTCTTGCCAGGGGACGCAACTCTGTACAGCCAATTCCGGCATCTTTGACGATTGTTCTGTAGTATGTTACCTTAAAAGTTAAAAGCACGTGCAAATATCATAGGGGCTTGGATCAAGACTTGCTAATTCTAAAGATGTACAAGAGATGTTTCCCTTCGATATTTCTTTGGAAACGCGGTAGCCATATATTTTTCCGGTGTCCATGACTACAACAATGGCGGCGACTGACCATGCTGGTGCACTTGAACCCGTAAGATGAGAAACTCTCAAAGCATCATTATCGATTGCAGAGATGTAAGTGAGTATAGTGTTACGCCGTTTTTCGCAATATTCCAGCAATATCACGGCGGGGACACCAGAAATGGGCTTCACATATTTCACCCACGTAGGCAATCGAACCCGGGCTTTCGGTGTGACGAGCGAACGCTTTGACCACTAGGTTACCCCACCGCCAGGAGAAATGGGACTGAGTCGACGTCTTATGTGACAAACAACACCTTTTAATATCTCATAGACAATGAACATAAAAATTTAATGTGCATATCAAGATGTAATTGAAAAAAAATGATACAAAATATGACTTAATCTCCTTAATCTAAATTTTTAACACGAAACGAGATCTTCACCACAGTCTTTATCTATGTAAGAAAAAATGTTTGTAAATAATCATCTAAAATCCTGAGTTAACTATTGTCAGTTATTTTGTAAAAGTGGCACACAAAAAGAGACATTGTGATCACAGTCATCAATAAATTGTATTTTTATTCATAGAAGCATAAGCATCTATCAAGCAATTGTATATTTCATTACTGATTATGAAACATGTTTTTTTAAACATTGTAAAATGACTGAAAATGTTAGTCATTTTACAAAATGACTGCAATATCAGGCAGAATATTTGACAAATTGACTGATTTTACACGTTGGTGAAATGAGGGTGAAGTGGGGTTTAACGTCGCGTCCAAGATTTGCATTTATATAGCGACGTGCATGCACTTGTGTGTGGCTGCTTGTACTAGTCCGGACAGATGTCGATATATAGTGCTAGCTCACTGAGATACTATGCCGCAGTTGAACATGAATACCCCACTCAGACACAGTATACTGACTCCGAGCCGACCAGTCCTTGTTTTAAACAAGCCCATTAAGGCCGAGCGCCAGACAGGGTAACAACAAGTACCATCTTTTAACGTCTTTGAAGGCTCTACCACTAGACCACGGAGGCGGTCCATTTTACACATTGACTATAAGTATAGAAACCATAATAGCGAAGGTTCTAGACAAGCTCCTTTCAACATGAGCACAGCTGCATGAATAAGATGATACTGTAAAAGCCCTATACTTATTTATACATTATGTCCAAGGTATCATACGGTGACTAACAAACAAATATGATGGTCTTCCACTGATCGGAGCATTTTGATTGGACGGCTATTTTTAGAATCGATGACATCATAGTTCCAGATCTAAATCTGTCCAATCGCCGTTGATATGTGTGTACGTATACACGTGTGTATATATGTGTGTGTATGTGTGGTGTCTTACAGACGTGAGACCTGCTTTTTTTGTGGGGTCTATCAAGACATGAGACCTGATATTTTGTGTGTGGTTTCTATCAAGACATGAGACCTGATATTTTGTGTGTGGCTTCTATCAAGACGTGAGACCTGCATCTTTGGCCATGCCGTAGAATATGGAGGTCTTGTCCTTGAGCAGGGTGTCCGGGCTGTCGAACTCCTTGATCAATCCTTGGTCCAACACAATGATCCTGTAACACAGACACAAGTCACGTGAGAGTTGTTTAATGCCACAGTCACCAGTATTCCGGAAGACTTCTCAAAATAAGTTAAAGAACACCTTATTCTTTCATAATTACTGTAGTTAATCTGTGATGGCATAAGAGGTTACTATAGTCATATGAGAGAATCGGTTGTCATTGCATAAAAGACTAACTACAGTAAAATGAAAGAATCGGATGCCATTGCATAAAAGACTAACTACAGTAAAATGAAAGAATCGGTTGTCATTGCATAAAATACTAACTAAAGTAAAATGAAAGAATTGGTTGTCATTGCATAAAAGACTAACTACAGTAAAATGAAAGAATCGGTGGTCATTGCATAAAATACTAACTACAGTAAAATGAAAGAATCGGTTGTCATTGCATAAAAGACTAACTACAGTAAAATGAAAGAATCGGTTGTCATTGCATAAAATACTAACTACAGTAAAATGAAAGAATCGGATGTCATTGCATAAAAGACTAACTGCAGTAAAATGAAAGAATCGGTTGTCATTGCATAAAAGACTAACTACAGTAAAATGAAAGAATCGGTTGTCATTGCATAAAAGACTAACTACAGTAAAATGAAAGAATCGGTTGTCATTGCATAAAAGACTAACTACAGTAAAATGAAAGAATCGGTTGTCATTGCATAAAAGACTAACTACAGTAAAATGAAAGGATCGGTTGTCATTGCATAAAATACTAACTACAGTAAAATGAAAGAATCGGTTGTCATTGCATAAAAGACTAACTACAGTAAAATGAAAGAATCGGTTGTCATTGCATAAAAGACTAACTACAGTAAAATGAAAGAATCGGTTGTCATTGCATAAAAGACTAACTACAGTAAAATGAAAGAATCGGTTGTCATTGCATAAAAGACTAACTACAGTAAAATGAAAGGATCGGTTGTCATTGCATAAAATACTAACTACAGTAAAATGAAAGAATCGGTTGTCATTGCATAAAAGACTAACTACAGTAAAATGAAAGAATCGGTTGTCATTGCATAAAATACTAACTACAGTAAAATGAAAGAATCGGTTGTCATTGCATAAAATACTAACTACAGTAAAATGAAAGAATCGGATGTCCTTTAACTTCTGTTGAGTAGCAGTACTAGTATATTATATGAGTGTCGCAGTCAACATACTTGACTTATTTCCCCAGAATACTATTTGTTTGATATCAATCTTAAAAGATTTAGAATAAGCTTAGCACAATTTAGATGCAGCTCTCATAGGCTTAGGATCGAAGTAGGCAGACAAAGAAACAGAGCCAGAGAATTGAGAATATGTGCGCTCTCCGGGCGGACGCTCTACCACTAGACCACGGAGGCGGTCATCAATCACTGGATTGATCATTGGATATGACGGCTGTCTGTAAATGGGGCGGTCGGGTAGCCTAGCGGTTAAAGCGTTCGCTCATCACGCCAAACACCCGGGCTCGATGCCCGACATGGGTACAAGGTGTGAAGCCCATTTCTGGTGTCCCCCGCCGTGATATTGCTGGAATATTGCTAAAGGCGGCGTAAAACCATACTCACTCACTCACTCACTCACTGTCTGTAGATAATAGAATCTGGACCAGACAATCCAGTGACTGACACTATGAACATCGTTCCACGCAATTGGGATACGATGACGTGCATCAACCAAGTCAGCGAGCCTGACCATCCGATCCCGTTAGTCGCCTCTTACTACAAGAATGGGTTGCTGAAGTCTTATTCTACCCCGGATCTTCACGGGTCCCTGCAAATGCTTAAAAAGATATCATTTGTAGCCATGTTTCACCAAACAAACAAGTCGACTGGAAGATTTTATGACAAATACTGCTTACGGTCCTTAAAAATGGGACATTCTTTTAGAGAAACAAATTGTATGTCTTTTGTCTTTAACAATACTCCCAGCCCCCTCCCAATCCTGCAAATCAAATGTTCGTTCTTTTATTGAATAGAAGGGCCTCACTTGTCATAGTCAAGGATTGTGTTGAGTCTGTGGGCAATGGTCAGCACAGTGCAGTCCTTGAACTCGGTGCGGATCGTCTGCTGAATCAAATCATCTGTCTCCATATCCACAGCTGCTGTGGCCTCGTCCAGAATCAGGATCTTCGTCTTCCGCAACAGCGTCCGCGCCAGGCAGACCAACTGTCTCTGTCCAACACTGCAAACAACAGCAAAGTTACTTAGCATCAAAACAAATAAAGTAGACAGCAATGTTACTTAGCACCAAAACAAATAAAGTAGACAGCAATGTTACTTAGCATCAAAACAAATAAAGTAGACAGCAATGTTACTTAGCATCAAAACAAATAAAGAAAACTAAAAGTAACATGAAGGACAGAGATGTTTGAACTTGTGATTCATACTGAAGCATTGAGATTTACACACAGTGGTGACCAACTGGAGCTACTTCCCTTAGATGTATTGAATGCCACCTCCACCATGACAACCAGTAGTTACAATCGTACAATCGACTCTGATTTCAGCAGAGATTTCTATTGAATATGGAAAGGTTGTTGTCGCTTTAATTTATAAGACATTTGGTTCCTTACTTATTCTATTTGTTACTTAATATTTCTCACTTACAGAAAACAAGTCAAATTTAAGTCAAATCACTCAGTGACAACAACTATTACCTGTTACCTAGGTCCCAAAGGATTTTTTTTTGAATGAGCCCTGACGACAAGAAGCCGAGTTCTGCAGAAGAATTCTAACCTGGGTCCCCATCAGACTGAACCGGACATCACTACCACATCTTACAACAAGCAGTCGAGTGTTGGGGAACTATTCTAACCTGGGTCACTGTGTGGGAGACATATTTACCTGAGATTCTGTCCACCCTCGCCACACTCATATTCCAGCTGTACGGGGAGTTCCTGCACAAACTTCTTGAGGTGAGCGTGCGCCAGTGCCTTCCAGATCTGAGCGTCACTGTACTTGTCGAACGGATCAAGGTTCATCCTCATCGTTCCAGAAAACAGAACTGGGTCCTGGAATGATAGTATTAGAGATGAACCAGCGAGCTACTTGCCAGTGCAGATTATCGCTCCTGGGAGAAGGAATGCCGGAAGCACCGACTCCAGTGGAAGGTTCCTGCAGATGTGGGTGGAAAGACAGAACTGATGCAGGTCTTACGTGTTTCGTATTTTGCCGAAACCAACGTATGGCGCTGACAGTCCTAGAAACAGTAAGGGAAACCGGGATTCGAACCCATGACCGTAGGTTTCTGGCACGCCTAAGGGATGCACCTCTGCACAGCAAATTGCGGCACCTTACAAGTGTATGGTGCCAATAAAACGATTTTAATTGGGTAGAATCATTGTTTCAAACCTGTCCCATTACGAGGCTAGTGCCTCCATCGACATATACTCTACATTCTGATGTAGATGTTTACACCAGTGTCCATATGCTCACCGACATCATATTCCTAAAACCAATTGTCATCAAATCCTGGCATTGCTACGGGAGGTAACTCTGCAGACATTGAGTACCTGAGGCAGGATGGTCAGCTTGGACCGGAGATCATGGAGACCAATATTTCCTGCTGTAGTTCCGTCAATGATGATGCTGCCACTTGCCGCCTCAATCAGACGGAACAACGCCACCGTCATGGACGACTTGCCAGCTCCAGTTCTTCCTACAATTCCAACCTGTGATAGAAAGTTCACACATTGTACTGAACTAGCTGAATTTTAAAAACAAAAATATACTAAGTTTGTTTTGTGTCTTTGGTATATAATGCCGCACTCCGCAATATTCAAGCTACATGATGACGCCCTGTAAATAACCAAATCTGGACCAGACTATCCAGTGATGGATATTATGAGTATCCATCTAGGATACGATGACATGCATCAACCAAGTCGCCGAGAAAGCTGACCACCCGATCCCGTTAGTCGCCTCTTATGACAAGGATTAGTTGCTGAAGACCAATCTTCACGGGGCAACACACACGTACTACAACCGGACATTTCAAAGTCTGTCACACAATCAGCTGCTGTAAACAAGCGATTCAAACATTTGGCAGATACACATCCCTTTGACTTCAGTCTTACCTTTTCAGATTCATTAATCTCGCAAGAGATGCCCTTGAGCACAAGGTCAAGGCCGGGTCGATATCGCGTGGCATAGTTCACAAAGTTGACCTTGCCATTCTGCGGCCAGGATGGAGGGGGGCGATGGTGGTCCAGAATCCACTCCGCCTGAGAAACAAGGAAATATAACTACATTAACTGACATTAACTTTATCTTGTACTGTTACGTTGTTGTTTTTTATGGGTATCTACTAGTTTTAAATAAAATCTGTGATAAATCTAGTTATTTTACTGTCCTTCGACGACAGTTTTTTTATATACTATATACTATATACTATCTACATATATCTAATTTGAATATTGTACTTTTTCTCGTCATATTCTTCTCTTTCTTCCCTGGGGAAATATCAAGAGAAATATCTGGGAAATATCAAGAGAAACATCCGCCCACCTCTGTCGGGGTCTCCGAGTACTCCTTGAGGCGTTCCACGGACACGACGTTGGTCTCCACTTCAGAGGTCATGCGCACCATCCAGTTGAGAGAAGCTGTCACCTGTCGAGCACACAAAAGGTCAACGTCCTCGTGCAACCCAGTACCACATTTCAGATGCATCAAACAAAAAACAGCTGAACATTTAATTCTTTATAAACGAAAATTTCAAGGCATCTGTGAACATAAAATGTTGATGCATGTGATTCACTTGTTTATGCACATAAATGCCTGAAACTGTTTATTTTAGTAACGAAAATATAAAAAAAAATATGTGTACACCCACTCATTTTTTAAAAAGCTCTTCCATACAACTTTTTTATAACATGTAGCCTCCATTCTGTAGGGGGCACGGGTGGCCCAGTCGTCTAAGGCGCCGCGATTCGCTGTGCAGAGTTGCGTCCCTTAGGGACGCCAGAAACCAATGATTGTGGGTTCGAATCCCGGTTCGCCCCGATTATGTTTCTAGGTTTGTCAGCACCATACCCGTGCTCGTGGGTTTCACCAAAGTATTAAACGTTTGAGACCTGCATCACTTCGGGCTTTCCTCCCACATTAAGCTGACACGCCGTGATATGATTGGAATACTGTTAAAAGCGGCGTTAAACACAACTCAACAACTCCAATCTGTACAGAAGCTGTACCTGTAGGGCATAGGAGACAGACAGCCCGACAAGACCTCCCTCAATGTCCTCCGTGATCACCGCAAACATGGCCGCCGCCAGCACAATAATGTTGCCGAGGAACTCCAGTCTAAATCCCAGCCACCTGGACACAGTCAGGAAGATACGTGTGTCACTAGCACAATCAACCCCTTCGACACATTTCTACTTTTATTTCCTGTTGTGTGAACAGATGTGAAAATGTAGGACAATCAACCCCTCAGACACAATTCTACGTTAATTTCCTGTTGTGTGAACAGATGTTAAAATGTAGCACAATCAACCCCTCAGACACATTTCTACTTTAATTTCCTGTTGTGTGAACAGATGTGAAAATGTAGCACAATCAACCCCTCAGACACAATTCTACGTTAATTTCCTGTTGTGTGAACAGATGTTAAAATGTAGCACAATCAACCCCTCAGACACATTTCTACCTTAATTTCCTGTTGTGTGAACAGATGTGAAAATGTAGCACAATCAACCCCTCAGACACATTTCTACTTTAATTTCCTGTTGTGTGAACAGATGTGAAAATGTAGCACAATCAACCCCTCAGACACATTTCTACTTTAATTTCCTGTTGTGTGAACAGATGTGAAAATGTCACTTGAGATTCAACCCAAGGTTCATTGATCGCCAGTGGTAAGGGAGACAACATATAAACTAGTCATTCACAACCAAAATCAAAGCCACAGTCACATATCTTCATAAACGTCCACTTTTATTTCCAGAAGGGGCAAGAGATTTGAACATATCACTTGAGATGCATCCCATGGCTAAATGACATCAGTTGTAAGGGGAACAACATTTAGAAATAAACCCGCATCACTCTACACCACATAGCAGTGGGTGATTAAGGGATGTGGGGGAGCCTTGTGGTTAAAGTGTTCCTCGTCGTGCCGAAGTCGTATGCAGCTTCAGGAGAACACATATCCACGGTACATCATGAAAGGGCAACTCACACTGAATAAATAAGTCGGGATATGATGTTAAGTCAGAATAAATGAAGTCGGGATATGCTGTTAAGTCAGAATAAATAAAGTCGGGATATGATGTTAATCAGAATAAATAAATTCGGGATATTTTGTAAGGTCAGAATAAATAAAGTCGGGATATGCTGTTAAGACAGAATAAATAAAGTCGGGATATGATGTTAAGTCAGAATAAATAAATTCGGGATATGATGTTAAGTCAGAATAAATAAAGTCGGGATATGATGTTAAGTCAGAATAACTAAAGTCGGGATATGATGTTAAGTCAGAATAAATGAAGCCGGGATATGATGTTAAAGTCAGAGAAAGACATTGTATCTGTCCATTCCTGATATTGACCTGTACATACATTCATGTATGTTCATGTACGGATGTGTCATTTTATTACTGCAAGCAAGTGGCACAGTTTTCGAATTAATCTCACAATTTACAGTGAGCATCTATCGTTGCAGCTGTTCAATAATCATTTATAGTATAAATCTATCACTGAAGCTGTCCAACAACCATGATTTATAGTATAAATCTATCATTGAAGCTGTTCAATAACCACGATTTACAGTCCACATCTATAATTGAAGCTGTTCAACAACCATGGTTTGCAGTATATATCTATCATTGAAGCTGTTCAATAACCACGATTTACAGTCCACATCTATCATTGAAGCTGTTCAATAACCACGATTTACAGTCCACATCTATCATTGAAGCTGTTCAATAACCATGGTTTGCACCATATCCTACCTGTTGGATGATTTGATCAAGATTTACAGTATCAATCAGTCATTGAAGCTGCACCATATCCTACCCGTTGGATGATTTGATCAAGATTTACAGTATCAATCAGTCATTGAAGCTGCACCATATCCTACCCGTTGGATGATTTGATCAAGATTTACAGTATCAATCAGTCAGTGAAGCTGCACCATATCCTACCCGTTGAATGATTTGATCAATATTTACAGTATCAAGATTTACAGTATCAATCAGTCAGTGAAGCTGCACTATATCCTACCTGTTGGATGATTTGATCAAGATTTACAGTATCAATCAGTCAGTGAAGCTGCACCATATCCTACCCGTTGAATGATTTGATCAAGATTTACAGTATCAAGATTTACAGTATCAATCAGTCAGTGAAGCTGCACTATATCCTACCTGTTGGATGATTTGATCAAGATTTATAGTATCAATCAGTCATTGAAGCTGCACCATATCCTACCCGTTGAATGATTTGATCAAGATTTACAGTATCAAGATTTACAGTATCAATCAGTCATTGAAGCTGTTAAATAATTTGATCAAGATTTACAGTATCAATCAGTCAGTGAAGCTGCACCATATCCTACCCGTTGAATGATTTGATCAAGATTTACAGTATCAAGATTTATAGTATCAATCAGTCAGTGAAGCTGCACTATATCCTACCTGTTGGATGATTTGATCAAGATTTACAGTATCAATCAGTCAATGAAGCTGCACCATATCCTACCCATTGAATGATTTGATCAAGATTTACAGTATCAAGATTTACAGTATCAATCAGTCAGTGAAGCTGCACTATATCCTACCTGTTGGATGATTTGATCAAGATTTATAGTATCAATCAGTCAGTGAAGCTGCACCATATCCTACCTGTTGGATGATTTGATCAAGATTTACAGTATCAAGATTTACAGTATCAATCAGTCATTGAAGCTGCACCATATCCTACCTGTTGGATGCAATTCCAGCAAAGTAGAAGACCAGATTCTTATCAACTCTTTCCTGAGACTCGGTGTAGAATCTGTCCGTGGCTCCGTACGCCCGGATGGAGGATGCCCCTGTGATAGTCTCGCTGAAGTGGGTGTAGATTGGTGATCGGGTGGTGGACTCGATACGCTTCAGCTGACGTGAGGTCGGGATGTAAAATCTCTGATGGTGAAAAGACATGTGTAAATACACGAGTGAAGATGGGACGTTACAATATCCTTTTTGTCAGGTACCCAACAACCTATGCTGGTCGTATATACGAGTGAGTGAGTGAGTATGGTTTCACGCCGCTTTTAGCAATATTCCAGCAATATCTCGGCCGGGGACACCAGAAATGGGCTTCACACATTGTACCCATGCCGGGAATCGAACCCGGGTCTTCGACGTGATGAGCAAACGCTTTAACCACTAGGCTACCCGACCGCCCCTCGTATATACGAAGCGACCGAATAGATTGGGTAGTGACACTCTGTGACTTGGTTGATAGCATGTCCTAGTACCCAGACACCGTGGATCCTGACACCATCATAATATCGGTCACTGGATTGTCTGGTCGAGATTCGATTATTTACAGATCACAGTCACATAGCTGGAATATTGCTAAGTGCGGCATTAAACAATAATTATTGTTTTTAAAAACAACCAAAAAACATTTATTAGGGGACTCAATTCCTTATAACAATTACCATATAGTGTACCATTTAATTCCTATTATGAAAACGACCCGTGAAGATCCGGGGTAGAATAGGCCTTCAGCAACTCATGATTGTCGTAAATGGCGACAATGCTTGTCGTAAGAGGCGACTGAAGGGATCGGGTGGTCAGGCTCGCTGACTTGGTTAATGCATGTCATCGATGCCAATTGCGTGGCTCGATGTTCATGATATTAATCACTGGATTGTCTGGTCCAGTCTCGATTATTTACAGACCACCGTCATATAGCTGGCGTTAAACAACAAAGAAAGAAAGAAAGTCGAAGGGTTGTAAAGACAAACATCCACTTCGTCAGTCAGCAATCAAGCCTCTCTGATGTTACTGGATATTGCACATATATTCTTCTAACAAGTTGGGGATCAGGAAATATAAATGTTTATGCCATCTATAAGAACACAGAGAAGTTATAACGCGTTAAACCAAAAACAAACCAACAAACCAACCAACCAACCAACCAATCATTATTAAAACAGAACCAGTTTATGGCCATCTCATGTTTGGGAAAACACATGAGAATTTTACCTTTGATTTCAATTACATTCCCAGCATATAAACCATATTTGGTATTCCTAGGATGAATTTTATGTGATATTAAATGCCAGTAATATGGAACACTAATGCCAATTTTATAGTGCTAGCCCACTGAGATACGATGCCGCAGTTAAAAACATGGATACCCCACTCAGACACATAACACTGACCCCGAGCCGACCAGTGCTTGGTTTAAGTCTTTGAATAGCTTTTAGAAGTGATACACATGAGAGATAGAGAGAATTTATGCACGTCAACTTCTTTATTATGAGGAATATGACGTTTCGGAGTATATACTTCCTCATTCATCAGCATCTTCCGGAGGCAAGTGAGTTAACTGACTATAAAAGTCCAGTTTCCAAACGTTGAAAAAAGCGGACTTTTAAAGTCAGTTAACTCCCTTGCCTCGGGAAGATGATTCATCAGGTGAATGAAGGAGTAAGCATATACTCCGAAACGTTGTGCTCCTTCTCATACAGAAGCTGCCATCCATAAATTCTTAGTCTTAATCCCCTTAATGCTGAGCATCAGCTGTGACAACAAGTGCAATTTGAATGTGTTTTGATAAGACTCGGGCGGGATCGAACCACCAACTTTTCACCCTCCTGACAAAGGCTGTCCTCAAGTGAGGCACCTACTACACCTGTAGTGGTATGACTCGGCCGTGATCGAACCACCCCCCTTTCACCCTCCTGACAAAGGCCGTCCTCAAGTGAGGCACCTACTACACCTGTGTAAGTTGCCTACCTGCACCAGCCAATAGAGGAAGCCGAGCGGGATGATGACAACAAGGAAGATGGGGGTGCTGTAGCTGATGACGATGATGGTGCTGATGACGTTGAAGACCATGTTGATCCACTGGCGAAGCAGTGAAGGGAGGTTGTTGTCTACAGTCTCAACATCTCGGGAGAAGCGGTTTACGATTCGGCCAATGGGCGTTGTGTCAAAGAAGGACATAGGAGAGCGGAGGATGTTGGAGAGCATCTTGGCGTGGAGGTTTCCGGCGGCTCGCACCATCCTCGTTGATGCCAGCAGCGAGTAGCAGAGAACACCAATCGCTGGAACACACCAACCAATTCATACTCAAATATGGCATTAAAACCTTGCCTTCTAGTTCAGTTATATCAGAATTAGCAATTGTGTGACAGTTGAGAGCATGCTTTCAAATACAAATTAATCATACACATAATATGCATCTTTTCTGGACTCTACACTCCCAGTCTTCCATACCCTTCGAGGCACATTCTGTAGACTACTTCTGTAGAAGTACATCCTGAAGACTCTACACCCACCTTGTGCCACTCCCAGTCCCCTGTACACTCTGAGGTACATCCTGTAGACTCTACACTCACCTTGTGCCACTCCCAGCCCTCCGTACACGCCAAGGTACAGGGCGTTGCGGTTCTGGTAGTCGGGTGTGTTTGCCAGTGTCTGGTTCTTCAGGAGCGGATCATCAGTCCATTGACTCAGCCACACACTGGAGTATGCGTTAGCAAACTGGTAGATACCGTAGATGACGAAGATCATGAACGTTGTGAAGTAGCCAATAGCTCGAGCATAGTCTATGTAGACCGATGCCTTCACCTGCAAGAGATCAGGATACTTAGAGCATGAATACCATGATTGTTGTGAAGACACGGACAGCTCGAGCATAGTCGATGTAGACCGAGGCCTTCACCTTTAAGAGATCAGGATACTTAGAGCATGAAGACCATGGTTGTTGAAAAGATGACGACAGCTCGAGCATAGTCTACATAGACCGAGGCCTTCACCTGTAAGAGATCAGGGTACTTAGAGGACGAAGACCATGGTTATTGTGAAGACACGGACAGCTCGAGCATAGTCTATGTAGACCGAGGCCTTCACCTGCAAGAGATCAGGATACTTAGAGGACGAAGATCATGGTTATTGTGAAGACACGGACAGCTCGAGCATAGTCGACGTAGACCGAGGCCTTCACCTGCAAGAGATCAGGATACTTAGAGGACGAAGACCATGGTTATTGTGAAGACGCGGACAGCTCGAGGATAGTCTACGTAGACCGAGACCTTCACCTGCAAGAGATCAGGATACTTAGAGGACGAAGATCATGATTATTGTGAAGACACCGATTGTTGAGAAGATGAAGACAGCTTGAGCATAGTCGATGTAGACCGAGGCCTTCACCTGTAAAAGATCAGGATACTTAGAGGACGAAGACCATGGTTATTGTGAAGACACGGACAGCTCGAGGATAGTCTACGTAGACCGAGACCTTCACCTGCAAGAGATCAGGACACTTACAGGACGAAGATCATGGTTATTCTGAAGACAACGACAGCTCGAGCATAGTCGACGCAGACCGAGGCCTTCACCTGTAAAAGATCAGGATACTTAGAGGACGAAGACCATGGGTATTGGGAAGACACGGACAGCTCGAGCATAGTCTACGTAGACCGAGGCCTTCACCTGCAAGAGATCAGGATACTTAGAGGACGAAGATCATGGTTATTGTGAAGACACCGAGAGCTCGAGCATAGTCTACGTAGACCGAGGCCTTCATCTGCAAGAGATCAGGATACTTAGAGGATGAAGACCATGATTATTGTGAAGACAACGACAGCTTGAGCATAGTCGATGTAGACCGAGGCCTTCACCTGTAAAAGATCAGGACACTTAGAGGGCGAAGACCATGGTTATTGTGAAGACAACGACAGCTCGAGCATAGTCGACGTAGACCGAGGCCTTCACCTGCAAGAGATCAGGATACTTAGAGGATGAAGACCATGGTTATTGTGAAGACAACGACAGCCCGAGCATAGTCTACGTAGACCGAGGCCTTCACCTGCAAGAGATCAGGATACTTAGAGGACGAAGATCATGGTTATTGTGAAGACAACGACAGCTCGAGCATAGTCGACGTAGACCGAGGCCTTCACCTGCAAGAGATCAGGATACTTAGAGGACGAAGATCATGGTTATTGTGAAGACAACGACAGCCCGAGCAAAGTCTACGTAGACCGAGGCCTTCACCTGCAAGAGATCAGGATACTTAGAGGACGAAGATCATGGTTATTGTGAAGACAACGACAGCTCGAGCATAGTCGACGTAGACCGAGGCCTTCACCTGCAAGAGATCAGGATACTTAGAGGACGAAGACCATGGTTATTGTGAAGACAACGACAGCCCGAGCATAGTCTACGTAGACCGAGGCCTTCACCTGCAAGAGATCAGGATACTTAGAGGACGAAGACCATGGTTATTGTGAAGACAACGACAGCCCGAGCATAGTCTACGTAGACCGAGGCCTTCACCTGCAAGAGATCAGGATACTTAGAGGACGAAGACCATGGTAATTGTGAAGACAACGACAGCTCGAGCATAGTCTACGTAGACCGAGGCCTTCACCTGCAAGAGATCAGGATACTTAGAGGACGAAGATCATGGTTATTGTGAGGCAACGACAGCTCGAGCATAGTCGACGTAGACCGAGGCCTTCACCTGCAAGAGATCAGGATACTTAGAGGACGAAGACCATGGTTATTGTGAAGACATGGACAGCTCGAGCATAGTCTACGTAGACCGAGACCTTCACCTGCAAGAGATCAGGACACTAAGAGGACGAAGATCATGATTATTGTGAAGACACCGATTGTTGAGAAGATGACAACAGCTTGAGCATAGTCGATGTAGACCGAGGCCTTCACCTGTAAAAGATCAGGATACTTAGATGACGAAGACCACGATTGTTGTGAAGACACCGACAGCTCGAGCATAGTCTACGTAGACCGAGGCCTTCACCTGTAAAGGATCAGGATACTTAGAGGATGAAGACCATGATTGTTGTGACGACAACGACAGCTCGAGCATAGTCTACGTAGATCGAGGCCTTCACCTGCAAGAGATCAGGATACTTAGAGGACGAAGACCACGATTGTTGTGAAGACACGGACAGCTCGAGCATAGTCTACGTAGACCGAGGCCTTCACCTGTAAAAGATCAGGACACTTAGAGGACGAAGATCATGGTTATTGTGAAGACAACGACAGCTCGAGCATAGTCTACGTAGACCGAGGCCTTCACCTGTCAAATATCAGGATACTTAGAGGACGAAGACCACGATTGTTGTGAAGACACCGACAGCTCGAGCATAGTCTACGTAGATCGAGGCCTTCACCTGCAAGAGATCAGGATACTTAGAGGACGAAGACCACGATTGTTGTGAAGACACGGACAGCTCGAGCATAGTCTACGTAGACCGAGGCCTTCACCTGTAAAAGATCAGGACACTTAGAGGACGAAGATCATGGTTATTGTGAAGACAACGACAGCTCGAGCATAGTCGACGTAGACCGAGGCCTTCACCTGCAAGAGATCAGGATACTAAGAGGACGAAGATCATGGTTATTGTGAAGACAACGACAGCTCGAGCATAGTCTACATAGACCGAGGCCTTCACCTGCAAGAGATCAGGATACTTAGAGGATGAAGACCATGATTGTTGTGACGACAACGACAGCTCGAGCATAGTCTACGTAGATCGAGGCCTTCACCTGCAAGAGATCAGGATACTTAGAGGACGAAGACCACGATTGTTGTGAAGACACGGACAGCTCGAGCATAGTCGATGTAGACCGAGGCCTTCACCTGCAAGAGATCAGGATACTTAGAGGACGAAGATCATGGTTATTGTGAAGACAACGACAGCTCGAGCATAGTCTACATAGACCGAGGCCTTCACCTGCAAGAGATCAGGATACTTAGAGGATGAAGACCATGATTGTTGTGACGACAACGACAGCTCGAGCATAGTCTACGTAGATCGAGGCCTTCACCTGCAAGAGATCAGGATACTTAGAGGACGAAGACCACGATTGTTGTGAAGACACGGACAGCTCGAGCATAGTCTACATAGACCGAGGCCTTCACCTGTAAAAGATCAGGACACTTAGAGGACGAAGATCATGGTTATTGTGAAGACAACGACAGCTCGAGCATAGTCTACGTAGACCGAGGCCTTCACCTGTAAAAGATCAGGATACTTAGAGGACGAAGATCATGGTTATTGTGAAGACAGCGACAGCTCGAGCATAGTCGATGTAGACCGAGGCCTTCACCTGTAAAAGATCAGGATACTTAGAGGACGAAGATCATGGTAATTGTGAAGACAACGACAGCCCGAGCATAGTCTACGTAGACCGAGGCCTTCACCTGTAAAAGATCAGGATACTTCGAGGACGAAGACCATGGTTATTGTGAAGACAACGACAGCTCGAGCATAGTCTACGTAGACCGAGACCTTCACCTGCAAGAGATCAGGGTACTTAGAGGACGAAGATCATGGTTATTGTGAAGACACGGACAGCTCGAGCATAGTCTACGTAGACCGAGACCTTCACCTGCAAGAGATCAGGATACTTAGAGAACGAGGACCATGGTTATTGTGAAGACACGGACAGCTCGAGCATAGTCGACGTAGACCGAGGCCTTCACCTGCAAGAGATCAGGATACTTAGAGGACGAAGATCATGGTTATTGTGAAGACACGGACAGCTCGAGCATAGTCTACGTAGACCGAGACCTTCACCTGCAAGAGATCAGGATACTTAGAGGACGAAGATCATAGTTATTGTGAAGACACGGACAGCTCGAGCATAGTCTACGTAGACCGAGGCCTTCACCTGCAAGAGATCAGGTTACTTAGAGGACGAAGATCATGATTATTGTGAAGACGCCGATTGTTTAGAAGATGACGACAGCTTGAGCATAGTCGATGTAGACCGAGGCCTTCACCTGTAAAAGATCAGGATACTTAGAGGACGAAGACCACGATTGTTGAGAAGACACCGACAGCTCGAACATAGTCTACGTAGACCGAGGCCTTCACCTGCAAGAGATCAGGTTACTTAGAGGACGAAGATCATGATTATTGTGAAGACGCCGATTGTTTAGAAGATGACGACAGCTTGAGCATAGTCGATGTAGACCGAGGCCTTCACCTGTAAAAGATCAGGATACTTAGAGGACGAAGACCACGATTGTTGAGAAGACACCGACAGCTCGAGCATAGTCTACGTAGACCGAGGCCTTCACCTGTAAAGGATCAGGATACTAAGAGGACGAAGACCAAGATTGTTATGAGGACAACGACAGTTCGAGCATAGTCTACGTAGACCGAGGCCTTCACCTGTAAAGGATCAGGACACTTAGAGGATGAAGACCAAGATTGTTGTGAAGACAACGACAGCTCGAGCTTAGTCTATGTAGACCGAGACCTTCACCTGCAAGAGATCAGGATACTTAGAGGACGAAGACCACGATTGTTGTGAAGACACGGACAGCTCGAGCATAGTCTACGTAGACCGAGGCTTTCACCTGTAAAGGATCAGGACACTTAGAGGACGAAGATCATGGTTATTGTGAAGACACCGATTGTTGAGAAGATGACGACAGCTTGAGCATAGTCGATGTAGACCGAGGCCTTCACCTGTAAAAGATCAGGATACTTAGAGGACGAAGACCACGATTGTTGTGAAGACACCGACAGCTCGAGCATAGTCTACGTAGACCGAGGCTTTCACCTGCAAGAGATCAGGATACTTAGAGGACGAAGACCACGATTGTTGTGAAGACACCGACAGCTCGAGCATAGCCTACGTAGACCGAGGCTTTCACCTGCAAGAGATCAGGATACTTAGAGGACGAAGATCATGGTTATTGTGAAGAAAACGACAGCTCGAGCATAGTCTACGTAGACCGAGGCCTTCACCTGTAAAAGATTTGTTGTGTAACACCATACTCGCCGGAAACCTAAGATTGTGGGTTCAAATCCCAGTTCGCGTCAATTATTTTTCTAGGTTTGTCAGCACCATACTCGCTCTCGTGGGACCTGAGACCTGCATCACTTCGGGCTTTCCTCCCACATTAGGCTGACACGCCGTGATATAACTGGAATACTGTTAAAAGCGGCGTTAAACCCAACTCACTCACTCACTCCTGTAACGCCATACTCACGAGTCAGCCATATTCCAGCCATATCACCACAGCCTGTACATAACTGGACCAGACAAACCAGTAAAGACGAACTCTTTAATAAAGCAGAATGAAAATTGCAAACAAGTCTGACCTTGCCAGTTTCAGATTTTTCTTCCTCAATCAGTTTGTCTTTATTCTTTTCCTCCTTCTTCTCCAGTGCCCCTGGCTTCTCTGTGTCCTTCGACATGGACAATGTCCTGCTGAACCTGCGACTCATCCTTCTGCAAAGAATAATATAGTGTCTATATATTTTGTTGTATCTGTATTTTTAAAGCATAAAAAAGTGAATTTATAAAAAAAAAAATGTAAATTTTCTTTCAAAATCTTCATAATCATGCCACTTCCCTATTCTATTACATGTTCTTTTTTACAAATACAGTAAAGTACGGTTATAACGAACTCAAGGGGGCAGCACTATAAAATCGGCATTAGTCCAGACAAGCAGCCACACACAATTCAAAAACACAAGGGGATACTCGGAAATAACAATAAAATTCTGAAGATATTTATATTATTGGTTTCTAGTAATAGTTGTATGATAATAATGAATGAATTGGGATAACATTGCATCCGGTGTGAAGTATGGAAAGTAGACTTCGTCAACGATTTTGAAGGGCGACAGAAGTATGATGGTATAATTTCAAAGAGTTGGCATACGCAGTGGGGAATACCGCCATGATTTGTCCAACATTCATTCACTCGACCATGCATCCTGCGTGTGAGTATACGCCCACCTCGGAGATTGTGCTGCCCTCTGTTCGTCAGACGTGACGGTTTCAGATGTGATGGAGTCCACTCTCTGTCGGATCTTCGACTTCATGGCTAGGACTGTAAGCAAACATATTTATCATAGTATTCAGCAACCAACAACCAATACCAACAACCAACAACTAGCAACCAACAACCAATACCAACAACCAACAACTAGCAACCAACAACCAATACCAACAAGCAACAACCAACAACCAACAACCAACATCCAGCAACCAACAATCAACATCCAGCAACCAGCAACCAGCAACCAACAACCAACAACCAACATCCAACAACCAACAACCAACATCCAGCACCCAACAATCAACAACCAGCAACCAACAACCAGCAACCAACATCCAGCAACGAACAACAAGCAAGCAACAACCAGCAGCCAACATCCAACATCCAGCAACCAACAATCAACAACCAGCAAGCAACAACCAGCAACCAAATCAGTAACTTACTCTCTGGGTCTTCGTCGTCGATGTCGTCATCATCCTCGATATCCTCAGTGAGGTACATCTTCAGGAACTGAGCGAAGGGTCCATCATGACTGAGCAGCTCTTCATAGGATCCCAGCTCGGAGATTTCACCGTCCACCATCACCACGATCTGGTCCACCATCGGCAGCCAGTGCACGCCGTGCGTCACCAGGACTCGGGTCTAGGATTCAAACAGGCAGACATGACCAGGAGAGACAGGACTCACAGAAACACTGGCAGGCTCAAATAATTTGAAGAAAATACATAGAGTTCTTTCTACATCCTTGGTCTGGTGGTAGAGCGTCTGCCCGGAGAGCGGAAGGTCGGGGGTTTGATGCCCAGCCGCGTCATATCAAAAGATAAAAATATTGTATTTGTTGTTACCCTGCCTGGTCCTTTGCATTAAGATGTTAAAACAAGGACTGGTCGGCTGGGAATCAGTATACTGTGTCTAAATGTGGTACTAGTATTCATGTTACACTGGTATGGTAACTCAGTCCGCTAGCACTATAAACTGGGCATACATCCGGACAAAAACAAGCACACACACACACGCACACACACACGCTGACTGTGATTCATTGAAATATATATCTACCTTTAGTATCAATGCATTCGAACAAAATATGTTACAAACTTCGTATCAGACAATAGCCAGATGTCTTCTGCTAGGACATGGCAGGCGTACAACAAACACACAAGGTGAGGTGAGGTGTAATGGGACGTCACGTTGCGTTCATGATTATTGACACTTATATAGCGACGTGCGTGAATGCGTGATCAAAATCTGATTTATCTGATTATTTATTCTGCCAACCAGAAAATAAGTAAAACATTTTTTAAACTACTATTCTTTCCAACCATAGTTCCGAGGAAATGGAGCTAAGGGACTGCAAAAGTCAGTTTCCACCTTTGCCGAACAGGCTGAAATTTCTGGGCTCGATCGCAGCCGCACCGGTGGCTATTACGAGTTATGTCCCTTCTTAGCCCTTCCTACTGACCAATCAGATTCCATCTTTCATATTTTGGCTGGACTAACGACTCTATGCATAGTCCAATCAAAATCGAGTAACGAAATCGACATACGGAACGTAAACAACATGGCGAGTGCCGTGCAGGTTTCGATGGATTACAGAATTTGCAAAGCAGGTCCAGGCGTTGACAGATATTTTCCAAATCTGTTCATGTTTCAATCAACGTGCCAAAGCCTTGTGCTACAATGCACATGCACTGTGAGACAGGGAATGTGAAACTTTTTTCTTTGATTAACTTGTTTTAATCGTCTTGGGTCGGTGCCGCCTTTTTGTTTGAAGCAAACGTAAGAGATCTGAGAGGTGGAATCTGATTGGTCATTAGCAGGGGCATTACTTGTAATAGCCAATGGTAGATGTTTTCAACCTACCGACCTCAATTTTGGCACCAAAAATCTATAACCAAAAAGACTCAATGTCTGACTTAAAATACCGCCAGTAGTAGGACATAGTCAGTTACCTT